>NC_140189.1:35667761-36046261 GCF_965226575.1 Pagrus pagrus | reverse complement strand
CTTAAACATGCATTTCTGCCCAGTATAATTGCAAACACAGAACTTTGAATACATCCTGTTTCATGTTTTTCACATTTGTGTATCAGACCAATCCGACAGATCCTCTCACATTTTTTGCCATTCATACATCAAAAGAAAACATCTGTGTCATTTGTAGTACATTTACTTTCAGTTTCTATGTACCCAAAATCATTTTGTAATGCACACTGTATGCGACTGATTTTTTTTTTTAACAACGTCAAACATAGTTTCATATAAATTGTTACCCCAGCTAAAGTAATCAAAGTTAAAAAAGAAAAAAGGGGGGAAAAAAGGCATGAATGGTTACATAACTTTGTGGTCTTGCCAGCGGTTCTTCTTCATAGTGAAGAAAATAGAAATACCCACAAGCCTCTGTGAACAAAGGAAACCAAACCTCTGACATCTCCTGCTATGCTCACTTTGTAACTCATTAAAAACTACGCAAAGCACCAGTCAGTAAAGTACTGTTAACATGGGTGTCCAAGTGTAGAATTTACACAAATGTAAAAACATAAAAAACATTGAGTGAAGATTGTATTTGTTAGAAAATATAACTATATACAAGTGACATTAAAGAAACAATTTTAAAAATCTGTTCAAATGGGGACAAACTGTCAGACTTCTCAGTCACCATCAGATAGGGCAGTCTTTGCCAGCTTGATCTTTTTTTTTCTTCTCTTTTCTTTGTACTTTGGGTTTTCACCATGAAGTTCATAAGGGAAAATTGCTACATGATTAATGCTACATGATTAATTGGAAAAAATAAACTGTTCCTACAAGAACACACCTTTACTAGCCCACTCGTTTTTTGTTTTTTTTAGCTCCACCCTATAAATCAGCAAACTGCACAAGAGGGCATCACAAGTGACTGACAAACAGTACTATTTTACATCTCTACAGGACAAAAGCACTCAAACTTTTCAAAAGCTAAATATGGACCAGTGTTTCAGAATTGCCCTCTGGATGTTTCTTCTCGTAGGATATCTTCAAGCAGCACCTGTCAATTCCAGCAACCCTAACCCTAAACCAGCACCTGTCAGTTGCAGCATGGATGACCTGTTCTTTGAGAATCTACAAGGTGTCAAATGTGTAAGTTATTATATGTTAAAAAGCTGGGTTTGTGCTTCAGCTCTGAGCTTCGACTGAAAGTGAATACTGACTTTGTTCTTTATCTCCAAATTCTTCTAGGAAAACTTGACTTTCACTTATCCAACAAATGAGAAGGTAAGAGTTCACTGCAGAGCAGGTGTAACTTGTCATTTGGGATGTAGATGCAGCTTCTGCTGATTGAAGTACCCAAACCTGTCAAAAAGGCTTTTATAACACCTCAGAAACTGTGCTAACATCACCACACTTATTTTTTATTTATTTTGAGAGACTGCCTATCTCAAGCATTTGTTAGCAATCCTAGTGCCAACCACTCTATCTGACAGTAAATCAAACCCTTACACCAACATCTGCAATCAGCTTTTGAACATCAATTGGATCCGTTTTAACTTTATGCCTACAACACTCAAATATGTTGATTTCGATCACTGAAGTGTGACCGAAACTTTTCATGCGTCTTTAGCGGACCGAGTGCTTTGCAGCAGCCCTGGCTTACTTTGAGAAAGGGTTTGGAGATGCCAGAGGGAAGTGTGACAGAGACAATGCTGATTCCCAACTTGCCATTAACCTGACTAAGGAGACACTAACAAGGTGCACGCAACAAGTGAGTATCCACAGAGTTATATTTCCTTATAAATTATTTAGATTCAAGTTCCTCGCTCAAAATGCATGATCCAGTACTAAATCAGCCTTCTCTCATCAGACACAGGCAACCTGCAACTTTACCCTGACAGTCGACGGGGAGTTTGCAAAGTTTGTAAAGGCCGCCGAGACATTGGTTCAAGTCTTTGACAATCAACAACACCAGAAAAAGTGAAGACTCTACAGATGTTTCCTCTAATTTATCATTATTTATTTTTAGTACACACTGCACTGAAATGTGATTTTAGTAACACTGCAAGAAGTTCTCAATTATTTATGTATTTATTTATTTATTTTGCAATTGATGTACCACATGTACTATGTACACGATATGTGAAACTTTACCAATAAAATGTCAAATATGATAACTGCAATTCCAGACTTTTTCTTTTTAAAAAGGCATTAATGCATCTGCTCATGTAAAATGGTAACTCCTCTTTAAAGAAATCAAGGTTGTTATTGGTATCTTCACAGTCTTAGAACTGGGAGAAAATGTATTGAATGTCTTGAAATGGCTAAAACTGTATCAGAGTTTGAAAGAAAATGGTTTGTTTCATGTGGATAGACAATACACATATGGCAGACTTTGCTATAAACTTGTGTTAATCATTCACTAGATTATAGACTGACGTAAGGGTGGCATGCTAATGTGTTGAAATAGGCTTATCCCCTTTCTTAATTCAACACCATGAAAGCCACTCATCTGTTAGGGATAAAAGGTGACACAAGTGCATTGGACAGCTACCTATGCACTCATCAAACTCTGGCAAGCATCAAAAGACAGGAATAACTCTCTCAAACTGTTTTTTAAAAGGTATCCTAAAACCCAAAATACCCCTAATACACTTACTTCAGGATAAAAGCTCACACTTCACAAACATTATGACATTTTCTAATAACTTTTTGCAGTCTTGGAGACTGTCCTTGACAAAAGCAGGGGTTGTTTGTTCAGATTAAAACAAATGTTAACATTCAGTAACAGCGTTATCATATTGCAGAAACTAACTGAAAGGATTAGAGGTCTGGATAGCTGGATGGGAGTACAAATTGTTTTAGCTCCACACCTGAAACTGGTTTCCTTTAACCTCACTTCCTTTAACCTAACCATGTAGTTGTAGCCGATCAGAAATGCTTAAAAGTGGCATATGGAGCAACCAAATTTGCCTTTTAAAATGAGGGCTTGTTGGGATTAGGTTCACATCAAGAAATCACATCATTTTTATGACCTTTTCGCTAAGTCTAAGGATGGATAAGTATTATACTGGAAAAATGGATTGCGTTTGTGACCACAAGAGATTATATACTGTATGTACATACCATTACTGTATGAACTGACTTGTATCTCCATCAGTATAATGTCTGTATGAATGTGTAGGTGACCAACTGTTTGTTCTGTGTTTTTCTATATGTTGTATGTTGTTTATGTTCTTTCTATAAAAATAAAGTACAAAAAAAAAAGAGAAAGAAATCACATAATTTTTTGTGTAAATATATATTTTTTTAAATTTCTTGTTTGAATTTAGTATCGTCAGAGAAAATCTACTGTATCAGTTTACTGATACTGGCATTTTCAAACTATGCATGCAAGTGCCTTTCTAGATGGTTTTGTGAAACTAACCATCTGACGAGTCGTGTGTCAAAGGAGACGCACATCATTCAGCCCTTCAACAATATCAACACTGAAATTTCTGTATGCCATTCACATATGCATATGCTACTACATTAATAATAATAATAATAATAATAATAAGAATAAGAATAAGAAGAAGAAGAAGAAGAAGAAGAAGAACTTTATTTATATAGCACCTTTAAAAACAGGGTTTACAAAGTGCTTTGACAAACAAAGCAGAAGCAGGATACTCAGGAACAATTAAGATAGAAACAGAGCAATAAAGAGCAATAAAAAGATTTCATATAAGAACAATGGAAACCGATAAGAAATGTTTGATCAGTAAGTAATTACATAAATAGAGTAAAATACAGAAAAAACTGGGAAGATAAAAATAAATGAAAAAATAAAGACATTATAAGATAAAACTTAGCTAAAATAAAAAGTAAGAAGGAGATGATATCACAAAAAGGTGAGTATAAAAGTGGGTTTTAAGAAGTGATTTAAAAGAAGTTACTGATTCTGCAAGCCTCATCTCCTAAGGTAGGTCGTTCCAAAGTCGAGGGGCTGTGACAGAAAAAGCTTGGTCGCCTTTAGATTTAAGCCTCGACTTTGGAACCGTCAGGAGGCCCCCACCTGAGGATCTAAGGCTGCGAATTGGCTCATATGGGGTCAACATTTCAGTTATATAGCTTGGAGCCAGACCAAGGCGAGCTTTAAAAGTGATCAGTAAAATCTTAAAATCAATTCTGAAACGAACAGGGAGCCAGTGAAGCGAAGCTAAGACTGGGGTGGTGTGATGTCATCTGTTAAAACCAGTGAGAACCCTAGCTGCTGTGTTCTGAACCAGTTGGAGGTGAGAGAGGGACTTTTGATGTATGCCGGAAAGAAGGGAGTTACAGTAGTCTAGTCTGGAGAAAATGAATGCATGGATAACTTTTTCCAAGTCAGAATGTGAAAGTATAGGTTTGATTTTGGAGATGGTTCTGAGTTGGAGGTAGCAGGACTGGACAGCTGTTTTAATCTGTTTGTCGAAGGTGAGATCTAAATCAAATACTACTCCCAAGTTTCTAGCAGCAGGTTTAATGTTAGTGGAGAGTGGACCAGGGCTATTTGCAATGAGGCTGGTGTCTGTGTTTGGGGGACTGAATAAGATGATTTCTGATTTTGACTTGTTAAGTTGAAGAAAGTTTTGTGCCATCCAACAGTTAGTATCATTGAGGCAGTCTAAGACAGCAGCTAGGCTTCTCGGGTCATGCGGTCTCAGCGGAAGGTATATCTGCGTGTCGTCTGCATAGCAATGGAAAGAGATGTTGAATGATGTAGCCTAGGGGAAGCATGTAAATAGGAAATAAAATTGGACCTAAAACTGAACCTTGCGGTACACCACAGGTAATTTGAGCTGTAGAGGATGTATGATTACGTATGGTGACCGAAAAGGTTCTCTCTAAAAGGTAAGAATAAAACCAACTAAGCGCAGTGTCCTTGATGCCAACCCAGGATTTGAGGCGGTCAATTAAAATGGCGTGATCTACAGTGTCAGACGTGGCACTGAGGTCTAAAAGAATTAAAATTGCACTTTCCCCTGTGTCGACTGTTAAAAGCAGGTCATTGGTAACCTTAAGGAGAGCAGTTTCTGTACTATGTAATGCTCTAAAACCCGATTGAAACTTCTCAAAGATGTTATTATGACACATAAATGCTAAAAACTGAGTTGAAACCACCTTTTCTGAAACTTTGGACAAACACTGGAGTCTAGAAATTGGCCTAAAATTACTAAGAACAGACGGATCAACGTTCGTTTTCTTTAAAAGAGGTTGGACCACGGTGAAAACGGGAAGGAAAAATGCCATTTTCCAGAGAGCTGTTAATAATCAATAAAATACTAGGCCCAACTGTGTCAATGACGTCTTTTAGAAATTTTGTTGGAATAATATCAAGACTGCATGTAGTTGATTTCCTTTGAGTGTGTTGGTCCTTGTACTCCCTGAGTGAAGGAACAGATTCAAAAGTTTCCATAAAATCTGTTGGGATTGAGATTGGGTAGGGCAGCAGACATGTATGTTAAAATCACCTAGAATAAGAATCTTGTCATATTTTGACATAAAATGGGATAAAATTTCAGTAAACTCTTGGATAAAAATGCTGTTTGGTTTTGGAGGTCTGTAGATTATTAAAATTAATACTGGGACTTCGGAGTGTAAAATAAAATCAAGATGTTCAAACGATGTAAAACTATCATATAAAATACGGGTACATTTAAAATAATTTCTGTAAATGACAGCAACCCCCCCTCCCCTGCCTGACATTCGTGGTTGATTGAGGTGTGTAAAATAAGGGGGGGTTGCCTCGATGAGACGACAGCTGTCTCACTGGGATAACCATGTCTCTGTGATAATAAAAAAGTCTAGGATATTCAACATTACGCACTTCATATTATCAATGAGATATCAGTACATATAAAAAGTGTTGTAGTATATCAAATGATCTCAAAACTTGGCAGATAAACTTATGCTGAGCATGAGGCCTAAACATGAAACACCTCATTAAATCTGCATGTTAGGTGAGATCTTTTTCAAATTGTTTTTCTCCAGTGAGCTGTTCTTTATTTAATTGTGAATCACAGAAAGACAGATAGTTGAAGATATTGTGGCTGTTTTACATACATTTTAATAATTACAAAAAAAGTATAAGTTTCAGTTCATGACAAACATTTGCCCAACAGAACAGAGAGAAAAAAAAAACCTCTGCACCACAAACTAGGGACGGCCAACCTACTTTCACAAGACCTTGAAGTCAAATGCTGTGCTACAATAGGCCACTTTAGGGATTTTACCATGTTGTAGTAGCATCATGAAAAAAAAAATTCCAAGAGTCATCTAAAGGAAAAACAACGCTGTATACATTAGTAGATATACAACTAATTCAGCCCACCCTTTCCACCCCACAGCTATATAAATTCAATAGAGCACAAGGGGTAAGTAAAGCAACACAACACCTCCACTTAACAACTTGCACATCACACTGACAAGCCTTTGAGCTAGATATGGAGCACTTGACACTCTGGATTGCCTTTTGGATTGTTACCCTCTCTGGTTGTTTTCCAACAGGACGTCAGAATCTGCCGCTGGAGGACTCAAATATCGAGTTGATGCTGGACAGTCTCAAATGTGTAAGTTAATTCAAGCTGAATATTTTTACTCCGTTTGCTAAGTTTTGGCCAGTGGCTAACAGTCTGATGTCTTCTTTTGTCCATACAGCCAAAGGATTCAAAATTCTATACTCCATCAAAAGTGGGGGTAAGTGTATATTTTCAGATTAAAAAGTTTAAGTTCTTTAAAATATAATGATGTACTCCCATATATTTCATTAAGTTACATGTAAGGTATATATGTACTGTACAAAATATGATTACAATGATGAACTGATGAGTTTGTGAATATTAAGCCAGAAGAAAAAAGTCATGTTGGGTACTCCCCAGCATCAAAGAAGCTCAAGCTTCAGGGTGTACTTGAGCTTTTTTAAACCACATGTGAAGGTTCTCTAGTACAGGAAATGAGCTTGCCAGGTGTTGATACTTAACACAGCTGTGACAGCTTCTATTCGCTGACTTCTCTGCATGCAGCCACAAGTCTGCCTCAGTCAGAGCAGTAACATCTTTCTCCCTCTCTCACACACACAGGATGATTGCCTTACTGCAGCACTGGAGTGCTTTAGGATAGAACTTAATGGAACAGTCAGGGCGGACTGTGAAGACCCCGATGAATACATAGGACAGGCTGTCGCGTTCCTGGAAGGAGCCAAAAACGTGATCAGCAATGTAAGTATTTCTACGCAATGTGTTGACAAATTGGGTGCCAATGGTAAGAAAAAAATGACAACATGAAATCTGTTCATATGGACTAAACTGACTTTTCATCTCCTCCCTAGGCACTGACAGACTCCACCGAATGTCCCTGTGAGCGATGGCCTACAACTAATATCACCAATTTTCTGCAGGCAGAAATGTCTTTACTTCAGCTTATAAAAAGTGGAGCCGTAATGCAGTAGATAACACTGGGGCCACCTTTGCGCCACAGCTTCTCCATCAGCAGTTCTGAGAAACACCACAGGAGCTTCTGAAGCAGCTATCAGGCGGTGCAGGGAAAGGACAATTAAACTTCATCCAGTTTGAGATGACAGGACTGACAACCACTGATTCTGAAGAGGACGGACATTTTAAGAACATATATGCCTTGTAAGGATTTTAAGTTACCAAGCAACATCTACACGTGTTGAATGGAGTGATCTCAGGTATATCTATTTTTAGTGATGCTATGAATCTGAACACTGCTCTAATATAATTGCATTTATAACCATGTCATAGCAATATGGAGATAAGGCAACTATAGATTCTGAATGTGTTTTTTTTACTACATATCATAATAATCTTATATGTCTACAGTTACATATGTATTATTCAATGATTTCTATGAAAAACTGCTGTGAAGTGAATTTAAAAGTTCTCAGTCAATTTCCAACACTGAGAATGTATTTGATGTAAGCTCCTGTAAAGCTCTGAATTTCTATTTATATATTTATTGCTTATTTAATATGCTGTATGTTGGTGCTCTAAACCTGAAATTATAACTTAATAAATGTTACCTTTAAGAGTTTGTGTGTTGCCATTAAGAACATTAACAAATTATGGAAAACAAGCTGACAGTGGAAAGTTTAACATCCTCAGAAAATTTCAAACATCTTGGTCCAAAAAAACACAATTTAGGTCTTTAGACTTCATCAAATAGGATTCTGGATTATGTCTTGGATTCATCTATCCATAAGATGTATAAGACACAATACAAATTCTGTCTTAGAGTCAGATTTTTCTACTTACTGTAACAACAGGAGTGATGCGAATGTGGAAGATGAATAGGCGTGTGGCCTCTGTAGGCGGCTGTATTTCCTCAACGTTTGGGGCAATTTAACTAGTCAAGCTGTCCACAGAGGGTTTGAGTGTGGAAAATCAAGTCATAGTGAAGTCAACGTCAAGTCACTTTAGGAACAAGTACAGATTCTGTGCAGTCCCACGGTGCTTAGCTGATTGTGCCCCCAAAAAAATCCACTTAACTTTTCACCTACGTTGGCAGGTTAGCTGTTCTTACATGTCAGTCTAATAGCATAATAGTCAATTTTTTTGGTATGATCATCTTAAGTTAAAAGTTGTCAGGTACACTGCTAACTTACTCCAAAAACTGATGCAAGATGCACAATGGTACAAGGACCCCAGGTTACTTTAATTGTCATTCTGCCCAACGTGCTCAGATTATAATACATTATTAACAAATTAACAAAATATTTGTTTGTTTATTCACTAGAAACATCTGGTGGGGCAATGAGATAGCGTTCTTTGAGAATTGGCACTGTAGAAATAAAAGTGACTGGACATGACTTTGGGCAGCCCTGATATAGACCATATTATCGTTGATATATTTTTAAGTAAGTACATCTACTCGAGTAATCTACCTACTACTTAGGTACTTGTACCTTACTTGAGTTTTTCCATCTTATGCACCTTCTACTTCCCCTCCACATTTGTCTCACTGCTTAAGTTACAAGTTACATTTTAGATGACTATTTTCTTAACCTTCCTGTCAAGTGAATACCACGTATCTACAACTTTTCTGCTTAACTGAAGGATGATGGCTTCCTTTATGGAATAAGTACTTTTATTTTTCATAATTTAAGTACATTTTCCAGATAATATCTGCATACTTTTACTTAGGCGTAGGTTTGGAATGCAGGCCTTTTGCTTGTAGTGAAATAATTTCACGTTGTGGTATTAGTACTTTACGTGGGTAAAGGATCTGAATACTTCTTCCACCACCGAAGGTGGCTTAGTAATATGGTTTGGTATGCAAATATACCAGGACTGGCGTCAGTCTCCTCCCAAGAAAAAACAGTGGTTGGTATTACGCCTTCTCTAAAACGGGATCTTTCTTTCCATATTTGACAGTTTTCTCCCCATCAAATCATGGAAGAAGCTATTTTAGGCACCGTCATGTCACCTTATTTGTAGCCATGGTTACTCTGATGTCATGTCTATAGCTGTTATTTAAATAACGAACACAGTAGATGTCACAGATAAAATGGCCCATTGAATTCCTAATCCAGCCACGATTTACAAGAATGCAGCACATATTACACATCCTCCTGCACAGCACTTCAGCATAGGTGCTACAGCTTCTACGAGCTTGGGTCTCAAATGTTTTCACTGCTTAACCACATCAAGAGAGTTGCATATCCTGTTTATCTCTAAACCTACTAGTATCACCTCAGTGACTGATGCAAATTAAAGGTTGGGCTGATGTGCTTTTTACAATGGAAAAAGCATATGAATAAGTAAAAAGTAAGTTGAATTTATTTCACTCAGTCTCTCTAGTTTCTAGTGATATTAGACATCACAAGGCCCTGACTCAGCTATGCAAGACCTACTGCGTACAAACTGAATAAACAATGCTGATATTAATAAGATTAGTGTCTAGACAGGGCACACCTTTTGACAACATGAAAAATGCTACAAGCCACAATAGATTCCAGGCCAACACAAGAATACAAGAGAAAGCGCATTTAATTGCACAGAGAACATGCAGAATCAGCCAAGATCACAATACTAAAACAATGTGGGTTGGCGCCATTTGATAGAAAAGTCAACTATGAGTGGGCTGCCTGATGTTAGACACATACAGTACACACAACCTAGCATTAATGAAGCCCTACAAATGGACGATTAGAAGAGAGGATTTCATCACGCTTCTGATTTACAGGGCAATTACTAGTCTAAACTATCATTTTCTTTCCCTTCTAACTGAAAAACAACCAAAGGAATTCACAAACCAAATATTTACACAATGTGTTGGCCGCAGCAGGAAGGAGGGCAGTTTACAAGCAGCGCCTAATACAGCCTTTTAGTATAACATGCATTAAGACAACACTACTTTGCTTATGTGCTGCCTTTAAGTTTTTCCTCTGTATCATCATTTAAAGCAGTTTGGGGGCTGAGCATGAAGTTTTCTTCAATAGAATCACAAACAAAGACATCAACTTTGCACATCTGCACATCTAGAGCAGAACCTAACAAATCCAAGTTGTAAGTATTCCAATAAAACTGATCTGCATGTAACCATTTTACTACATTGCTGCACTGACATAAAATTATAACTGTAAGGTGCAATCAGGGTTTGGTGCACTGCATTACACTTTAGAATCACACTTAGCAGTGTATATGATAACATATAAAACACAAGTATGAAACCTGGAGCTGTACATACAACTGAAAGGCTTGATCCTCGGACAAAAGTTCCCTGAATGCACTGGTAATTCCTCCTGTTGTCCACACCAGTAGGAAGTAAAAAAAACACCACTCCATTCACAAGACTGTTCAACACTTAACAGTAAATCATCCACTGCATCGCATACACAGGAAACCAAAGCATTTCCTGTATGCATACAAGGCAAATCAACCGTTTGTATCAACTTGGGAGGTCAACAGTTTTGAATCAGGTGGCAAGCAGCCAGATCTCTGCATAAAGCCCGTGTGTCCTCAAAACAATGGGAAATCAGTAATTGTTGATCATCAAATGCTGGTAAATTTAGGCTTGTTAAGTCCACAAAACAAGCTCCAGGCAGCACTACACACACGCAGTTTTGTGTTTGAACTATCCTGTTTTATTTTCATTTTCATTATTAAACCACCTGTGGTCCTGCTATCACAGCTTCTTATTTAAAAATACCATTTTCTGAAGTTTGGGTGGATATTTGGATATAACGACAGCGCACACAGTACTCCAGCATTTGAGTTTGGATTGATTGATTTATTGATTTATATTCTTGAATTAGCCATGTTTACCAAGGCTCAAATCAAGCACTTTACAGTAACAAGTATTAAATCAGAACAGTGAATAAGCACCAAGACTTATTCGTCTCTAAGAGATGAAAACACTAACAGTAAATCTACTGAGACCAAACTCATGTCTTTTATATGTAACAATAATGACATAACTTCCTTGTCATATGTAAGAGCCCTAACCCTAAAAAAAAAATATGGACTATACATTCTTTATTGTAATTTCCATTACACAAAAGCATAAAATACAACAATGTAAACAGGGCATGCTTTCATCAACTGAAGGAAGTAGAATCATTATCCCAATAAAGGCCCGTTATGGCTATTTTATACAGATGTATAGCATTTGTATTCCTCTTTTGAAAACTGGACATAACGAGGGGTTAACTGAGGGTTTAAAGTCACAGACAGAGCTCACAAACACAAAAGGATATATAAAATTAAAACTTTTGTCCCTTTAGAAACGACAACAGAAACAGCTTATAACCAGCATGGTGAAGCGAAGTGCTTCTCACAAACTAAACTTAGTTTTATCATTCTAGTGCACAATTGCTTCCAGAATGTAGCTTTTTTTTCTTGCAGCAATGTGGTTTCCTTCACATGCTGAAGTTATCACTAACTGACGGCTTGAGCAGCCAGGACCCAAAGCCCTGCTGTGACAGGTACGCCCTCAGCACGTTCTTGGCCTCCTGGTACGGCTTCGCCATACTCTTCAGTGACAAAACAACAACAAAAGTAGTATAAATAACGACGCTCACATAGAACTTTTCTGAACCACCTACACATTGATCTTCACAAAATCCATTTTTGTGTCGCAAAAATGTATAAAGTTCAATGAAGATAAAAAGAACAAATACATACAGACTACTTGTGAACAAGTGTTAGGTAAGTGAGCCACAGTAAATCACAGGCTTGAGTGGGCCCGCCAAAATCACTAAGTCACCAAAAGTTTGTAAACTAAGAATAGCACAATATGAAAATGTGTTCATTAATTTTAAAAGAAAGGGATTTCTTCTGATTAACAAATCAAGCGAATGTCAGTGGATCAGTGTTGCAAGACATGTCAAAAGAGAAACTTTTCTAAACATTACACAGAGGTGCGAGGAGGTAATGCTGATGGTACCTTGGCTTCTCTGTAGGAGCTTGTGGCCAGCAGGTCCTGCCTCTGGGCCTCTTTGGCCACCAACTTGAAGCGGTGCAGCATTGCTGCTTTGCAAAGACGGCTTGCCAGAGCAGAGCTACTCTTAAAGGGAGATCTACAAACAGAGAACCAATGTAAAAAATTAATGTATGATTGAATGATTGTAATCCAGTTAACACCTATTAATTATTCGAAGGAAAGCTATGAAGTGGTGTTACAGATTTTTATATAAATGCTATCCACTTACTGTGGTAGAGACTTTTTAACAGTTTTAGAATAAAAACACCACTCTTCATGCTCGTGGCAGCTTCCTGTGCGGTCATCCTTACTCCTCTATTGTCTTGCCCTCCAGGCCATCCACAACCTCCAGGGAGCTGTCTCCTTCGCTCCAGTTGATACCGTAGGTAAAAGATCCACGGTCTGTGCTGTCGGTAGCTACAGACGGCACGAGGCTGATGTGGGGCCTCATCATGCAGTAGAACGTGGGCAGCTGGGAGGTGATCCCCTCCACGCGCTGGCTCACAGAGATCTCCATGCCACGGATATCACTGCAGCCGGCGTCACCTGTAGGATTTAAGATGAGTTTGTTAAGTTCAGTTGTTTAAGTTTACATCTTTCAGGAAATATCTCTGGAATACATATCTGATTACCTGACTTTGTCAGAGAGGTGCTCATTTATCTCTATAGATGCTGATGTTTGTGTTGGACTGCACTGTAGTTGAAGGTGAATCAATGGGGAAAAAAATAGTAATCTCAAAATGATCTCTTGCAGGAGCCTGGATAGAGATCACAAGTTCGGCTGGCTGTCTGTGGCTATAGCACTTGTGCTGTATACAGTACATACAGCTTAAAATAAAGCCCTATTCGCACCGACTCGCATCGGCATCTCTGTGATTTAGGGTCGTTTTTTATTTTTTTCCTGGACGAGAATTATGGAGGCTGTGTTGGCAATTATAAATGAAATTTTTGACAGCATTTTGGGTGCAAATTCAGGAGGCTCATCTAGGTACACAGCATGGAGACCCATTCGCAGATAGAGCAAGCTCAAATCCATCAGAAGAGCGAAATCTCGAAAGATGATTAGATGGATTACATGCATGGCAGCATGCGGTAAGAAACATTTTTCTATCTTTCAACAGGCTCACCAATTATTATTATAATAAAATTATCCTTAACTAACTGTTGTGCTGCTTCAACAAGGTCTCCGGTGCGATCGTTACGCATAGGTTACACAGAGCCTTGACATCATATCCGGGGAATAATGTCAGTAAATTCGAGTAAAAACACAGACTTCGCTTATCCCGTGTGAATGCACTGCACGAAACACAGACGTGGTGGGGTAATTTCTAAATCACATGAGGTCCCCAGGTAACACTAATCCCGTGCGAATAGGGCTTAAGAAGCAGTTTGGAGCAGCAACCGCCAAAATTAAGTGAAAGTCTTCTGAGACACCATAACTCTTCTGTTGTTGCATTCGCAGTGATGCTTTTAAGGCAATGCTCTTAAAACAGACTCCTTTAGCCAAAATTATCAGGTTTGGAGAAGGTAGCATGGAATCTGAATAGCGTCTTCACATTTAAATTTCATACCAGAGAAAACCATGATAGTTCTAGTCTAAGGAGCATGATTTGACTTGCCTATGAGGATGCTTTCCACATAGATGGGCTCGATGAAGTGGCTGAGCAAGGCTCCCTGGTATCCCAGCACCTGCCACTGAGTGAGCTTGTCTGTGGCGGACATGCTGACCACCTTGGAGGCAGAGTGATCAAAGGCTGACGAGAAAACTGAGAACACCTTTAAAAGAAACAAAGCAATCTGTAGTTATCCAGCAATAATGCTGATAAAAGTTGTAAAGCCATTTATATACTGACTCCATGATGCATTTAAAAAATGTAATCTTAACTTTTGTTGCATTTACCATACAAGCAATAATAATAAAAAAAATTTAAAAAAATCACCTTGCCTTCCACTGACAGGTGTAGGCTGATTTCATTGTTGACTTGCCATGCTGAAATGGAGAGTGGGTTTAGACGCCTGAGAATAGAGAATAGAGCACAGAAATCTTATTCATGTTACTTTACCCAGAATTGGCATTTTTGTGGCTTTTATAACGACAAACAAAACAGTCATATAACCTTGAGAGCAAAACAATGGCAGAGCAAGTTTGAGGATTGATTTTATGCCAGAGGCTGCGTGATGTACATTACTAGGGCTGGGTATTGTTAAGAATCTCACGATTCGATTTCGATTCGTTAGGTCACAATTCGATACGATTCGATATTGATTGAAATGCTTCGATATCGATTAAGTAAGAGTACCAGAATTTTTTTTAAAATAATTATTTATTTAGTTTCATGCCTTATGAACAGCCATGCTATAACTCATAGCATGACAAAACATGACACTGCTTTAACACTGAACTACAGTGCATGTAAATTTAAATTATGTTTCTTTCCTCTTGGAAATTGTAAAATAACTCATTACATTTTGAGTAAGAAAACATCAGCTCAATAATACTAGTACATGGTGTGTACAAAAGTATAAAAAAAAATGACAGTGCTGAATTAACACTGAACTAAAGTGCATGTTACTTAAATTATGTATTTCTCTCTCTCTCATATATATATATATATATATATATATATATATATATATATATATATATATATATATATATATATATATATATGTAGATAGATAGATAGAGAGATAGAGAGAGAGAGAGAGATTAGGCCCAAAAAATCAAGCCCGACCCTACCCGAGCCCGTGCACGTTGTGTCCGAGCCCAGCCCGGCCCAACACATTAACTGTAATTATGAGCCCGAGCCCGATTTAAACCAGACAGTTTTTTAATACGTGGTGCAACAGTCAGAGTTATTCAATGTAGCGCCCCTAGGTGGCGCCTCCTTTTGTTTAGTGGGTAATGTAACCTGCACGATGAAGACGAGCAGGTGTACTTCTGCTCCCCGTGAGAAAGGATACTTTCGACAGAGCGAAGACTCCACATTTTAGTTTGTCTTTATTGAGTAAAGTGTTGGTGCAAGAACCTCGGCCTGGATCGTTTGCATGTATGCCTGTAACATTAGTGCCACAGAGACCTGGCATGGTGTGGTCAGTATTATGAATAAAAGTGCCGTGCGGAAACCCCCACATGGTGCCTGCCGTCTCTTGAGTAACCGGAGCTACCTGCACTAAAGTGGACCATCACCTTCCCCTTCACCAGCCCACGTTACAGTGGGCTGTTATAACTGACGTTCTCGACTACAACTCCCAGGTGTTTGAACTACAGAAGTCCGTTTACAATTATCTTAATGAATAATGCAACAAGGACGAAGCATGTTCACTGCGTTGTTTGTTTATTCAGAATGGAATGGATCGCAAATGAAAAAAGTAATGATTAAAAAAAAATAAAAAAACACAAATGCTTGATCAAGGGCCCGGGCCCAGGTTTACACGGGAATACAAAATGAATCAACACGTCTGCTTTCAGGTTTGAAGGCGCTGGCCTAACGCTGCTGCTACTCACTATGGTCGCCATATTGTCATGGTTCGGTCTAGTGCGGCCCCTGTCCGTACAGCCCGAATCACACGAGGGTGTTGCTCACAGCGCCCCCACTGGCCAGAGGCTTGAATCGATTCAGAAGATTGCTGAATCGATATTGAATTGCAGGGAAAAGAATCGCAATGCATTGCTGAATCGATATTTTACCAACCCCTATACATTACCATTTATAACTTTGGAATAGCCTGCCACAAAACCTTTATTCAGTACAGGCAGATGGTTTGGAGGACTTCTCTCTACTTTTGAACAATTGTTCATGTTTGGAAATTGTTGAAAGTCCTCTTTACAAATGTATTTTTCTATGAAGGGTGTGCAAAAAAAGTATTTTTTGGCTCGACAAGTTTTGTACATTGAAAGCAAAACACTGTACAGTGGATTAACCACGCTGACAACTAAAAGGGCAGGGGGAGACAAAGATACCTCTGAGCTACAGTTAAGATACCACCAGTCATCGGACAAAGAAACTGGAATCTTTCCATCAATATCCGACAGATTACAATGGGGACAGCCTCCTGTTTCAGTGTCAAGTGCACAATTATGCCTTTAACAAGCTGAAATTCACAGGCATGTTAAAGTAGCCATTATCAAAGGGAAGAATTTAAACATTAATATAAGAGGTGATTCCAAAATGTTGAACTGTATTTTATGTATACGTCATGACAAATGTCAGTAGTTTTGAGTAGTAACACTAAATCATCATTCCCTTACATCACATAATCTCAGCACATCGTGACCAAATGGCAGCGAGACCCTCCGAGGGATGAAGCTGATAATCAAAAAACTCACATCTTGGAAGGCATCTGAGCAGCACCCTTTGGCAGTTGGTTCACGTAGAGATGGAGGGTGACGCCGCTCTTCAGGCTGAGGAGGCCGCTGCTGCTGTTGTGCTGGAAGATAGACCTCTCCTTCAGATTGGCCATTTTGCTGAAGAACATCAGCAGGTTCCGGTACAGAAACCTGCAGCGTGAGAATGGCTCATGATGACACATCTTATAAATGTGCATAAGAGCAGTTAAAAGGTGAAGACGCACATTGTAAGAGGAAAAAGATCATCATGAATAATCCAGTAAAACAATCTATATTTTAGCTGATGACAGCTGAGTGTGAACCATCTTTAAAATAGAAAATTTCACAGTGTTAAATATACCTTAAACATGCTTCTGCCTTTAATCTTAAATGTACAGTGCTAAAAGTATAATGAAATTAAAACCAATATTTCTCTCGTAAACACAAAACTGTGTGATACCTATGGCTAGGCAATATACCAATATTGTACTGTTGTCATGGTATGAGGCTATATATCTTCTCAGATTTGAGATAACTTGTTCCAATACTTGCCGTTACCAACTTTTATATACATTTTATCCACATTACTGATGATTAATATTGAAAATCTCAGTGATCTAAACAGAAACTTGCTAAATTTTAGTAGGAAGAAACAAACAGAACAGCATCTGTTTTATTAAATGATTGCATATTTCCTTGAATCATATTAGTGGTTAATGTCGATGTGTGAAATATAGGCATTTTTACAACTGTGTTTTCAGTTTTTGTCATTTGTTCAACAGTAATCACCACTGTGATATATTTTTCATTACCTCTTCCTCTTCCTCTTTCGGCCACATGAGATAAACTTTGGCAGTTAGAATGATGTGAGATTTGCAGGTTTCCACTGACAACAAGACCATGTCCACAAAGTGTAATGCAGTGCACCAAGTCCATAAGACATTTTGTAATACACAGGCAACATTCATATTTCCAACTTGCAAATAATGACAATCAGCTTTGACAAGGCAAATCATAACATACGTGTGATCTCAGAGCAATGGAGGACTGCTTAACGAAACAACAGGAAATGCAACCACATTCAGAGTCATTCTCAGAGACGTTTGTAGGTTACTGTGGTCTACACTTGTATGTTCACTTACTTACCCAACTGGCAAAAGGTACACATTCACACACAGATGTGTTATCTATGTGACCACATTTTACAAACTTCTCGGTGTTAATCTAGATGTTTGGGGCCCTTCAGGTGTTCATGAAATACAGTGTTTTCCTTTACATGCAATATGGTTTGTATGACGTGAAAAGCTTCTAGAATATGTATCATTACTCATAAAAAAGAACACTTCCACTTTTCAGTGCATTGACACTTGCATCAGAGGATCATGCTTGCAACTAACCTCATAAGTGATCTCCTTGCAGTTACCACTGCATGTGAATCATGCACAATCCGCCCACTGGTCGAGGCACTCTCTTTGGTATTGAAGTTCCCGGTGCCGAGAGCAACCACCTCACATCCCCCAGCTAGAGGGAGAGAGAAGTTTGTACAGAGGTAAATAAAGCCTGCTTAGCTAATAGCTACTCCACTGTTAAACAGTTTTGTTCAGTTGTTTTTGGCTAACATCGACTTGTAGTTATGCAATTTAAAAAAAAAAAAAAATCTTTCTTTAATGTAATTGGCCTTAGTAACTATTGAGGGTCCTCCGATCAGGATATTCGGGGCCGATCACTGATTGCTGGAAGCAGCATCGGCCGATATCAATAGCCGATCACCGATCGAAAGGACGTGTATTTACTTTATTTACATCTAAAGTTATTAGTTATTAGTGGCATAGTTTAGTTTACTGGCATTCAAATGTTGAGGAAATAAATAATTATATTTACATATATTTACATATATATAAAAAAAAAGTAAATGGGACACAGAATTCAGTAACACAGAATTTGGGAATGATTGTGCGTCTCAGTCTCTGTAGTGATGTATTTGTGCCCTGAAGCCAGTACTCCACCACTAGGTCAGTATTTGTATCTGGTTACATTCATCTCAGAGAAGATTGATAAAATGTACACTGATGTAAAGTGTCTGTAACTTGAAACTCAAAGTCAACTGTACTCAGCAAAAGCAGTCTATGTCAGTACATTTATTTTGTGTAAACTTGTTGTGTTGTCACATTACACTGCAGTTCACTGTTTAACACTTCATGTTCCTCTGAACAGTCCCACTGTAAGTCGTTAGCTCAGTCAGCTGTTAGCTCAGTCAGCTGTCAGCTCAGTCAACTGTTAGCTCTGGTTGCTGTTAGTTTTCACGCTGTAAGGCTCGAAACAAACAGCGTTGCTTCGTCCTCCCACGCGGGATGACAGAAAATATACTTATCACAAACAGACAATCCCAAATGATAAATTGAACAGACTATTTCCGACTCCAACGGAGTGTGTCTTCTCCTGCTGTTGCCGTAGTTATCTCTCTCCACAGCACTGTGTCAGCGCTATTTATACTCATTGGCTGGCCACTCAATGTGAGACCTCTTGTTACGAGAATTGTTCCATGGTACCAGTCCATTTATCCCTTCAGTCACTAACGGCTTGCTGGCAGGATCTTGCTAATACGTTGCGCTGATTAAACTAAGAGGGCACTGAAAATCCGTATCAATATTGGCAGGAGGAAAGTTAGCCAACTGTTAGCAGCCAGTGAGCAGCAGAGCTGCCTGTGGTGTGTGTGGCTTTGACATTTTTGCAGCGCACAGAGAAACTGTCTCCTGGCTTTATCAATCGGCTCTTCTGATCAGAGACCACCAATTAAAGTTTTTACAGCCAATAACGATCGGTGCCCAATCAATCGGAGCACCCTCGGTAACTATGAGAAATACTGAACAAATTAAGTTTGCACCCAAAGCGTCAATTGATTCCAGTTGACAGAAGGTTGTAATGTCTTTTTGTGTCATAAATCTCAGTTATGTCATAATGGCAATAGTTTACAAAGTAGGACTGTCTTTACTGTGCACACCAGTGTCAAATTGTTATTGTACATAATTTGATGATTCAATCACACAATCAAGATGAAACTATCTGCTGTAAAACTGTTAACTAACCAACCTTCGGACCCCAAGCTCACTTACAGGTCTGCATGATGAATGCTGCTGTGGTGTCTGCACAGGCAGAGAACTCAGGGTGGCTGTTCATCAGTTTTGTGAGTTGATCCCTCACAGCATGTGGAATATGGAGGTTAACAGAATTCTTTCTTTCTGAACACGAAGAAAAAAATGAAACTGGTTATAACTGGTGTCGTTACAGACACCCTGAACCCTGAGGAAGGTATGTATAGAGATTTAGTAGCATGTCTTTCAGCAGTTTCCCTTTTTGCTTTATATTAGTATGTTCCTCAAGACTAACCTATTATGGTTTTGGCTGTACTTTAGAGTTTAGTTTGGTCAGTCTCACGTCATGTTTGATTTCAAACACTTTTCATCCAATATGGATGTCAACATCATCCCATTAAACCTGAACATTAGAACGTGAACTTCAGTTTCATTTAAGAGAGAAAGTGTACTGAACAAACAGAACTCAAAAATGCGCCACTGTCAATATTTGTAGATCGTTGGATGAGGGTCCTTTTATTCTTCTGTCATGTGTCTTTGTTTGACCTAATTTGCCCTCTGGGATTAATTACTCTATCTATCTATCTATCTATCTATCTATCTATCTATCTATCTATCTTGTGAGAGGTGCTAGACACTGTCAAGTACAACATGCCTCTGTATTCTGAATAAAAAGATTTAAAATCTTATTGTGAAATGTAGAAATCCAGGATTACCGTGAATGGATCTATAAGGATGGAAGTCAGAGATGGACGGCTTCTCTTTTACTGGCAGGGGTGGAGGGACTCCTAAGGAGCAAACAGGCATGGAAATGAATAAAGAACCATATTATCTTTTAACAGTCATCATTGACCACTCAATATTTGTCCTCCACCTGCGAGTAGCTGCTTCAACTGCAGCTCCCTTTATTTTATTCTCATTGTAAGGGTTACCAGGTTGGTGTGGTATACGAGCACCAACTTACCTTATAAATCAAGATTACACAGGTGATGTTCTGCTTTCCAAAACTAGCGTCTATCCAGTATTTCCTTCAAGTAGTGATTTCTGCACCCTCCCATTTACTTTCATTTTCAAGTCTAAATGCAGCAAGACACCACCTTCATGTATATTGTTAGTACATGTTCAAGATTTTGTCTTTGACCGAAAAGATAACCAACGTCAGCAATAATGACATGTACAGTAACATCAACACTAATTGTGCACGGAAGAAAAAACTATCTGGAAAATGAGGATAATCAGCACTAGACATATCATCAAGAAGCATGTTATACTTGGACCCTCACCTGATGCTTCAGGGAGGACAGAATTCAGGTTTTCCCAGGTGGGCAGCAGGTCCTGCACAGCGAGCAACGCCGCTTTGTGCCGAGCCTCCTTCTTGGTCGTTCCCATGCCCGTCTCATATTCGACCCCGTCGATCACCACACAGAAGGCAAAATAAAATCCTCGTATGTTGCCTGAGGAAAAAGAGTTGAGAAACTGATTGGAGACAAATCCTCAGCTCTGGCTCTGGACCTGCCTTTTTTTCAGGTGAAACGATTATTTTCATTGTTAATTAACCTTTTTATTATTTTCTTGATTAATCAATTACTTTGTTTGGTCTATAAAAAGTCAGAAAATAGTATAAAAAAAGAAATAGCTAATGTCATCCACAAATGGTAGATATTCAGTCGTAGAGTAGAGAACCCAGAAAATATTCACATTTTTTTCTTTTTTTATTACTCAAAACTATCAATTGATTATCAAAAAGTTGATGACAGATCAGTTCATTAGTTAGTGGAGTAAGCTGTCAGATTTTGGATATCTTTGCAGATGTAGTATTTGCTTGGAATGAAAACACAGACTTTCAAATTTTGGAAAGTTGAAATTAAAAATCTGATCAGTGCTCAAAAGTCTACTGATACAGTAGATATCAATTATTCTGGTTCTCAGATACTATTGCTAAAATAATTCCTCAGTCAAACAAACTGGAGCTGAAATTATCAGTCAAGTATGCAACTAGCCAACTGACAGAACATTCATAAGAAAGCTATTATTTTGACAATTTGATAATCTTTAAAGTACATTTTTAAGCAAAAAATGCTAAACATTACATAGTTCTAGCTTGCTGCTTTAGCCTGCTGCTTTTGTTGTCTTTTATGAGAGTAAACTGACTATAATTTTACTTTTATCGACAAAATGATGAATTATTGAATTATTCAAAGAAGCGCACACAGACATGCTGAGGAGCTTTACCTGTGGTCACCGTTTCCTTTATTTCCAAGTGGAACTGTAAAACCTGGGCGAGCTGATGGAGTAAAGCCAGGGCATTCACCTCGCCTTGCCTGTACCTTTCAATTAGCGTTTTGGGTGAGACTTTTGGCTTGACAAGATAACCTTAGTTGATGAAATAGGAAAAAAGATCAAGTTAAATTTCTAGGCCTATATGAATTTCTCCACTTGGCTGTAGCGAAAAAAACAACAACAACAAAGTATTAACTTCCCTGCAACAGTAACCAGACCTCAACATGGGATTAATTAAGTCTACAAGTTATGATCGTTCTTAGTTATTAAATTAATTATCACTGGTAATAGATGTCCTTTTATAGGTATCTGTGGGATTCAAGCAAATCACATTTTGAAACTCAGTAGGTTTTAAAGTACCTTTCGATTGTTGGCCAAAGACATCTTGGCTTGGACTACTGGAGGCTGGCAGGGGTTCATATGATTCAGTCAGTCCCAGCATCGCAGGCAAATTCCTCATGAGGGTTTTTGCAGATGAGGCTCCTCTGGATCCTTGAAATGATCCCCTTGCTTGAAACATTGTCAACGCTTTCACAATAACTGGAAAGAAGAGAACAAACTATACTTCAGTGTTGAACTGAAACCACAATTTTCAAAAAACTGAATGATACTGACCAACGAACAGAGACATATTATCTACAGTTACCCTGATAAAGTCTGAAGACTTTCAGCCAGGGCTGCACGATATAGTAAAAAACATATTGTTTTTGATAAAAGCTAAACGTTTGACAAAACAGCATTATAATGAGGTTACAGTTAGTGTTACAGTCAGACATGTCCCAACATGTTTGTTCGGTGCAGACCTCAACAAATCAACATATATGTGCGGTGGAAATGAAAATTATGACGTCAAAATGATCTTTCCCATTAATCGTGAATCTTATCAGAAGTGTTGTAATATCTGTCAAAACAATTGCAACATGATTTTTTAACCATAGTGTGCAGACGTAGTTCAAGCGCATCCATTAACTAACATTGTGTGGAGCGGTAGCAGGTTAGCTAAACTGCGCCAGTGGTTCACTTACTGCACAATATGGTGACAGTTTTACAGCTTAGCAAAACAACTGAGAAAACTAGTAGCTAGCTAACGCTAACCGTAACCCGAACCCTAGCTAGCAGGTGTCATGATAAACTTAACATTTAGCCTATTAAAATATGATTTCCAAACTCACCGCGACCGGAATTGCTCCTAAATTCACAGTTAACGTTAATAAAAACCTTTAAAGTGACGTTTAGGACGTTTATGCTCGGACACGAACCTTTCACGTAAGGCTCCAGGAAGACGGTGGGCGTGTCTAACGCACGTGCATTGCTGGTTGTCGCTTGATTGATGGCGTGCAGAGATCGTTTGACAACCACAATGATCTACACTGTTTGGAAAAACGTCGACGCTTCGGTGTGCAGTGATGGAGAGCCGAAGTCACGCCCCTTCCGGTGGATCCCATGGGAGCTTAATTCTGAAAAACTTTGGTAGTGAATGAAGAAAGACAAATCATCAGTGTTGGGGAGACTTAAACTACATGTAATTGAACTACATAGCTTAACTACAATTTGCTGTAACTTGCTGGTAGTTAAACTACTTCCATATTTTGTGCTGCTTCAAGTATTTCAACTACTTTTTGGGTCATTTTTTGTAGTTTAACTACTCAATTTACACACTACAATTTTGGCCAATAACATGAAATATTTTTTTATAAAATAAAGACCTATATAATATAAATTTTATTTAATTTTTCTTTGAAAAAAGGCATGAAACACGTCATGACATGCTAAGCCAACGCTGCCTCTGATTGGCTCGCCCTGGCAGCACTCAAATGCTTCACAGAGTGGGTGGGTCTTTATGCCAAGGAAGGCAGTGCTCATACGGCACCAGCAGGTCATGGACACCCCTCCCACTACCCCGATGCGCCCCCAAATGCGCCAGCCCAACCATGGCCATATCTGAGCTTGTACATGTTGGATATAGATGCTTTTTAGTGTTGGTAAAGATGTTTTTAGTGCCAAACGGAGCCGGCTGTCTGATAAAAACTTTGAGAGACTGCTCATGTGTCGTGTCAACAAGCAATTCTGTCCTGGCATCTAGTTCTAGTGCTGAAGTGTTAGCGCCTCTGAAGTTCCTGTGATGTTTACCAAAAATGTCAGCTTTTGTTCTTTAAAAAATAAAACTTGAGTTGAGAGGTATATTTCTGCTGGCATGTGAATTTTTTGTAGGCTATTATATTTTGTTTCATATACACCATAAGTTGATTTATTTAATGCTGAGTTAAATGATTATAATGAGTAGTTGCTAAAGCTACTTTTTTTAGCAGTAGTTTTACAAACTACATTTCTCCAGGACTACTGCCAGGCTGAACCACATGTAGTTTTACAAGCTAGGCTTGCAAAGTAGCTTCCCCAACACTGCAAATCATTACCTTACTGTGCCACAAATCACACACATATGACGTTTGTCAATTTAAAAGATCATTTTCCAAGTCAATAAAGTCTCAGTCTGTCATAATTAAAGTAAAACCTTGTGTAGTTTTGTGTTAAAGCGCTCAGTGAACTACATCGTCTCACTCAACACACATCACCAACACCAACATGGAGCCAACTGGGCTGAGAAAGGGTACTAAAAAAGATGAACACCACAATAACTCTGCTCATATTGATCTGGTCATATAACTGCAGTTAAGTGAAAGGAGAGTTTGTTAGTTCTGTGAGCTGCTAATGTACAGGAGCAGCTCCGCAATGTTTAAGTTACTTTGTTTTGGTGACCATTCAACGAGATGACGTCACTAACGCGACTGCTGGCTGTGTAGTCTTTAAAATAACGTATTTTCACATTCCTATATTTCATTAGACAGCATTCCCTTGGGTTCTCAGTGAGATCCAATCAACCTCCTTCCCAGCTCGACCCTCGCGTTCGAATGTGGTCACTTCCGAACAAACAAAATGGCCATGGCCACAATGCCAGCTTGACTTTCTAAGTAATAGTCCACAAACCAGTCGATGAAGTCCTGGTGGGTTAATACTTGGTGCCCCCGAATTTGTCCTCTAGCGACACTATGAAGGAGAAATTTGTGGTATTGAGTCAAATGTAATACACATGTATTTGAAGTGACTATCCCCTATTCGAGGATGGATTGTGATGAGGTAATGTATCTATATGCGATTTTATATATATATATGATGTATGTGATCGGACCCGAGCACAGGCATTAATAATAGGTATACAAAAATAGCAGTCTTTTCGCTGATGGTCTCGTTTGCTGTTACAGGTCATTTACAATCAGTTGCTCATAGCCACTTTGAGTTGGTGTGTCAATGTGCACAGGCTAGCAAGTGGGCTAGTTAGCAAACATGCAAATATTCTGCGATTATAAAAAAGGTATTGATGTTCTCCAACGCTGTGACTTTTTGTCAAGCAGCACTGTTTTGTATTTGTACCAGAACTCTTTGAGGCAAGTCACCTGAAACCCCACAGTGCCTTACAACTTCTCTCAAATCCCATAGAAAACGAAAAAGGGCCAAACTTAGTGTTTCCTCAAGCTCAGTGGGTCTTCAATGTTAATCTTGCTATCAATTGCAAATTAAGTAATTGCCAGAATTGTTGCTTTGTTTCAGTTTATTGATTCTGCTGGAATCGCTGAACAAATCAGAGATTTGGCCAATGATTGAGCAGCCTGAAACCTCCTACCCTCTTTTACTCATTAACTTACAGACCTGGATCATAACTCACTCACAGACTCACTTTTTACATTTCAGTGGCTGCAGCAGATTTTCCACAAGGGGGGAATTTTTGTTCATTGTGACATTTAGTTCTATACAGGCAAATGCATCACAAACAGATAAGGAAAGTATTAACAGCAGCAGTTCATACTTGCAGATGTAGACATATCGATATTTCCAATCATACGCAAATAGAGCAATCTGCAGACAGGGGACAAGTATAACCATAGCAACCAACTCTGGTATCTTTTATTTTTATTTTTATTTTTCTACATTGTACATTTTATACACTGTAGTTTTTTTTAAGGATTAACAGACCCCGACTGTTAAATGAGAACACAAGGAACAAACTGCTCACACATTGAAAATGTTTTTTCTTGGAAGATGTGTATCTTTTGATTTCTGCATGAAGATTATGACTGAGTGTCCTGATCTGTTTGCACCTTTGACCCATTCAGCTGTCTGACACCTGACAAATATATTTCGTTCCACTGAAACTCAGTGCAAGTTGTGAAAATTTGAAGTGCGAGGTATTAGAAAGTGGGCTTCCTCTCTCACCTCCCACTAGCCGCTTCTACAATGACACGTGTGGTTTATTGGTACATACACAGGGGCAGCTTCCTCCGCCTCTCTGACATACATTTGCTGACGGCAGATCACACTCCTACTCTTGCTTTCTGCATCCTCACCAAGACAAAATAAACACAGCTCCAATACCTTCAGCAGAGTAATTTTTATTTTGGTACCCACAAGTGTTCTGTAAGTGACTGGTTTTGTAGTTTAGGAATTTCCCTACATCCGGAACATTAAAAGTGTTGTGTGCTTTGGCTTATTCTGTCACCTCACACTGACTGCTTTAGGGGTTTTTGCACTCTTCTGCTGTATTTATAGACAAGGCATAGTCTCAGTCATACAACGCGAAATATCAAGGAAGGTCACGGGACACTTGGCCTATTTTCACAACAACAGATGCAGTATCCAGCTAATGATAGTTGCATTTTGTTTTCCTGACTTCATTAGTCATATTAAGTTTCCGAAGATAACAAAATCCACCTTTGGCAGCTTAATAATTAACGTGTTGCATCTTGTTAGTTTAATTCATACACAAAATGAACCGTCTGAAGTCTTCTCACTGTGAAGCTTCAGGGAAGTCAGACTCAGACAGAAAATAATCTGCTATAAGCCCCCGTAAAACCTCAATATGTCCTTATAGCACTGTTTTGTGTTTTTGTGAGCTTTAGAGGGGCTGGTAGATGGATGTTGTTTCCTTTGGACAGAGTCAGGCTAGCTGTTTCCTCCTGTTTTCAGTGTTTATGCTAGTCTGCGCCACCGGCAGCTAGCTGTAGCTCAATTCTAGCTTTATACTCACTATACAGACTTCAGAGTGATAGCCTATTGATCTTCTCATCTACTGTAACCAAGACAACGAATAAGCATATTTCAGTCAGGAGAGATTTTTAAGAGAAACAAAAGAGAATGAGAGAATTTTAAGTAAGATTACATTGATTGTGAACATAATAAACATAACATAATTAACGCTGGAGCGTGGACCACAGCAAGAAGTAGGTTACCATTGGAAGAGGTCTGATGAATTTGGTATCTCCAATACAAAGGAGACTTCCCCCTAAGCGTAGACACTGGGGGTGGTGATGTGGAATGGAGCTCGATGTGGCACAACTTAATGTAAGGGAAACTTCTGATCAAAGGGTTGATTAGTGTTGCCAGCCACATCTGGTTGAGATGTTAAAGGGGAGGACGTGGGTTGCAATGTTGGTACGGTGCTGAAATGACAGCAGAGAGAGAACACTTTAAGTAATGATCAGTGATCTGATATCACTGTGTTGGTGTTGTTCCTACAACATCATAATTTAAGTTGCTACAGCACCATCATTGCAACTGACCAGCCATATTATTGTAATGTTTGAGCTTTACCAAAAATACGCACTTGGGAGAAGTTAGCCTCAGGGGACCTATTGTGCTTTTCCATTTTTTTTATTTTTTGTATATGATCTTTTGCAAATAAAAGATCAATCAGTGCAATCAGTCCCGCCTTTAATTCGGTGACTTTGTGACATCGTACTACAACAAAGAATCATACATGCGGAAATAATGCCTCGTGGCACATGTAATAATTGATTTAGCAGCTCTGTTGATGTTAGTGGTGCTGGCTCAGGCATGCATCAGCTCACCAATCAAAGGAGACTCAGTTTTCGGGAGGGGGGGCCTAAATGAGGCAGGAGTGTTTCAGACAGAGGGGAATACAGTGCTGCAGCACTGGACAGTATGAGTAAACTGATGTGTTTCTTGAACACTAAGGCTGGATTGCACCAACAAGGTTTAACCTTAAAATCAGATTAAATCATGGTTTAAGTTTAAATTCTGTTGCACCAAACTTTAAGCATGTAAACCAGATCTTGTAGTAACCCAAAATAAAATTATGAACTTGAAAATGAGCATAATATGTCTCCTTTAATGTTGTGAAAAGGTCTATTTGAATCCAAACCAACTTTTTCTAAACCTCACCAAGTATTTTAGTAGCCTTAACCTAACCAAGTGGTTGTGTTGCCTAAACTTCACCAAACAGTGACAGAAAACTTAAAGGGGAAAAAATAAGGTAACATGAATCCCAGTCTCCTGGATAAATTCCAGTCCTGAGCTCAACATGTTCAACCACAACATCCTGTTCTGAATCTAGACTTTGTCGCTTTTGTTACGGTGGGGTTTTGCTCTAGACCCAAAATGCAGAGATCGGAGCCTGGAAATCAGGTTTAAAGGAATTTATTTCAGTACAGTGTTCTTGAGGAAATAGCGGACGAGGGGGGCAGGCCGACAGGCAGGCAGGGTTGTCTGGTGGCAGCGTGGAGGGAACTCAGGTGAGCCAGTGGAGCAGGAAGCAGAACGGAGAGGCGCTGAAGGTTCTGCACACGAGGCAAACAAAACATGAACATGAGACGTAGCCCAGACAAGAGATAAACACTGGAGCATAGGCATGAGAGAAATCTCAGCACTAGAACATACTTTTGAAGAGCTAAACACAATAGCAAACAGCAGTGATATATTTACCATACGGGACGGAACAATCTGGCACCGGAGTGGAGATGAGACCAGGGTTAAATAGCAGAGGTAGATGAGTTGATGATCCCTTGGAGCTTGAAGACATGGAGGACTAGCAGGTTAGTGGTCTCTAAAGCAGACGGGAGTTTAGGCAGGGGGACAAAATGTACAGCTTTAGAGAATCTGTCCACAATAGTGAGTATGGCGGTGTTACCTTCAGAGGGCAGCAGACCCATGACGAAATCCACGGCGATGTGGGACCAGGGTCGGTGGGGCACAGGCAATGGTCGTAGCAGGCCGGCGGGGGTGCGATGAGATGGAGCAGGCAGACACAAACTCCTTGGTGTCGGGATAGACTGAAGGCCACCAAAACCGCTGTCGGATGAGGGATAAGGTCCTCTGAAAACCTGGGTGACAAGCCAATTTAGAAGAGCGCACTAGGGATCTGGTTGAATCCGGGACAAACATACGATCGGGTGGACAGTCACTCGGGGGAGGCTGAGAGCACTGCACCGCCAGGATTGAGCACCCCACGTCCCACCTAGCTGTAGCCACCACACACTTGGGGGAAGGATCAGTTGGAATAGCATAGCTATAGCTGGTATTAATGGTGGAGGGTATTAGACTATGTGTGCAGAGTATGGCTCAATGCAATAGGTGTGAGGGGGTGGCTGCCTGTGGTTAGGGGCTTGACATTGCGTATGCACAAGCAACTGCCAGAATCGAAACTTCCACTATGTTAAAGGGTCATTATGAAAGGCTACTGGCTTCACTGTTTTCAGTTCCGCTCTTGAACCATTGCAGCAATGGTTAGCAATTATGAGAGCATAAAAAGTAAAGTGGAACATGCAACCCACAGGCAGCGAGAAATGAAGGTCACCACAGGAACAAATATGGTTTTTACCCCCCACGCAGATTGTAGGGACAAGGTTTGAATTGACTTCTCTGATCAGTCACACTTGAAAAGGGAAAGGATGCGGTCTGAAATGAGTTTGCAAGCTCCATCCTCCTGTTAATCTTCCCATAAGCAGCAAGATAAAGGAAAAAGATGACTCACTTGACTTTAAGTTTGTGACCTTAAACAGAGAGTTTAGTTTTCCCATTATTGAAGCTGGAAGAGAGGCAGTTTGTTCTGGTTTTCTTCTCTATGGGGTAGATTTCATGTTAGTTTATGGTTTACATGTTCATAGAAGCAATTTGTTTTGAATGTGAACTTGATCGCTGTCATCATTCATTTTTAGAATCCATTTTAGGCATGTAGCTGACTAACAATAGAGTAAAAATAGAGAGATGGATAATCTGATCTGAATCTGTGTCCGAACTGCTTCATAAACAGCCAAGATAATGATATAAATATGTTTTATTTCCAGGAACTATAGACAAAAACAAATATCATTTACGTACATATGTACGTAACAATGAAGGCGTAAACTGCGCAAGAGAAAAAGTTTAAAAGTTTATCTATCTATCGTGGGGTTGTTTGTTCAGCATGGAAAAATCACAACAGCCCTGATCGGAAGTGAAACCACCAGCCTTGGAAATATTTGGTGTTATTAATAACTGCCTGCATGTCTGCACCTGCTTATAAATTTGGAAAAGCTAAACCCCAACTAAAAGCCATTACGGGCAGTGGAATTTCCCACAGCAGATTTTCAGGACACCATCATCTCTAACAAACTCAGACAGAAACTTTTTTTTTATTTTACAAAAAAAAAAAAAAAAAAAAAAAAAAAAAAGGAGAAAAAATGCACCAGATGCACCAGGCTTGGGCATGGCACTAGCATGCAATGGGTCAAGACACATAGAATTTGATATAATTTGCTTGCATGATGTGTATGTAAATCAATCTTCCATGTTCTTATTTTGGTTTTGCCCACGATAACTTATATAAACAATAGACTAATAACAGGCTTTCTAAACCAACTTCTATCACTGTTTATATTTTTTACAAAAGCTATACCAAATTTAATTTTCATGTGATTTGATCCATGTGCAGGATTCTGAAGACTATTTGCAGTTTGTAGTTCAAACTACCACTGATGGTCACATGAGGTATTTTACTTTTGTAACAGTAGAGGGCAGTGTAAGAATGGAGATAAACTAAAGTCATTGGCACAAACTCAAGGTTACAGACTTCACATGATGTGATTCATTCAAATATTCAGAAGCTTTCAGTGTTAATGATAGTGATAATGACAGGCCTCAGCAATATATGTGATAATGAGTCAACAGGGTTTGATGGGGACTTAAAAATATCAGTTAATGCAGTTAGTATTCACCTCATTAAAGATGGCCACATACTGCAAAAGTTCAGGCAAACTCCCCCGTTTCCTGCTCACTTTTAGGTACTTTCAGATAATTCTGTAATATCTGAAAAGAGTGAGAATTTCAAAATAAAATATCACAATGAGTTTGCAAAGAAATAACGTTATACTCATTTTCTGAAGCATTTGTAATGAAAACAGAATCTAAATGGAAAACAATTTACAATTTATTTCATTTAATGCCATTCACAGGACTTTTTCAGTCCCTATGAGTGCAGTCTGGACAGTAAATGTGCTCTGAAGAGAACATTATAGGCCTCCATGTTTATGATTTATGATGAGAAATAAAATATCCAGCTCTCTAGGCTTAACACATGATGCACACATGGGCACGTCTTCCCAAGTATGATCTACACATAATGGGCTGTAGAGCGCTACACTAACCGCTTTACTGGCCAGAGTGCCCCCAGACCATCAGAAACCAGAGCCTAGCGCCCCATGGCTAACGCATCTTTGCTCTGACAGCAGCCCACCATTGATAAATAACAGCAGCTCTTCTTTAGCCTGCTGCTGCAGTCGCGTTCAGCTGCAGCTCTCCAATGCGTCTCCACAGCCAAGATTGAATCTTCCCCATTCATTAGACTAAGTGGATGAGGCTCTCTAATAGGGGCTCCCTTCCCCTCAATAATTGCCGTTGATTGGCGTAAATTAGACCCTAGTTGCCAGACGAGTGATTCTCGACGACGATAATCCGATTCCCAACTCAAACTAATAGGATTTTAACTCTGGCTTTGGCCTAATGTCCGTCTGCAAACCCTGGCGATGGCCCTATGCCCCATCTAGCCGACGTCCTCTGGATCATATCTGGGCCAGGCCGAGCTGAAGTGGCAGTGGTGTGTGGATTCAGCAGGGTTAGGGGTCAGGTCATCGCTGCCTTGCTCTCAGTGACTCATCCCCCTGCATGACATTCTTGGCATCAATTGGTCATTCATGTGTGTCACTTACATCATCAAGCAAACACGCGTGTGAATGAGACTGGAGTCTGCTGGAGCACAGAGCGGATGTTGGATGTCTTCAGTTGACACGTAGCCACAATGTAGGCCTGGATACTGACTGATAAGACCATTGAGAACTCTTATTTTTCAGAGGCAGTGTGGATGTCCATCACAGTTGGCTGAGAGACACTGTGAACCCTGCAACAAATAGCATCACAACTGTGATGCTGTAAGCGCTATTTTCTCATCAAAAGAGGAATTAAATAGCTTTATATTCCAACAGTAATCACTGTTATAGGCAGTAACAAAGAAAATACATTTTCTGGTGGCTCTGCCCACTTTATCCAGGCAGGACAGAGAACCGTATAACAAAGTGGCTCTGAGCAGGATCCTCCTGCTCTGGTACCTACACTGTGGCATGGCGGAACAGGGAAAGATACCAATTGGTGACGGCTTATACTAGCAAACAAGCCAAACGAAGAAAAATGCTTGAAGAAAAGAAAGAGGCAAGGAGAGCTGCATCACAAAAAAAATAGTAGTAGTTGTGCAAGTGTGGGGGCATCATGAGGAGGGAGGGGATTGCTAACTGCTAAATGTACAGGAAGTTAGGCCCCTCCCCCCCGATGTCTTCCTGGACGTTACAGCGACAGGCGACCAAATGTAACACACCATTGTCTTGAGTAAAATGATGCGTTTGAACATTTTGGAAAACATAAGTGAACTCTTTGACAGGTGGGCGGTGATGCAATTATGACAGCCGGTCATTACAAATGTAAGTGCGCAACCTAACAAAATATATAACAAGTCTTTTACCATTTAAGAACTGAAATCTGGAGCCACTGTCTAATATTTTTTGTCTAGTGTGATGTGGGATTGAAAGACACAGAAACACCACCCCATTTCATCCTTAATAACCAAAATGCCACCTTTCTATGCGCTTTACAAACAACATGAAGAGTACAAGACTAGCATCCTGAATGTTCTTTTGTCATTCAGTTGATAAGGGGACGGTGCTACTACTAAGGCCCGAGGACTAATGAATCTCCACTCCATTACGGCTGAATCGGACAGATTGCTCTCCCGGAGAAATGAATTGAGTTTTTTGTATTTGTGAGATCATTCTCCCTCCATTAACTGCTCTTTATCCCGTCTCTTCATCACAGGCAAATCAGGTTAGGCAGCCATGATTAGCTGGGGTGGCCTCCCTTTTTAAAAGGTAATTGGGTTTGGCGGCTCAGCTGATAGTGCCATTAGGACCAATAAAGGCTGGGCTTGGCTCATCGAGTGAAACAGATTCTTCAGCAGCAGATGGCAGACGGAGGGAGAGGGCTCTGATGCATTGAGGCCAAAAACAAAGTTTGTGTAACCAAAGTAGTTTGGGGGGCATCCTCTTAATGCATAACCCCCCCCCCCCCCCAAACCAGCTTAATATTTTTTGTCGTTCGATAGCGTGGTGATGGTGACAGTTTTAAAGGGAGTCACTGATGGCTTTTAATATGCAGAACACTGATTACAAAACAATTTGGCCATGAGAATGTGTTTTTTTTTTTTTTTTGGGATAATTGGTCATTCATGCAGAAATGTTTTTATTGTGTATTTGGGGCAAAGATATCACTCAGGACTGAAGAGGGAAAGAGAAATCAGTTTCTCTCACACAAATGTTGTGTAACACCTTGTTGTTGCTTAATGATCACCCACAGTCTGCATCCTATCCTGCCGGTATGCAAAAACAGCAATCAGCGGCTGATGAAGATCGAAGATGTTGAACGAAGATGCGCTGCGCGACCAGCAATCGATCCCCCTCCAACTGTATCATCGCCTGTCATCTGGACAAAAGGAAAGGTGAACTTGCCAATTCCGAGAAATCCTGCAAAGCCCCAGATAACCTTACTGCATCTGGGGCTTCGTCCTATAGGGAAAGGTGCATTAGTGGTGACAGGAGGGCCGGTGGGGACTGGTGCTGATGGGAGATTTAGACGGCTGGAGGTGGGCTTGTGTATTATGTGGCTGGCCATTGCTGTGACTGTCTCCCTCTTATCTCTTCCACCGAGGGGGTCCGATCCCCACATCCCTCTTATCTGCAGGTTGGACTTAGTTTCTCCCCTTTGCCTTCCTGGAATTGTCCCGGTTTGGTGGATGGGGGCACTGGTCATGTGAAAGGCGACTCTGATGTCTTCTCTTCAACCACTGCAAAGTTCATGTAAAGAAGCCATCTTTTTAGTATCATCTTTAAATCATTTGTGGGATTTGATTTCAAGACAGTGCTATATTCATAATGTGATCAACTGGCTTTCTGCTGACCTTATCAACCTTGAGGATGGTTGGTTTTTGATTTGCTACAAAATCAAACAAGCCACGTCAATGAAAGGCCACTGTCTGTTTGACTTTTTTCACATATATTTTTTAGAGAGGTTTTCAGAGCAGGAGAAAAACTAAATAAACATAAAGGAAATCCAATCATCTATTCTGCTTCCGTATGTCTGTTTTTGTGCCTGCACACACACGCACACACACACACACACACACACACACACAAACGCAGTGATGTATTGCTGAAGTATAACCAGAGGGTTGCGGTGCATTTTCACCTGAGAGCTGCACATTTCCAGCCCTCCTAAATAAAACATTGTGTCGCCAGGCGCCGGTAAGTGTCCCTCAAAGAGCAGAGGGAGGAAGGGCGAGGGTAAAAAGCGTCCAGGTTAAGTTGTTTGAAAGGCCCCGGGTATTAAGAGGCATTTTACACTTAAGAAGTTGGTTTCGCTGGGTTTTCTGTTTCCCCTCTTATTGATTGATGCTCAACTATCAATGCATAATAGAAAAGCACTCAGAGCAAATGCAGGGTTATGGCCTTGGGAGGGAGTCGGCAGACGAGACTGCAGCACCCCCCCCACTCCAATGCCATTATTGGCCCATAAAGGATCCCTCGGGAAGGCCACGGTGTTCAGATCAGCACACACCAAATACCCAATTAAAAAAGGCTTTAAATTCCCTCCTCTTTCCTGGGTGAAAATCAATCTGAATTCAATCTATTCGGCTAGGATTCCGACAGAGCAGGTAATTGCCCATAATCGGTCAGCTAGGTGACAACAGCTTAAAGGGGAGACACTAATACAATCAGGTATTTGCTTTCAACGCCGGTCCTGGGCCCGGGCCTCGGCTGTCGAAAAACAGGTAGAGTGCAGTTTATGTAGCCATCAGACAAAGACGTATATAAAGTTACACAAGTCTTCTATTGTGGGGCGCTCGACAGCTGATAAAGAGATTCTGTAAAGTACTGGAGGGATGATACTTCCTAAATGACCCGTCATAAAGCTGCAATAAATGTATTCAGCAATCATCTTCAAAAATAGCTTGTCAGGGAGCTGGAAATGAAATAGCTCCCATATTCTTCTATAAAGGGTTCTCATTGTCAACACGTATTATTATTAGCATAATTTGCACACAATCCTCACAATCATGTCAGGATTATATCAATGAAATTCTACGCTGCTGCTGCTGCTGCTGAAGACATGGCATACTTAATGGTAGCATTAGTTGAGTAGGATACTTACTGGGGGTGTATTACTGTACAGAACCCCACCCCACCTGGCTGGATGTTTTTCCATCGCCTAATGCATGTGCTCTCGTGCCGCATTAATGTTTCGTGCTCTCACGCAGTTCTCTGGAAAACTCGTCATCTTTCAGACTGCTGACATGCTCTGAATGGTAATTAAAAACGACATGGACACAACATAAAGCTGATGTGGAAAGTTGACATTTCGGATCTGCAAACTTGTCAAAAAATCCTCCATGATCAGCAGGAAGACAAAAAAGCAGTGCCTGTAATGCAAAACATAAATAATAACACACTGAAAACAATAAAACTGTCAAAAGCTTTACCAGTAGAGATCGCCTCGCTACTTTTTGGATTTAAGTTTTCTTGTTTAGGTGTCATGGTATTTTGGATCTTAAGATAAAAATCTTTACATGACTTTGAACAAATTTGAGCATCAAAGATGGAAAGAAGGGAAAATAATTTACACGCATTTCTTTTTGACATTTTAAAAGCAAAACAATACAATACATTCACCCAAAAAGGAAAATTCAGTCATTATCTACTCACCCCTATACCGATGGAAAGTCGGGTGAAGTTTGGAGGTACACAAAACACTTCTGGAGCGTCACAGCAAAACAGTGTTACAGCATTCTCTTTAAAAACATAAGGGTTAGGGACTTTTTTTAAAACATTAAAAAAACAATTGAAAAATGATCATAAAATGGCTCCAAATAGCTCATCTGGCATAGTTTGAGTCTATGGAAGCCCGGAGATCCCGAATTGATTTGAAAAGACGTCATATACACCCATTTTTAAGACAAAATCTTGACTGTAGCTGCTAAGCTAAAAGTGTCAGCATACAACCCGTCTGAAGTGGGTGCACAAGCTTGACCACATATCAAGGGTGTTAATGTTGTCTTGTCAGATTACTTTGGGATCCTGCTGCTTCTGGAGACTTACATTATGCCAAGAGAGCTGCATGAGGCATTTTGTGTTTTTTTAACGTTTAAAACAAGTCAGCGCTGTTTTGCCTTGAAGAGAAATGTCTTGTGGACTACAGAAATTCACCCGACTTTCCATTAGCATGGGCTTGAGTAGATAATCACTAAATCTTTATTTTTGGGTGAACTTCTCTTATAAGTTGCTTGACCCCTAGGCTCCTAAAACTCATAGAAAAAACATGATAAAAAATACAGTAAAGTTTCAATGGAAAGAAAACATTGTTCAGATGTCATGTCTCCCTAATGATAACATGTACTGTGACGAGAAGTTGGACAAATGTAAACCAAAAGAGACAAACCAGTGAGCTGAAAATGTATATTATTAGGTTTAGTTCTTGTGTGTGGCTTTAACTCCAGTTTGCCCGGCTGGTAACATGATGTCCAGAGGTCAACAGGGGTCAAAGGGTCAGCAGCAGAAGGCTACGATTAATGGATCTCTCAATAAAACCGGGAGCTAATATTACCAACGCTCTCTCCCTCAGCCTGACTTCGCCAAAGTGGAGTGGGAATTCCTCATAGCAGACAGCGTGGGGCAAACAGCTTGGCTCTTGAAATTACTTTCTGTAATGGGTCCAAGCTTTAAAAGTGGAAGCGCACTTTTAATTGACCAATCAAAAGGAAACAAAGCAGCCAATCTTCAGACACGACGCAGAAAGCCAATCGAATTTGTTTCATTTCCTGCCAGATCCATCGCCGTTTAAGGCCGTTACGCAGTACATCAGAGCAGTTGATTATGAATATATCAAATAGCCAGCTGCTTTGAGAGCTTTTGACTTTGTTGCATTAATAAGCACAGTGAAAATCAATTTCTTCTCTTTTATAGTATAGTATTATCTCATTGTTAAAGAATGGAAATGTGGAACTTGATTATTATAACTTGATTTAGTGATACTTCAGGTCTTGTATTTCATTTAGGTTCTCTCTCTAACAAAGAAATCAGCTTATAGCACCCGCAGAATAAAAACACATACTCATCATACCTACTTTTCACTGATAGAAATCTTGTGACTGCTGAGGACGTGACCTGTATCAAAACAGACTCTGCCATTCACTAATAAATAGGACCTTGAGTGACAAACCCTCTTAAAGTAGCCACCGAGTACAGTAAGAAAAATGGTCTTGAATGAGAGAAGAAAAAGCGACTTGAACAGAGAAAAGGCTTCTCTTGTGGAAAAAAACCCCATCTGTTTTCTTAAAACAGTCAGTGGTCACTATCAGTCATTGTGATCCTGTCCAGCTGCTCTCGGCTCAGTGGCATCACTGAACGTGCTAAGCATCATTTGTCCATAAGGTGGCGTATAATGCTCTCACTTGCCAAGGCACACTTCTTCTTTCTAACAAAGATTACAACTGTGAAGACACCAGTCAGCCTGAATGGCATCAACCTGTCACACAAAATACCATTTGGTGGACAGAGTTACTCAAAGGGCCTGTGGGAGTAGAAGTTTATAGATCATCTTCTAAAGGAAGCCTACCAGAACTTAAAAATAATTTACAGCATTAGAAATCATTACATTTTCAAACCACAGGAAGGTTAGGATGAAAATCAAGCATCAGAAATTAAAGTACTCATTATCACCAAGTTGTTGGTGGTCATCGTGGACTTGTAAATACCTTCATGAAAAATAGCATCAGAAAGAGGGCAGAAAGTACAAATAAGACAGAGGACATACAGTTACATATAAATATATGTACTTGGATACTTTATTCTGAAGAAACAATCAATTGTAACATTTTTTGAATCTAAAACCTTAATTTTAAGTATAGAAAAGAGGATTTGTGTTACAAATGTAGTAAAAGCAGTAGTATTGGAAGTATTCAGATTATTTATCAGTAACAGTAGCAGTAAAAGACTACATTACAAGTGCATGATCTGAATTTAAAGTTCCACTTTAGTACCTGGCTAGCAAAATGTATTTCAAATATCAATGTTAAAGTACTCGTAATGAAAAAAAGTGTTATATTATTGCTGTATATATTGGATTATTATTACTGATGTATTAATGTGTCAGTGGTTTTCTCCTGTTGCAGAAACGAGCACTTTTGAGTGTCGTAAAAACTTTACTTACTGCTGGGTCATTTAATCTATAACATTGCATCATATATGATAATGTTTTCTGCATAAAACAACTAGTATCAAAAGTTACGAAATAAACTAGTGAAATCAAACGTACAAAGTACAAATTTGTACTTAAATCCACTTAAATAAATGTGCATGGTTACATTCCACATCTGTTAAAAATGGCTGTACAGCAGCTTAAATGTGAATGCAATATGTAAGACTTGAGTCAATGTGCTTTGTTATTTTCTACTGCAAAAGAGGAGCTTTACAGTATTTTAACAGCATTGGAAAGAAAACCCCCTGAAGGCATGTCAGTACCATGCTGTGCGAGTTCACACAGAACCAAACTATAAAAGGTAATGGTGGTACATACTGTAACATGCAAAACAAAATAAAATACAACTATTACAGATTAGTAGGGCAAATTTTCAACAGATAGGTGCTCGACGCTGATATTTGCACTGACCTGTGTAAACAAATCAAAGAGGCATCTGAGAGGCTTTTATATGCACATTTCCGCCGTGAATCAGAACAACTTTGAAGCTGTGAGTGACTCAATCTGTTGCTTTCACAAGGCTGAGGCGCTGCGAGCAGCTTGTATTTGATTTCACAGAGAGGTGGTAAACATGCCGGTCTTTTCCACATCTCTGTTGTTCTGACACGCTCAGCTGAGACAAAGCAGCTCTAAAGTGTCAGCTTGAGGATGTGGGAACTGCAGGTCAGCTTTCACACACACAAACTTACACTTCTCAGGTTTCAGCCCACAGTATGGGTGGATGTTACTGCAAGTGTCCCCTTGCTGGCTCTGGATTAAACGCTGACGTGTACTGTATAAGTTGAACTTGGTTCCCTTGGAAAAGTGAAGCCATGGGGAGAATAATGTGATTACAGTATGTGATATGGCTTTTAACTGAGTTATTTGCTTTTGAAGAGAGAGCATTTCCTTAATATCCTTTTAGGACTTTTATTTAAAAAAAATGAATAGATAAAATGCTGCAACCTAATCACCAGAATAAATGGAGGCAACGTACGTTCCTGCAAACGACGGACATGTTGAAACTTATGGTTTCTACTACTGGTTAGATTTAGGTACAAAAGACACTTGGTTAGGGTTAGAAAAAGATCATGTTTTAGTTTACCTGGGTCTGTCACCACAAACAGCTGTAACATGTCCCAATGTCTTGTCAAAAATATTCAGTGGTTTGACGCTTACAAAAGTTGAACAGTGGTCGGCGGCTCGGCAGCCATTTGACTTTAAATGTTTCCGCTGTTAGCAATAACGCACAATTTCAACATTTTATTCTGATGACCGGGCTGAATTACATCGTAATGTTAAAGGAAAAGTTCACCCAAAAATGAAAATTCAGTCATTATCGGCTCACCCTCATGCCAATGGAATGTCAGATAGTTTCAAGTTTCACATTTCTGAAGCTTCACAACAAAAAAGCATTGCAGCATTCTCCTAAACAGCTGAAGTAGCTGAAGACTTGTTTTAAAACTTAAAAAAAACAACCAAGAAGAAAACATAAAATGACTCCACACAGCTCGGACGGCGTAGTCCAAGTCTCCGGAAGCCCTGAGACCCCAAATTGATGCAAAAAGATATTATTCACGCCCTTGGCACGCGGTTGAACTCGTGCACTCACTCGTGTATGCTAAGACTTTTAGCTTAGCAGCAGCAGTGATAATTTTGGCTTGAAAAGGGTGTAAATAAAGTGTTTTCAAGTCAATTTGGGATCTCTGGGACTTGGAATATGCCAGAAGAGCTTATAGAGACATTTTATTTAATATATTTCAGTCCCCATCTACTTCAACTGTTTAGGAGAACGCTGCAACACTATTTTGTTGTGAAGCTCCAGAAATGCTTTGTGGACCATGAAACTTTGCCTGACCTTCCATCGGTATTTCATTTTTTGGGTGAACTGGTCCTTTAATAACTTTTGGTGTCATCCCACAATGTTTTTTTTCTTTTTTATAAAATTTGAGTCATTACTCTTCGACAATATCTCACATTCATGCATTCAGCTTATTTAATGTGAACTTCAGACCAACATAAATGCAATGCAAGCTTATACTCATTAATAACACACCTTCTTTTTGAGTCTTCTAATCCCATCTCGAGTCCACCACACCTTCTCCAAACATTATGCGGTATTAATATGTAAAGAGGAAGTGAAAGGACAATACACTCTCTTAGGGCTTATCATTCAAAAAGCAGTTTTCTTTTGTCTGGTGAAAATATATGGCCATTAGAGTTGATGAATCCCGTGAGGTGGCTTTTATTAACTCCATCTCATGTTGATAGGTGTGGTGGCACCAGTGTTTTCAGAGTGGGACACTGCAGCTGCTGAGGCACTGAGGGTTTTCATGTCCCCACACTGGGAGCTAAACTGAGGCCCTGAGGATGTGAACGGGACCTCACCCCCCCCCACCCGTCCTCCCCCTGCTCTCAGGCTTTCTTCCTCATAGCCCTGTCAAGCCCGAAGGCCACCCTGTTGTCACAGAGTAAATCAATGTCCCCGCCCCAGTCTGACGTCCCCTCACCGCTTGCCCATCAAGAAGAAATGTCCACACATTGATATTCCCCCTCCTCGTCCTCTCCCGGTCTTTATTATTTTAATTAATCAGGATCGCTGCACCTGTCTGTCAATTCTGCGGGTCGCCACTCCACGCAAAAGGAAAAGTAATTAAAGTGGCTGGCAAGGCATGCTGGGGGTTTGGTTTGGGGCAGAGATGGTGGTGCAACATTGACAAGATGAATCGGATACAGATGCCAGAACTTTCATTAAATCTCTGTGTCTCTCTCTCTGTCTGTCTCTCTGTCTGTCTGTCTCTCTGTGTGTCTCTGTTTCTCTCTGTGTCTCTCTGTCTGTCTGTCTCTCTGTCTGTGTCTCTCTGTCCGAAGCCCTCTTTGTGCTCGCTCAACAGTGTTCAGGTAGGCAAAGAGTTAATGAAGCAGCGTCTGTGTTGTGTCTAATTGTGTGGATGAGTAAGTGATTGCTTGAGGACAGCGTGAATACTCTTGTGATAGAGGCCCAGATTATTGTATCCTCAAAAACATCTGATATCTTGCAGAAACATTCAGGCTCCTGAACTCTTAAGATCAAGTGGGCTCCAAATAGTTCAATAAGATATTTTGTGAATACTTTTGGTTAACATGATCCATTTCTGACATGTTCAAACCTTGTGATTCTGATTCGGTTGATTTGCATTGCAGAGATATGTGAACTCGACAAACTTGTTTATTTCTGTTCTCATTTTCAGCCATAACTGTAACTTTTAAAGATGAATAGCTGAATATTTTGACCTCTGTTTACCCTGTGCATATTTTATGTACTGTGCTGCTTGGCTGGTGTGTTTGATAAACCAAATCTAGCCAACAGTGACATCTCACCGCCAGATGGACTAACTGCTACTTTGGGGTAAACTTTAAAATTTTCTGTTCATTTTCTTTAAATCTGAGGCCCAACAGGTAAAGTCAGCCCAGCTTGCAGGATATATTAGCACTTAACTTTTTGTACTTGAATGTACCTGCTGCTATGATAACCTAATTTCCCCTCAGGGATTAATAAAGCTATCTATCTATCTATCTATCTATCTATCTATCTATCTATCTATCTATCTATCTATCTATCTATCTATCTATGCCTTTTAGCTGACATTCACATCATGGAGGGGATGGTGATGGAGTTATTACAGCCAAACGTTTGACCGCAGGGATATTTTTAAGGGCACTTTGGGATATTTCAAGCTGATTTTGTGGCCTGAAAAGCAGGTGTTTTGTTTTTTTTTGGTCTTCTTGATGGCCTTATTCATGAAGAGTTAGTTCGTATGATGACACAGCCTCAGTACATGGAGTGCACGCTCTACTAACTGAGCTACTGGGGCGCCCCAAAGGTGGGTGTTATTAAAGGCGACCTGCACACATTTCCAGCCATTTTTGTTGGCGATGAAAACTGGCTATTTTTCACGGGAAGTTGGATCATCGCCATTCGTGATCACGGAGACCAAAACAGGTTTTTTAAGCCATGATGTTTTCCTATCCCTAACCAAGTGGTTTTTGTACATAAACTTAACCGTATAGCGTAGCATTGTGACAAGCGAGAAATAGAAAGTTCAACCTAAACAAACATAAAGTTGCAACATAAAAAAAAACTCAGTTTGAACTTATCTGTGCTTTTGCAGAAATGTACTAACTACTATATCAACAGTTTGAATAAAGCACAGTTTAAACGACTTTCAAGACAAAGTCCAACACATCAGAGAACTTTTAAAGGCCAAAGTCAAACCTGAGACTGTGAGCTCTGACAGTCCAATCACCTCTCGTCTATTGAGAGCCTCATAAGGCCTTCGCCTCCCTCCCTCCTTCACAGCCTCTTGTTCTCATTTTGAAATCATTGCCTATGACTTGATCACACTCATGCTTCGGTCACCTGGTGCAATCACATCTTAAGTCATATCTCTGTTAGCTTTATGGCTCCATGTTTCAATAACCTCCGGCTTGTAAGCACCTTCAGGTTGACACAGAGGAAAAGAAACGTCTTTGTCGTGCGTATTAACACCGCCTTGTGGGGGCAACTTAGTGTCAATAAACCCTGGTGCTGGCAAGGCGACGGCGGGCAGGAATGGACAATCAGAGCGTCTGCAGGGGATCTGCAGGGATACATAACACGGCGGGGGCTCTGGGAGGCTTGGCATCTAAGTGGGGACTTGGGGTCTTCCACAGCATTCTGGGTAATGATCTGCATTATGAAGCATCAGAGCACTTTACGAGGGTCCCTGAGAGGGTGGTGGTGGTAGTGTTGTGTGTGTGTGTGTGTGTGTGGGGGGGGGGGGAGGCTGTTCTCCAGCTCAGTCAAAATGAGACGTGACGCCACGTAACCTGCAGAACGAGGCCCCAGCTAAACCTTTCCATTTGAAACCGCTAGCCGTAGCCTCCTGCACCCTTTTCTCCCCCTTCTTCCCCTCCCTCACCCCGAGTCAGTGTCATCTTCACTGAAACAGGAGCAAAGTGCTTTAAAAGGGGAGATGGGAATAGACCAGGGGGCGGGTTCGGGGGGAAATGTGATTATCATCAGAAAAATGCAATGAGACCAAGAGTGTTTAATGCACAAATGCACAAAAAGTGATATTTTATTACAGCTTGAAGGCTTTCAAAAATTACTGGAAAAGGCAGGAAAATGTGTCTGAGATGGAGACTCTGAAATGCCTGTTTAACAGGACGTAATCGGTTTAACCCTGATGTGTCCTGTCCTTTTCACGCGAAGATATGTTTCTCTGACCCTTGATTTGATTAAGTAAAACTTCATTTTTGGGGGAAAAACCACTTTGTTGCTATTACTGCTGCATTTTCAAGATGGATGAATGTGGAAAAAAAAAACAGGGCTGTTCAAGACGTCATTTTTTTATGTCGCTCTCAGCTGGTTTACTTGACTGACGGTCTATACAGTATGTAAGTGTGTGTGTGTGTGTGTGTGTGCGTGCATGTCTGGTTTTAAAGGAGATCTCACATTCCCATAATACATAATGCTGCAATATGAGATAAAAGTGTTTAGTATGACTACAACTGAGGAACATTTCCTGATTTCATTTTACACTTAAATGTAACCATTAACAACATCCGCTTTAAAATTAGGGTTAAAAAAACGCCTCCTATGCTCTCGTGACCATACATCATCATTAACTCAACCTGTATTCATCTATCACATTATTATAATAAGAACTAAATTAAAAAACACTATTTTTTGCTTTCTGCCTTCATAAATTCTCTAATATGTTTCCAATATCATCAAAATGTCCTTCTGGTATGGAGCACTGATAAAGCCTTTTCATGACGGGGGGTTTTACTTAAGTTTGACTCTCTAAAATATGCAATGATATAATAAAACAAAGTGAAGAAGAATAATTTAAAGGAAATCCCGGGGAACTGAATGTCACTTCCTGGATGACCAGTTAACACCAGTGTTACATGGCAAATGTAACAAACCAACTTAAAATATGCCAACATAAAGCAAATGGCACCTGTTCATGGTTAATGTCAATTTTCAACCATTTTATGTGAAATATGAGTGAATACGCAGTACCGTCCAGCGCACTAGATCACCTTCCTGCTGTCAACTGATAGAAGGCCTGAGTGGACGGGTAAAGAGGACTTTTCATGTGTTATTATTTTGTGTGTCTTAAAATAGAAAGCTCGCATAATCAAGATTATTATCACAAAATTACTGATCACAAGTGATCGAATCGAATGAAAAAATAATTGATCGAGTGATCGAATGAAAAAAAAAATCATATGCACCTACTCTCTGGTATGATATAGGAGCAGATACAACTCTTAATAAAGATGTAAAAGTGAATAAATGAATAAATATTTTTCAAAATATTCTACTTTCTGGATTTGTTTAGTTTCTTTTCTTTGTACTTTTTGCACCTTATTTCAACATCAAAGGAGTGTAAAGAGCTGCGAGGATGGTTCTCCACTTCATTTTGTTACAATTTCTATCAAACATCTAGATACCTAAGATGAACGCCTAAGAAATTAGATGTAACTTTTCAGAAAAACTGAAATGTTTTTAAATTTTTTGGGGTTGAAAAACGTATTCCTTTTAAAAAAAACACTTGATAATATTTTAGAAAGTGCATAAAGCTGAAAACAATGCTGTGTTATGTTGACTTTATTTCTGTTTTTCCTGATTTTTGAAAATACTGTATAACATAGTATAACAGATGAGACAGATTGCACATGGTTAATATGAAAGTGACTGCAACTCAAGACTGACAAAGGTGTATATTAATTAATAAATTCACCATATAACTTTTTTCTTTTGTCTGTAGAATGATGTGTGAATGTTCACCACCAGATAAACAGGGTACCTCATCCTACTAACAAACTGTAATCCTACTGAAACATACAGTAACTAGCCTCAAGTGAATTGCATCAAAAGTTAAAAATAGACGAATCTCAGAAAATATTTTGGCTTTTCAATAATCAGTCTAAAACCACTTAAAATCGTACAAAATGAACTAAATCCCACCTTGCAAAGTTGATCACTAAGTTAATACTGTTTGCTCTGAGGCCTTTCCTTACAGACAACAACATGTCAGAGGACCTAATCAAATTGTAATTTGAAAAGCTCCTTGAACCTCGCTGAACATCACTTTCACTCCAAAATGGATCGACGTCATCTCGCTCTGAAGCCCCTTCACACTCTGATCCATCTGACAAATCTCCATCTCCCCTTTCCCTTTTGCAGCTCTAATAGGTAATATTATCCCATATTAATGGTGCCGGTGGCTATATGCTGCTACTAGCCAAGCAAACGGGTGACTACAGATCAGCGGGGTGAGGCGGGCAGATCATTAACCATAATTACCTCCAGCTAATCCACTTCCAAGCAGTACAAAATAAACAGCCAGGCCCATTAGAGGAGCTGACTGTCAGCCTGCAAGTGGCCTGTGGCTCCTTTGGCAATGATCTGAACCCACGGGGGGATAAGAGGGGGGGTGGGGGTGGGGGTGGGGGGTTTCTGCATGAGTGATGGCGAGCCCTACTAGTCCTCTTCCACCTGACTGTGTGTGTGTGTGTGTGGGGGGGGGTTGTAACATAGAAGGTGGCGGTGTTGTGGCGTCGCTGGCTACATGCTGGCAGCACTGGTGCTTTTGTTTTGTTCCCCCCCCCGCCTCCCTTTCATGTACCCAGATGGTGTTCATTTTGACCTGCTCTGTGTTTGTCCCCCCTCCTACTTCCACCTCGTCCTATTCATTCTTTGCCTGCAGGCGTTTTCCTTCTCTTTCTCTTCACTCCCTCACACACACACACACACACACACACACACACACACACACACACACACACACACACACACACACACACACACACACACACACACACACACACCATTGTGTCACGGCACACGATTAAGCTCATTTCAGGTCTTTCACTTTTGTGTGCAGATGATTTATTTGCACTGCCATTATTATCCCCTCTGAATGTCAAAAGTACTTCATATGTTCTCGTGGTGAATATTTAATGAGGTATTCAACAGTTTGTCGGGCCTCTAACCGCCCCTCACACACAAAGCAAACATTTAATAACATTTTATTTAAGTTTCAGTCAACCAGGCAAATGAGTTAGGACAGTTCAGAGGTGTATAATGATAAATACTATCATGCAGAACCATCATTTGGTACTTACTTTCACTCACAGCATCATTTTAGACAGTACCATCATAGGATCTTTTAAAAAGGCTTTGTTATAAGCTGCAGACACAAGTGCACAGTGCAAGTTGATACTTATTTGTATGTTCTTACCCGTAGGACTTAAGTACATAAGTGCTATGGTTTAAGGTATCCTTGATAAATAGCAGTTACCATGCTCAGATGAGGGCTTGAAAACTGTTTCTATTTTTTCTTTTCTACTTTATTGACGGTGATATGTTGTGGTTTCTTTCTTGTGACAAATGTACTTATTGTAAGTCGCTTTGGACAAAAGCGTCTGCTAAATGGCCTAAATGTAAATGTAAATGTAAACTTATCATTAATTTCATGTAAATGAATGATGCTTAGAGAGAGAAGGTCTGCACTGGAGACAAGGCAGCAGCAAAGTAAACAATAACACAGAGGGGGATAACATTAATTTTGTCTGCTCTTCTTTTTCACACTCTCTCTCTTCCTGTTTTTCTCAATCAAATAAAGAATTCATACAAGAATCAATCACTTTTTATGCTGTCATTTTTAGGTTTTGAAATGAGTGATCATGCAGAAGTGAAATCTTTAGAACTTTTTTAAAGCAACATTATTTAGTCATTCATATTTTTGTGCAATTTGGAACCTCCTGCTGTTTCTGAGTGCAACACAGTTGTCATAAAAAGATATCTCAGGTGTGTGTGCTAGCTACAGGAAAAACTTGGCACGTCATAACAATGTTAAGTCTTGAAGTAAGAATGCATGCAGCAGGCAAAGTTAGCACACAACTCAGAACAGTCAAAAACTTTGCTTACACAGTCAGTAAGTGTTACCCACTATCCATCAGCAAGTAAAGCAAGCGAAGTCCAGATCTGTTATATTAAGTTAAAATAGTTACATAATGTCACTTTAATCCATAAACCTTGAATGAGCAGTAACGTGCTGAACAATGCTGATGTAAAATGACTGCAGATTAACACAGATACTTTGACAGTAGAAGGGAGGGAGAGAAAGCTAATGTCAAATAATGTTTACAGATCAACCAGCTCTTATGTCTTACATGTGGCATTAAGCTGACACACAGTAGCAGCAACATTTTAATGTAAATTAAGGTCAATTTAGGTCCCCTCTGTTGCTGACTCACATTAAACAAGTCATCGAACCCATAAAGTCAAAGTTTTACATTTGTGGTTTCAGGTAGGTCTTTCCCGGGGAAAACCCAAACCGGAAGTGACACATTTGATGTTTTTTCTCACAGCAGTGACGTTTTGTTTGAGTGCATTTGAATGCTGTTATTCTGCATTGGAAAGTCACATTCATACTTCAGTGTCATGTGCAAAAAAATATCTTTAAAAGTTTATATTTTGCTCAACTGGCTCAGCTGGATGTGAGCATGCATCATTGTGATCAACGGGACAGCTGAAATGGATCCAAGTCTATTTGTCTTCACTCCTGGCTCTCTTTCAGGTGCTTATTGCAGTTTTCCTACATGCTCTCGATGTCTGTGCATCTGATGAAATGGGGTAACTCATCCAAGTAGCAGCTTTCAGGCAGAGAGATGAAGGAAGACTCATCTCAGGTTCTTGATGTTTGTGAAGCTGCAGCAGCTTTCATCGTCTGCCGACTGAGCCACTGACTGGTCAGCAGCGGAAGAATGACACGCTCATCTTCTGATTGATACGGGCTGATTACATTATTGCTGTTGTGGTTCGAGAACACGAGATGATTGGCTTTTAAAAGGATACAAAGCGTCAAACTGAAACAAACCTCACCACATTATCTGCGGCAGCCGAGTAGCTCGTAGAAAGAGAAAGCAATGGAAATTTAATTTCCTCGCAATTAGAACCTCTCCCTCATAATGAAATCTGAAAGGGGATTCTTCGGGCGTTGTTCATTATTTTCTTTGAAATCGCAGGCTTTTGACACAGGAAATTCAATTCATCAGGCGCTGGGTAGACTTCATTTCGAATCAACGGGAAGTGAGAACAGCCCTGCCAAAGGCTTTTTAATTCACTGGGAGCTTGCGGCTGACACACTCGGAGAAAAAAGAAAAAAAAAACAAATGGAAAAATTCCAAATGTTAACCAGTTGTACACGGGCTAACAGAGCCAGTGGGCTGAACTGAAGTCTTATTGTTCTGACACAGAGAAGCACAGTGGAATAAAATAAAACTTCTTTGCTGCTAATGTTCTTTGATATCTCACTGAGAAAGCCCTGACACCATTTGTCATTTTATGAACTCAATAAATACTAATCTAAAGACTTGCAAGTCAAAATAAAGATCAAATAAGACCGAACAGAAGTCTGTGTCAGTGCGGTTTGTATTACAATCCATATATATTGTATAACACGGTTGATTTGACATGTTTTGACGTGTCTCATCTTGGCACCTCTTCTTGGGTAAGTATTGCCAACAGACCTCAGGCCAAACAGCATTTGCAAACTGTACATCTTGTTTGGTTGACATTATTTACATAGAGTGCCAGATGGGTGACTTTGTGCACAAAAAGCCACACAGGAAGTGTTGTTGTTGTTGTTGTTCTCTTAGAGGGTGACTGACACTCCATCAAACCTCATGCTGAGGATATGTGACCTCATATGACTTGTATTTGTTGCCTATTAAACCTCGACATTTGCTCAGAAAATATTAGTACTCATAATTTACAGAAATAGTGAAGAAATATGCACAATGAATTAAGTAGTTTGTCTTGTTTCCAATGCTGCTTTAATTTTCAAATGGATTCCTTGAAGCTAGTAATGCTGTTTTGAATTTAGCAGTTGTCTTCTGTGACATTGTATGGATGATATACTTCTACATATTGTAATCAATTACATGAAATAGAGCTTAGTAGAACTGTGCATGGAGAACCAGATGGGTGAAGTTCTTCATAGCCTTACAAAAAGTTAAATAAAACAGGAGATTTTTACTTGAATGAACATTTTTGCACCATCTGGCCTTAGAAATCCACAAACAAACACTCAGCGATGGAATGTAGCTAATACAGTACAATTACTCAAATATTGTACTTTGACTTGACTATTTTTATTTTCTGCTACTTTACACATCCTGTCCGCTACATTTTGGAGGACAATTTGTACTTTTTACTCCACTACATTTACTTGATAACTTTAGTTGCTAGTTACTTTGCAGATTGCATGATGCATCACAGCAAAAGTCATTCATTTTTAATTGATTTTATTTAATTGCCAGTCAATTTTTAAAAAAACCCAACAGATTCTGATATTATACAGTATGAAGTATACAGTATATACATACATGTAAATATACTGTATGTACTATGATGACTTGTTCTTGTACTTTTGATTCTACATTACATTCATTCAAGTGCTGTACTTCACTTGTGTGTCAAAGTAATGCATTTTTAAATTACTTACATTTTTGGCAATCAGATAAAAAACAAACAAACAATAAAAGAAAAAAAAACAACTGATTCCAAAATTAGAAAAATGCTTAATATCAGAGCCAATAATCTGTCAACCCATACCATACAGTATGTACATACAATACATGTAAATACATGTAAAATGTACTTTTACTTGTAGTTTTGATACTTTGGGACGTCACTAAAAAAAAGAAAACTCTTAAAGCTTAAAACATTTAATATCAGAAATCTTGCGACTTTTACTTAAATGCTATTAGTATAGTTGACATTTTACTGGCACCAAAGTAATATTTTTAATTTTATTCAATTTTGACTTTTGGGTACACCACTCCAGTCTTGTTTGATAGGCCGAGGTAGAACTGGACATAAACTGCCAGACGAGTGAAGTTTGCCATAATAAATCTGGAGATTTGTATTGTACTGAATGTGTTTGTACGATCAGAACTGTCCTCAGGATCAAAACAAAGGCTAAATATTGTGTGCAAACCCCTTTTGACAAAGTCTGCCTGCCAGCACTTTATGTGGCTGCTCAAGAAAAAAAGCGTCTAGCCAAACTTAGTAATTAATCCCTGAAAATAAATCACCTGACCGGAGGAGAGAGGACATATAAACTGCAAATCAGCGATCGGGTTCACATGACATGAAACACAAAAAACAGTTACTGGGTTTCACCAACAGGTGCACTTGACTCAGATTTCCAAAGCATTTCCCTTTTATTTTGAACAACACCTGCTCTTAGTCTTGCAAACTTTTTTTTTCCCCCAGACCGAGTGATCCTGTTTCCAGCAGCAACCCAGAGCAACACTAAAAGCCACCCAACCCAAGAACAACCGGGAAACATTAACCGGCCGCTCCGCTACCCACTAATGGATCGGACCCATTTCATCAGCAATCTGACATTTAATGAATATATATTTTATCTTCCCGTGCCAGTTATCGGAATGTCCTCCCCGTTCCGAGAAATGGCCGCCCTGGGACTCTTTTGAACGGACCTTTTTTCCTTCGACTGGCACCTGTACGCCAATCACACTCTCTGAAACTGGCCCACAATCCTCCCTTGTTTTTTCCTCTTCCCTCTCTGTCTTCAATATGGTACGTGGATTAATAATTCATGGCCAGTTATTAGGGCCAGTTCAATAGGAGATCTGCTGATGGAGGGTCGGTGCTCGGCGAGCGTGCCCGGAGGGATGCTGCGTGTTGTTGTGTCAGCCCCCATCTGCCAGAATGCAATAAGGCAAACAATGGAGGCCTTGATTTCCACCAGCAGGCCCATAATCTTTAAATGGCTATTAGCTGAAGAGTGCAACCAGTCAATAACCGACAAAATCCTTTTAAAAGCTTCTCTCCCTCCCTCTTTCTTTCTCTCTCTCCATTCCTCTTAATCTCTCTCTTTCTCTCTGCCTCTCCTTCTTCTCTCTTGTTTCTGGTCAAACTGGGACACGGTTGCAACGATAAAACTCTTATCATGAGAGTTTTTAATGCCACCAGTGGACGGAGCCGATGTGATCAATGGCGGTGGCCAAAATGGGGACAACTGAGGTCAACGCCCATTTTCTAATCATCTCAGGAATCGCTATACTCCATCAAACCCCATGTTGAAGGTGTGTGTGACCTCATATGGCTTCTATTTGCTGCCTTAAGATGGGATCTTTGACCTTTTGATTCTCTTAGAACATATGAATCCTAATATTTCTTGGTACCTTATTTACTCATATTTTTCTCAATGCAGGAACAGAAATGCAGAAGGGAGGATGAAAATGCTCTCCTTTCTAACTCTGTTCCACTCATCAAAAGACAAAGACAACAAGTGACAGTGTCCTGAAATAAGGCAGTTGTCTCCCAGTGACATCATATGGATGATATACTTATTCTTTTACCATCAATCACACGAGATGCAGCTTGAAAGAGATTGAATTACTGTTTACAAGGATGAGATTAAATTGTTTTTAATATACAATGTTATGAAAGCAATAACCTTTTTGATGGCCGCAATCATATCCTAATAAAACTGATATTCATTAGTGTCAGGGAATATTCCCTGCTTCCAATCTCCTCCGACTAATACGCTACCTGAATCACCACGGCTGGTACACAAACAAATCCTGTTGTCCTTGATGGCTGACAAGGTAAACAACACAAGCTCCGGTCCAATGACACATCACTTACTGTACTCTCTTTGACGGAGAGAGAGACTTTATGTGTTTGTATCTGGAACTGCATGCAAGTCAAAAGTCGGACTTCTGCTCCTCCACATCAAAACTGACCATACTATTTATGCACAGCATCACTAGCGTTGACCAAATACATAATGAGTATTCGTGCTTATATTTCCTGTCCTCTTCACCCTTTGTGACCCTTGCGCTGGTATAGAGCAAAAACTCCACCCACAGGGCTTCATGACAACATCACCCCACTCTCTTTCATTTGCTCTTTCTCTGATGGAGAATAGTGCTACATTTCAATCACAAATGCTTTGAAAGCTTTGTTCTCAAACAAAAACCCCACACATTTCCATTTGATTATAGTCTTTTCGCTTTCCTAAGCTTGCTTGCTCACATACATTATGACATATATGGTTCAGAAAGTACAAGTGGGTATGTAGTGGCAAGAGTGTTGGTCCAGTTCCTGCTGGTCTCCAAAAGGAGTCAACACAGGTCATACTGAAGATTACTTACCACAAATCTTCAGCATGAAGCACTCACTTGGGGAGGTTGTGGCTCAAGACTGGGTTGTCCGCTAATAAGAAGGTCGGTGGTTCGATCCCCAGCTCTGGCTGCATAGATAGTGGACCCCACATTGCTCCTGGTGGCTGTTCCTTCTGTGATTGAGTGTGTGTGAATAGCTTAGCATTAACATTGAGAGTATAATATTAATATTTATTGTGGGGTGCTTTTGATAGAAAGCCCTGTATCACAGCTTCAAAAGGTGGCTGTACAAAGTTTAAAAAAATTTGCTTTTGTGTTTTTGTTTTTTTATTGTGGAAAAAGTATCAAAACATCTTTTTCAAACTTCTTAAACAGCACCTCTCTCCAGGCATGTAGACGGTGCGGTTTAAACACATAGTTTCAACTAATTATGGCTAAATAGCCCTTGTAATGTTCTCCCGATTGCCATACAACTTTTGTCCTCTGTGGTCAAAAATGACCCCGTCTGGTTTGACTGTTATTTAAAGCATATTGTACAAATTGTCAATCAATTCTGTTACTTACTTCAGTCCAACCCATTACCACAAATTATTTTCAGGCCATTTGATGAATAAAAAACATATTTTGACGGCAAAAGATTTAATTTGGATTACCCAGAGGACAACACGAGGGTTAAACTACTGCTGTCCAAATCATGTTGCATAAACAATGTTTTAAAGTTAAAGCAGCTTCAAGGAACGTTCACCTTTTGTTGATTCTAGCGCCCCCTGTGGACAAAAGCGGTATGAATACCACCGCCTCTTGGTCTGCCTAGCTTGTGCTTTGTTCTGGTAGCAAGTGAAAGAATGATGCAATGTATATTTTTAAATGCTATTAGGCTTTTTTAAATACAGATATCGGATGCAGGCCATGAAGTATCGAGTCTATTTGTTGCTTTTTAAGATTTTTTACTGTAATATAACAATTGGGAAACAAAGAAAATGTAAGATAATCTAGCTAACAGATTTGGTTGCTTGGTAAGAGTAATTTTGTGGCAGTCATTAAGAATAAATAAAGCTAAGTACACAGCTACTGTGGCATGCTTTCTGTGAATGATAAAGCTTACAAAACCTGTATTTATCATCTGTTGTCTCATAAATCACATGACAACATTATAAATGCTTCAAAGCCTTTCAAAAAGTTATACAGTTGCATTATGAATCAGAGGCAAATTCTCTGACTGAGCCTTACAGCACCCCACCAACAGGCTCTCCCTCCGTGGTTCTCAGTCTGATAAATTCTCGGTAAGAGTCACGGAAGGAGTGAGTGAGTGAAAAACATCGCCTCAAACAGATTGGCTCGTAGGTTACCACATTGTCACGCATCAGCTCTGGTGTTTTGACAAGCCAGCGTGACCTCTGTGTTGCACAATCACATGATCACAACAGGTCAGGTCAAAGGTCAACGCTAATGGATGGTGAAGTAAGGGAAGCAGCTTTATGTCAGGGTGTGAGTGTGTGTGTATGTGTATGTTTGTGCAGTTTTAAGGATGTACTTGGATAAAGGCCGTGGGAGTTTCCTGTTATGTGGCAGTTATTTTGATATACAGCATCATATAAGAAATGGCACTGCGGACATTCAAAGTTGTATTTTGTAACATGAAAGTAATTTGTTATGAGTTTTAGGATTCAGGTATGTTAAAGGTCGAGGTGATTATGAGATGATAAAATGAAAGAATAAAATTGGAATTTCCGAAGTAACTAGTACCTAAAGCTTCAGATAAATTTACAGGAGTAAAAAGGACAATATTTTTCTCCAGAATGTTGCCGAGTATGAGTATAACTTAACAGAAAATGTGAATACTCAACAACTTTTTTGCTTCTACTTATCTTATTCTGAAATAAATATTAATTGCTCAGTGTATTATTATGTAATGTAGAAAAATTACACCATCTGCGTATAGATAGGTTCCCTATAAACTTCACTTTCATTATGCTTTAATTTTCCTGCAAGATGGAGGCAGCATTAAGGAAACGTGTCTGCCATTTTGCGACCAAAACAGGAAACAGCATCGTTTTCAATCATTCTAGCCCAAGTTAATGGAGGAAGAATTGGAATAACTGTGGAAACTCTACACTGCAGAAGAAGAACCCCAGTGATTGAGGAGGCAAAGAAGGCAAAGAGGAAGAGATAGAAACTGAGGTAAAACAAGAATGAACGGTCGGGCATTTACTTGATGGAGACGGCTCCAGTGTTGTGTCGCAGTCTGATTCCTACATTGAAAACTGCCTACTTATTGATACAAGTGCGTTTTTGACTCTGCCTTTTCGTTGCACTGAGAGGGGTTCCTAAGTCAAATTGGGATTCTTACGGATGTTTTTTGCTTTGGACTTCAGCCAGACTGCTAGTGGTAGCCATGTTGCTAACGTTGTGTTAGCCACAGTGGTGTGGGTGCCAACAGTAATACCACAGCGAAATGCTGTGAGGAGGGAAAGTTGATACTAACTAACTATACTTAGTGTCAAATTAAGAATAAACAGGGATGGAATAAAACTAAGATTCTCATTTTTACAGCAAATGTATATTGGTTATTAGTCTCCTTGATTACCAATAACAAGTATCAATATCAGCCTTGAGAACACCATATTGGTTGATCCTTACTATGTGAAATTATCAAATGAAAGAAGACTAAATTAATATAATGCGTAGTGTAAGAAATTACAATCTACAGGAAGCAAATAAGTAAAGTAATGTATTTCTGTTTTATAAAGTAACGAGTAATGCATGATATATTGCTTCTTTTGGGTAATGACACAAACACAGTTGGTGACATCTTGTTTGGTTATCGTGGCACCTCATCACATGTTAAATATGTGATGTACATGTGATAAATTCACGTGATTTTCTGTAGGCCTTGAAATAAAATAGAATAAAATAGGTAAAATGAGGTGCGAAAAAGATAATTGATCTTTAAATGGGAAAAACCTGCTGACAGTTAGTCTCCCTATACACAGGGCACCAAAACGCTATCAAAATAAAAGTTCCCATTCTTTGGTTTTGGTCCAAGGCCAATGCGCCCACACAGGAAACACAACATAGTGAACGTTCATTCTACATAGGAAACGTCTCAATCTGTGCCACAACCTTGTCCATCTTTTTTTTCCTTTACCTCCTTCTCATGTCTCCCTCCTCATTCTCTCACTTTCTCCTCCCCTCTCCCATTACTCTCTCCTTTCCCTTTCCTCTTTTCCTTTGCTGCCTCTCCTTCTCCACCTCTGTTTGGTCTTTGCATTCTTCCTCCGTCTTTCCTCCACTCTCCTCCTCTGCATCCCTCCACCAGACAGAGAGTCATCCATCTTCATTGGGGAGACACATGTGCTGTTTTGACAGTAAGGGCTCTGACGGAGTGAGAGGAAGGAAAGCAGCAACCCCATGACAGCAAAGACACATTATCGGTGGGAAAACACATCCGACCATCAATTACTGAAGACCGACAAACTCCACCAACAGTTTGGGTATCAGCTATTGTCACCGCTGTCTGGCTCAGTGATCCAGCGTCACTGGAGAGGTGTTAAAATCAATCTGCTGTGTTAATTCTCTGAGTCAACACTGTGGGTTTGATGTGAAAAGTGCTCAGTGGTTTGTAATTTGAGATTCTTGATTGTGGCTTCTTTTCAAGACCTACGTGCTTCCCAGAACTTTATTCGCACTTTGATGCTTTTATTTTTGTTTTGATGATCTTTTTTTTTGCCTGTTCAACCACTGAAGCTAATGTCACTAATGCTAACTACCCTGTTATGCATCTGTTTTTAACGAATAAACGTATTTTATGTAAAATCCACAACATACTGTGTGGCAGAAGATTTTTCCTATCTGACATGCAGTTTTTTTAAAAAACAAACTGAAAAGCAGAATTTGGATCATTGTTTTTTATGTCAGCCAACAATTAAGATGAAAATCGTCATTCATTCATCAGAAAATGTGAATTATTACATCACCATCTGACCATTCATCATGTTAATGTCCTTTTTTTTCACAAATGACAGTTTGATTGATAAGGGACAATCAATCCGATGTGGGAGACATCAGCGATGTAACTGATGTGGAGCTGGATTGGTTTGTAATTGCTGTCAGAGGTGATCTTAGTCTGTGTCCTTCCATTTGGAACGGTATTACTTTGACCTAAAGATGACAGTTCAATTAAATACAGTGTCTTCAGGCTGAGGCGATGTGACAGGCACGTCCGTGACAGTTTCCATAAGGGCATTAATGACATCGCTGCCAGTCAAATTGTCACTGGTCTCTCCTCTGTCGCTTTTTGTGGTCAAGGATTTTAAAAGAAACCTCTGAAGGAGAGTCAATAAATCAACACCTGAAGTCACTATTCTGATTTAAGGGGAACAAAAGAAATGGTGGCCTAGTAACAGTTTTGTTTTGTTTTTGCTCTTAACCTAAACACATTGCATTTGATATGACTTCAGAGTTTAAATGGGGATCGGGGTATTTTTAACCCTGGACCCTATGTTTGCACGTTTTGGTGTGTAAATGTGTAGATGCTAAAAATGTTTTGGAATCAGTCCAGCTGCAATGGCGGCAATGTAATCCTTGATGGCAACTTTGGCTGTTAGGTCTGTCCACTGAAAGTGCTTGTTTTTGCACTGACAGACTCAGATTGTTATTCTAAGTGTCTGACAACATCGAAGACAGGATGCCCTTTCGCCAAATTCACAAAACTCCATTTACAGAAACAGTTATTTTAGCATTGTAAAACACACGTCATTCAATTTCAACCAAAAAATAAAATTAAACCCACCAAAGCCATCTTGGTTCGTCTTTCCACTGTTCCATCAATCACCATTAGATGTGAAAAACCAGAGAGAGTAGCGAGAGGGAGGGCGGATGTCAGAGAAGCAACAGTGGAAGGCAGAGCGTAAGGCAAGTATATTTAAACAGCTAATGTGTGCACTCAACAGTCCAACAGGGCAAAATTTCGAAACGCAGGGCCCAGATATAAACATACAGGAATTTCCCTGTAAGAGCTGGCCTTTAGATTTTAAAGGACTATACCAATGGATTTGCATGTTTGATCCCATTTACAATAGTCATGTTTATTTTGAGCCACAAGGATATACCTTAAGAAACTTTTATAGCTTGCTTGCTTAATTTTTTGTCAAAGCTACATCATCAGTATGAGGTAATGCAGTGCAGATGTTTTAAATCCAATCATTCTGCTCTTAAAAGTCATTACCACAAAATGAAAATGTGACATTGACAAGATTAATGCAAACTTGATGTTCACAGTGATCGATTATACAAGTTCGGCAAGTTTTAAAAGTTCTGATATACTGTATGTAAACAAGTGAATGGATGTCAATGGCTGCTTGAAATAGTTAGGAAAACACTGCATAACATGCATTTAAAAAGGAAAAAGGAGGGAATGTAATGTTCACATGATTTGTAGTTATCACAGTATCCTGTGTAGGAACTGGGTACTTTTTATATCTAATCCCATGAATTTTTAGACACTGCAGCAGGACAGTATTTATGTTTCTAACCACTTGTTCATTGAATGCATTTCAGTTTGTGCAAGAGAATCACTTAGTTCATTTCAAATCTAATGTGTTAAACACTTAGACTGCACTATACGTATGCATATAATAACATACACATAGTACATTATGAACTTAAGCGAGAAATTTAAAATAAAAGCTTCGCACAAAAGGTCTACAAACTCTCCAGATCATCTGAGCACATCCTCACTCAACATTGTCACTGCTATCAGGTTATAAATGCTGATGCACTTATGTGTTCTGAATGAATCCACTCGATCTCCATCTCTGTGCAGCCTCGCATCATTACTACGTGTTTCACAAAACGCTTCTTTGCTGTCTTGACATCATGTGGATCACAGTAATAAGTCTTTGATTTACTATCAAGATGATCCTCTGTGATTTTATTTGTGCCTAATGTTTTTAAAGTTGTCACATAAATCAAGTCGAATCAAGAGAGGGAAGAGGTGATTCTCCCCTTCCTCCCCCGTGCATTAGCTCATCCTCCTCTCGCAGACACCCCCCGCCCTGACGCTCACTTCCCGTCTGTAGGCGCTCATACCGGGACGACGCTCGCTCAGAGCTTCCTCTTGACGACCCTCTGAGGTACATTTGATGTCAGCGTGAACAGCTTGTTTTCCTTTTCTCCCTCTGATTCCCTTTCCTGCTCCTTCTCCCTCTTATTTCTCCTTTAGTCTGAAGTGCCGTCGCATTATTGGACGCAGGTTTGAGAGGCTGCAGAACCAGATTGATGGCCGCTCGGGAGCATGCCCATGACATACAGGCCTGAGAAGAAGCATAAAAAAGAACTCCTCTCTGCCCCCATCCATCATCCCTGAGCCCTAATCACCCAGTGATGGAGAACGTACAGGATGGAGGAGGAGGGAGTTCTGGATGACAGACGTGTTTGTGTGTGTGCGTGCGTGTGTGCGTGTGTGCGTGCGTGTGTGTGTGTGTGTTGCATAACAAAAGCATTTCTGTGGCCACTTTCTTCTCAGCCTTACTTATCCAGAGGATGTTCATACAGTTAAGCCCTCATCTCACAGGACTAATATCATCTCAAGATGGGAAGTGATCTCAAGTAATTGCAGCGATCATCAGGGTTTGTCCTTATGTTATCTGCCTTCAGGTGGTCATATTAGCCTACTGTTAAACATGATAGTGCCACAATCAGCACCAAAACAGGGTGTAACGTCATGGTTGCAATATGGGTTATAAATCAAAACTCAGCCGACCAATCATAAAATGTTGCATAAGAGCAATGCTGCAGTTTGCAATCCAGTAAGTTGATGACATTGCATCACAATAATAACAACCCAATTGCCAGAATAAATGTTGAAATTGTATGTTTATGTAGGACTTTCCCACTGGAGACCTGGGTTCATGTGCTGTTTGTGAAAAAGAGTCAATGCTATTTTAACAAAAAACGTGATCTTTTCCTAAATGGAAACAAGTAGTTTGGTACCTAAACCAAACCAAGTAATTTTGATGCCCAAACCTAACCATGTAGTTGTCCTGCCTGAACTTAACCAAGAAGTTTTGGTGCTTAAACCTAACAAAACAGCAACTGTTGACAATGTTAATAACAGTCCAAAAGCCATGTGTCATAATATGTGAAATGTGTTCAACAAGCTTTATTATGAAAGTCTAACTGGACTTTGCAAATAGGTCTTGTGCCTAACTTTCTGTGCAAAACTTGAGCTGGACGGGTAGGTAGAGTGCCATGGTTTGAAGATTAGGGCAGCTGACTAAGCAGCTGTATTTAATGAGCTGGGAGTTGTTTCTAGTTTGGTCCAGAAAAAGCACTTGGTTAGGGTTAGTAAAAGATCATGTTTTGGCTACCTGGTTCTGTCGCCACAAACATGACAGGAAAATGTCCCGACATCTCGTTAAAAGTTTGGTGTTACAAATATTAAAATGCCATTTTGAACAGTGGTGTCCAGTTTGGCAGCCTTCTTGCCTAGCATGGAAGTAAACACCTATTATAGAAATGTTGATATGATACATATGAAACATACAAATTTGAACATATCTGTGGTTTGCGGAAAAGTAAAATGCCAACATTTTATTCTGGTGCCTGGGTTTAATATTGACTTTTACATTTCAAACAGGGAAGATCAATTTATCGGATTACATGCTAAGTGGCATTGTGGGTAATGTAGGCACCAGATTTAGAAAAACAGTCCACTGGTCTACATTGCGCTCCTATAACACTGTTGGACTCATTATGTTTAAAATTGGTGGAACTGCCCTTTAATATAAGTACAATGAATTCCCCCTGTGTATGAAATGCGCTATACATGTAAACATGCTATTGCTATTGGAAGACAAACTAATGTCAGTGTGTAGTGTCACTTTTATGCAGTCATTTGTTAAATTGACCTGAACCCCCCATATACAGTATACAGTATGTTACACACTTTCTGTCACTGTATGTCAGTCATGTGTCAAGCAGGCCCACCAGGATTATCTTCCTTGTAGTTGAATTAATTTTTATCCCATGACAAAAAAATAAATTGTCAGACACAAGGCTCTGATAATCCCAACTGATTGTTAGTGGTTTAAATAGAAACGACTGAGTAAATTCATTGGAAAGACCTCGGGAGTTGATTGGCACCAGATTCCTCCCTGAAAAACACGGAAAATCAACAGAGCTTTTGTAAACCACTCAACACAACCTTATCACTGTCAAAACAACCGTTTAACATGTCAGTGAAGACAGTTTCCAAAGAGATAATACAGAACCACATGTTTTCCTCACAAAAGACTGAGGCTTTAATTGCTTCTTCAAATTTCAATAATGGGTTTTAATTTCATAAAAGCAATTATATTGTCAAAGCTGGTGTCACATTTGTCAAAAAGTGGATTCACAAAGAGGATCGAAAACACACACACCAGAAAAGAAGAATGCCTCATCAGCTATTAGGCGACAGATAACTTTTCCTGCAGAGCATCAATCAAATCCAAGTCTCTTCCCACGTCTCGCCTTTATTTTGTTATTTGTCACCAAAATGATTAATAGTCACTTAGCGTATTATTGCACGGCATGCTGCCACAGCTCCAGCAATTACACAATACTTAGCTTCTCAGCTGTCAGCGATCCATGCAGGGAAGAGGATACTGCAGGTTCACATGGCAGAGGAGCAGACGTAGAGGTTAATATACTCGCAGAGAGGACGTGTCACCTTCAACACCTCTGTTTTTGTGACAGACTGTCCATTTCTGTTACTCTACCCTCACAGTTTGAAGTGCGTCAATAACAGAAAATATTATCCCCAAAATACTAAAAACGCACACTCATGGAAATGCAATGATACTGGCAGTGATAAATGGCATATAATAACTGCAAAATATAATTATTATTGATGAATCTTCTGTTGAAAGGCAAAACAAATGTCAGCCGTCAGGTGAAAAATGGCACAGCCTTCAGAGCATTCATCAAAAACCACTGACAGGCTTTCTTCTTTGTTTTGAATATTTAAATATATTGACTACACTTGCAGACTCATGATGTGCAATCTATTGAGCCACCAATATTTTAATTGAATTTGAAGTCTAAGGATTTATACAAACTGAAACACAAGTTTAAATTAGCCTTCGCCTCCTTGAAAAAACACAGCCTTGGAGCAGAGTAGGAGTGCTTCACTGTGAATAAGGAGGAAAAGAAAATACCACATGACCTCATTCAGTCCAGCCATTATCATTGAAGTAATGCATAAGCTGTTATTCCAGGTAGGACTGTGCCTCGTTTGTCAATGTCAGATGAAAGGTTTTGCAGGACAAAGACCCATTAAGAGCTCAGACTAAGTGTTTCTTCTTTCGGAATATTATATGATAGCCATTTGTTTTCACTGTCTCACGTAGTAAAGACTTGATTGACTCTCATCTCGGGAGGCAAAAGGTTCATTTCCGAGGCCGGACTGACCTGCCAGCATCAGTTGTTAATGTAATGACCCATGAAGGCATTCCAGTCTCTTCATCAAGACTCGAAACACACAATATATTGTTTTTTATTAAAAGCGCTTTCATTCTGCAAAAGTACACATCCTTTAAAAGTTTCCAGAGACATTTAATTTTCAAAATCTAAGAGAAGTGTGGTTCACAAACCCTTTTAGATCATCTCAGATACCACAAATTGAAGAATTTCTTTACATTTAATATAGACTCTTTTATAGTTTTAACAGGTACATTGTCACATATTCTCACTCTGAGAATGTGATTTTTAAGTATTTTAACCCTAAATCCGTAAATAATTACTGACTCGTTTAGTAGAAGCACTTTTAAAAAACAATTTCAGTTCGTGCTAACCTCGAGCTAATGACTACAACCTTGTGTTCTATCCCTTGGTTGTTTAATATGAAGCAATAGGAACTAGCATAGCACTCAGTAGATTGATACCACCAAGGCCCAATAATCCACTTTTGTGCTTACTCATAGATACCAGCCACGTAAATACGCCTGATCCTTCAATCACAATCCATGCATTATTCCTAGAGAAAACTAAAATGTCGTCAAAATGCCCTGTCATGTTAAAGAAATCTGGATCTGGATCTGCACCAAAAGTTAGACCCATCCTCCATCAAAGTTTTGTGGAAATACGCTCAGTAGTTTTTGTGTAATCCTGGTCACAAACCAACAAACAGACACCTTGGAGGAGGTAATAACTTGGTTAACATTAGCAGTAAGTTAATACAGCTCTGGTAAAACTGTAGGCAAGCGAACAACATTAAGGTTGCTATCAGTGAGATAAAATTACACTAACAGTAACACTGGGTACTTGCATGCATTTGTTAATTCCAATTAGAATGCTATGCAGGAATGGCGGACCCCGCCACTAACAATGACAACAAGTGCATACACAGGTAAATATAGAATGTAAATAAATTGAATGGTTATTACTGAAAGATTCTGATCACAAATAGCATCAAAGACAGGATTTCATTTCATGAAAATCTTACGGATCATAAATTAAAGGGGAACTACCATTTTTTACAACCTGGACCTTATTTCTAGCATAAAATACGATCATTTACTCACCCAGATAACTTTGGTGTCATTTGGAATCGTTCGGACGAAATTAGATCCAGTGGAGCGCCGCGTATATCCATATAATGCAAGTGATTGGGGCACCAAAGCGCAGCCTCTATGAGCATTATCTGCTGCGAAACTAGTTCATTTCACCAATATTTTGTTATGATACGCTAGTGCTGTTCCCCTCCGAGTTGCCTGTTATCAACATCCGGGGTCTATAGGTTGACCTAGACGTTTAGCCTAGCCGCAGCAGTTTGTTGTTCTTTGGCCAGCTGTTCCTCTCTCTGCCTCCGCATCCTCCTTTCAACGAGCTCCTCATCTGTGTACTCTGGCTCAAAACGGTAAGGGCGTCCATCATAAACAAAGTTATCGTCCACCACCTCAGAATCGGAAAAATATTCAGCCATGTTGCAAAAAACTAGCAGTAGCAAACTACAGGTAAACAAGCCGGCTGTCGCGGGTGCGCGCGGCTTTCAGAGATGACATCATCCAGGTCAGAGGTTAGTAGGTCAACCTACAGACCCCAGATGTTGATAACAGGCAACCCCAGACTCAGAGGGGAACAGCACTAGCGAGCGTATCACAACAAAATATTGGTGAAATGAACTACTGTCGTTTCGCGGCAGATAATGCGTTATATAGAGGCTGCGCTTTGGTGCCCCAATCACTCGCATTATATGGATATACGCGGCGCTCCACTGGATCTAATTTCGTCCGAACGACTCCAAATGACACCAAAGTTATCTGGGTGAGTAAATGATCGTATTTTATGCTAGAAATAAGGTCCAGGTTGTAAAAAATGGTAGTTCCCCTTTAAAAACATGCAACATCTAAATTACCAATGTTGACTTTAATTTGAATGGATATCTGCTTTGAAATGAAAAAAACCTTTTGAACATTTTGTTTCATCTCTTCATCTAAATGTCATAGTGAAATGGCAGAACAGTATTTTAGAGATCTGTTTGTTTTAGCTTGTCTAAGAAAGATGGCTCCTGTCATTTTCTGTAATGACTTGTGTTTATTTTTCAACCTGTCAGTAGTCCTTCAGCTGAGGCAAAACATTACAACAATGTCGAGTCTGGCAAACAAAATAGTACATGTCCTAACTGAAAACTGATTTATATTCAGTGAAATGCTCGTGTATTTGTATTGGCCTCCAGGACTGAGAGTGAACTACATGGAAATTCCCTCTTTAAGATTTCATGTTCCTCCTTCTGTCCGCCCTCTCTGCTGGCGTCGCCCATTAAAGCGCTCATGCTGTTCACTTTATCATTCTTATGACCCCCATCTTCGGCATCGGTACTGAGGCTTTCCTCCCCCTCTGTCTCTAATTCATCATCCTTTATAGAGACTAATAGGCTAGAGGTGACACCAGGGAGAGCCGACGATGACTCCTGGCTGCTCAGATCCACTCAGAGTGAAGGGTTTTCATTTGCCTCCAAGACACGGTGGTATTCATTTGTTGCAATGGCACCCAATTTTGTCACGGCTTAGAGCACAAAACTCTGCAAATCTTTACGAGGCCTCTTAAACGGAGATGTACAGCCCGAGTTTAGGAGTGCTGTATGATGCAGTTTCCCTCCTGGTTGCCTCTTACTGCTCATATTACTTGTTTTATATTAAATGGAATTTGTTTTATTTTGTAACTGCAGGATGGGGAGGATATGTGCAAAGATACACTTGTAGCTTAGGTTGAATGTGATCAGTAAAGGAGAGTAGAGTGTAGATTGTTGGAGGACAGTAGATGCCAGATAAGAAAGACATTTTACTCTTTGTTGTAGTGAATGAAGCTTCTTGTTGGTTGTTAACTCTCTGGTTTAATACTTACTAACATACAGGCAGGCGACAAAGGACAAACCAACATAACGGGTTAGGGTTTTGGGCCATGACGTGCTAACAGAAGTCTCTGCAACACATCTGGAGGATGAAACATCATTCTTCCAAAAGATGTTCCCTTATTTGGTGTTTTGATGATGTTGGTGGAGAGCGATGTGCAACAAGTCGGTCCAAAATCTTCCATTGGTGTTCAACTGGGTTGAGATCTGCTGTCAGCGAAGGCCAGAGCATATGACTTAGATCATAATCATAGGCCTACTCATTCAGTGACTTATGCATGGAGGCATTGTCATCCTGGAAGAAACCAGTCCCATCAGGATAGAAATGTTTCAAAAGGGTGATCCCTCAGAAGAGCTTTACTGGAATTAGACTTTAGGGCTAGAGTCTCTCACTGGGCGCCTGTTCACACCTTCCTTCCGCTATTTGCGTGCAATGTTTTAAAAATTCCTATCGCTAGGTGAAACAAAAACAACAATCTCCAAGCAAGACATCAAGTGGGGTTCCATGCACTTTTTAAAATAGGAATTGCCTGGAAGGCAGCATTAAAATTATGTTTTGGTTCATGGGTGTTGTGTTCAGCAGAATGAAAATGTTGAAATGGGAATACCGAATGGAGAACTGTTGTGTAATCTTTGTCTGCTGTTGATGTGTTTGTGTCTAAAACTTTGTTAGCTTCTGTATGACAAGTTTGTTGTTCACGTCATGCAGTATTATTCAAATGTAACCGAAAACATCAAACTGACAGAGAGGAGTCAATGTGAGGTCGATGCAGCTGGAGGGGGAGTGAGTCAGATACCTTTTGTGTATGCAAAGCACTCAGTTTGGTCCGGCTAAATACACATAAATCTTTAGCAGCATAGCGTGAGAGCTCACTGAAAAACAGCTGAAAGGAAAAAGCACAAAATGAATGTTTAAGTTTTTATATATGAATTCATTTATCATCTCTGAGTTACAGAGGAGACATAACATATTGCAGGCTACTTTACAAACCAAACAAAAAAAAGCCTTGTGGAGTATTGTATTTCCAAAAGTGTTATTTGTTTAATCCACAGGTAGACTATTAGCTGGGCGAGCTGAGTTATACATCTCATCATCTAAATAAATGAGAAATTATTAGGTGAATTAACAAGGCAATGATAACATCATTTAGCTGTCCCAATTTTAGACACCGTGGGAAGAAGATGCTAAATTACTCTACTCAGAAAGCGCTCCACCGTTAATAGTATTTCCAATAAAGGGTAATAAGGTTTGATTAAGCAGTACGTGCTTCCTTTGGGGAGGAAAATATCAGGTTGAGAAATGTGTTTATTTTTAAACTGAATAACGAGGGATATTCATCCAAGCTGGGAAGCCTGATAAAAAAAAAAATCCAGCCTTTTTTCACAAGTTGCTGCTTGTAAATACAAGCATTAATACAGTGAAAATACATATCGCCTGAACAATAATTTGATGCTTTTTAAATGGCAGCCATTTGAATTATAAATGTGCCATAAGGTTAAGACATAAATTACCTCTGCAACTGAATCTACTGTTTCAAATGTTGTGAGCATTCAGATGCTTTTAAAGCTACTGTGTCCACTTCTCTTTGCTTTGTGATACTTCTGAACAGGTTGTTATATTTGTATTATGACAATGTTCAGACACCATTTCATTTCGACAGCAGGTAAAAAAAAACATTTTTATGCAGAATTTTAACACACACATCTGTGACAGAATAATAGCTCTAAAAACACACTGCTCAGGAATTGAGTGCCCCATGCAAGATAGATGCACTATCTCCCACTCCTGGTCACTAAGTAGAGCAAATATAAATATAGATTTAACAACTTATTATGATGCATTACTTACTAATGCCACATTGCAGATTTCAGTGTAATGAACCACTTAATTGGAGTTTCCTCCTGACTCCTCCTAGGACTTACAAACTGTACAATCATATTGCAAGAGAGAATTTTGATACAAGATGTTCCAGCAACACACCAGATTATGTTCAATGGCAAAAATATCTTAAATGATTTATTTCTGTAATATCTGCATACGAGAACTGCTTGATGGTTAAAGTTAGTAAATGATGTGGGAATGGCAAATTGAGCCTTGGTCAAGCAACTGAAACACTACTACAATCAAAAAATACAGATTTTTCCTCTAACATGTAGTGCTGTTATCAATCTAGATAGTTTTGGTGTGAGTTGCCAAGTTTTGGAGATGTCGCAAAAGGAAGCATGCTGCTCTTCATGGGCAAAAGGTTAGCTAACTAAGCCAACTAGGCTTGCTGACGTTACAGCTCCACCAAAGAGGATGTTTCCTTCTGGACAGTGATATGGTTGGCAGGTGCAGTTTGATAGAAAGACGTGAAAGTGCTCACAAAAGGTCTGTAGATTATCTTGAGTAACAGGCTTATGATTTCTGGAAAGAGACATTGTTGTTGAGTTTTTCCAAAAGTATTTTCTGGCGATTTGAACACCACAAGCTTCTATCCAATTCATTACTTGTTAAGAGCAGGTTTTGTTGCTGGTTGTAACATATATCAGTCTCAGAGCTCACACGGACCAACTCAGTAACTCAGACATGAAAACATGAAGACAAACTGTGGCCCCTGTGAAAGGGGTCAGATCTCAAATCTCATGCAGATGATCTCGAAGCAAAACTTCCCATCTGCTCGGCAGTCCCAAGAGAGTGCTTAAACAGACTGTCCAGAAATTAGGAGTGCAACCGAAAACTCTCTGCATGGAACGGAGAAAGTTGTCTGATTGTTGGAAAGCAGTTTGTCAACTGATGCAGTGACAATAAAGCGGTGATGAATAAAAACAGGCTTCCTGAGCAACTGTGCATGTTTTTACATAGAGTGAAGCGTCACTTCCTTACCTTCAAGGTGCTCAAGTAAAATGAAATATACTTTGATGATACCCTTATCAAATTGTGTTTTCTGTTATTAACATCAGTGTGACTAATGCCAGTCAACAAGTTACCTTCTTACATGTCCCCTTATACAACTTCCCAGCTCCCTGTGACACCGTATTTCCTGTAATCTACACCTCATCCTAAACTCTCCCACCCCCCCATTTCCAAACTTCAGATCATTGATTTGGTAACTTTGACGCCTGGACTGTGGCCCCCAGCCAAAAATGATAACTGTTCATATGGGACGATGGAGCTAAGTGCTAAATCAATGGGGCCAGCCTCTCTGGTGTGGATATAGCGTTACCGAGAAGGCCAGTGGCACGAGGTGGGGAAGATGTTTCCCTGGGGAAGACTTTTGGAGACACAACGCTGCTGCCAGCCAAAACTCTGGTCCGGGGGTTCATCATTCACGCGATCAATTACAGCACCTTAGCAAAGGGCCCATTTTGGAGGAGTTGCAGTTTGTCTATCAATATCCACTCTTGTGGTTTAATTGATGTGACAACGATTATTCTCACCGACAGCACTGATTATCTTTGTTCTTGTAATCTCTGTGGGGCAGATTCAAGGGTTTAAGAAAGTTTTAGTCCAAGCAAGGTCAACAGTGTGTATGTGGGCATGTTCCACCACTGAGAAAAGACACATCTAAAAGCTGTCCATTAACATCTTTGTTGAACGTTCAAAAGACATTCACTGAGGAGCCAGAATGAAAGATTTTGTGATGTCTTCTTGGTGTTCACTATTAAAATCCAAGTAACATCCTTCATCTCGCACATCTTTTCAATTTTATTTACACATGTTCAAAGGATGCACGTTCTCGAGTCACTTCTTGAAGTGCCCCTTTAGTGAAGTAGAACAAAGAGCGGGTCAGGGGATGGATGGGTGGTTTGATGGGTCATACATGGGACTTATCCTACGGAGGCTGGGGTTTGTGTCCCGCTTTCAACCAAGAGTCAAGAGTGATTTGTTTATGTTACATAAGTTGTCATACATGAATGTCGTAACACTAGTATCAGAAATGGTGTACTTATGTTACGTGATGTAAGCTATGTGTAGCTACGTGACTTAAGATACGTAGGTTATGGGACTGAACGTAGTTATTAGAACCCAAGGTATTATCTTTTCCTAAACCTGACAAAGTAGTTTTCGCGAATAAACCTAACCGAACCATGACCATTTGACAACATTAATAACGGTCCAAAAGTCATAATATGTCATACTTTCAGCAAACTTAGTAGGATGTACTAAGTTTACCAACCTCTAGTAGGACGTAGTATAGTGTATAATTGCTAACTCAACCGTGGTAGGTAGAGCGTCATAGTTTGAGGCGTATGAGGCCACTGCCATATTTGACGAGTTGGGAGTGAAAAAAAAGTTTTTATGACGTCTTTCTTGCGCTCACTTTAGACGTCTCCATTACACTCATTAGTGCAACAACATTAGTCCTTCTTTGTAGTCCTTCATTTTATTTTGTTTATAATGCAAGGAGGCTGCGCTGCTGAGTGTTCAGTTGTGTGTACACTTGCCGAAGAGTTATCATTTTGTTAGTCGACTTACAACTAACAACTTGTAAGTCAAGTTTGTTTGTTAACTTTTGGCATCTTGCAGCTGGAACGCTTAGAGGTGGAAAGTTGAAAATGTCAACTAGGAAAGTCCTGCCTCTAATGTTGTCTGCAATGCAGCATGATGATCAGGGGGAGTTGGAACAAATCAGCGTAATCACAGAGGCGGGAAAGAGACAACGACAGGAAGTAAAACAAAACATGACACGTGTGGAGGGGCTCTTTGGATTTTAGTTGAGTAATTTCCTGTTTTATGTTCAAACATGACAGTCTTCATGATAATTTCATTATTCAGATACTGTAGTTCACATTTATAAGCACACATGATCTGAATGTGTTGCATGTTTGCTTGGTATGTGTGAATGACTGAAAGAGTCAAACTGAGGGTGAAATAAAGGGAATAAGGTCAGGAAAATAAAGCAGAACCCAGTGACTTTGATTTGCCCCACAGCTGCAAGGTGTCTCATTAATGTCAGGACATTTCGCCATTCTCACTTCTCCTCTCAGGGTTCCATGTTCCAACAGGGAAAGGTCATTTTTCTCAGCTTCAGTTTCAAATGAATTCCCAGCTTTGTAGCGATGCCTGCACTGTGACTGGACCGCAGTATGATTGTGGTAGGGGGCGATTTCGGCGGCTTGGTGATCATTAGGGCCGCACTGTGTTTTTATCGCGGGTGTGCTAAATTAGCTTGGCCGTCCCAAATGGACATTACGCATGCACACAATGCCAAACTGCGCAGTCAGGGAGGAGTCTGGGCGATGTTGCCGCCACATTAAGTTGTTTCCATCATTAGGCTCACTGTTGCTTATTTCCCTTGTGAGTCGTGTGTTTTTGTTTTGAGGGATGTGTTTATCAAGGTCGAGTGTGAGGCTCAAATGTACTGTTGAACAGTTATGTGTCCATGATTATGTGTCCCACTATATGTCTTTGTTTTCTTGGTTTTCTTTTGTCTGTTTAAATTAAAAAACAAATCCCATGAAACGCATCGACGAAAATGAGGATTTAGATTTCAGACAACATAAGCATTTGCCAAATGGGCAATTTCTCAAATAACACCACAGTATCTGTAATCAGCCCCGCTGCCAGGGTCTGTGTCTCTTACTGTGATAATGGTGGCTGATACGGTGGGTTCAAATTAGCCATTGCATCTATTCTTCTCATTGTCTTCAGTATGATTGTGTCTGGGACTGGATGTCATTACAGGACATGATGCAGGGGTTGGTTTAAAGCATTTAGTTTAAAAATGCTTTACACAGAATCATGAGCAGTAACTAAATTGGAAATTCTTCAAAATGTATACATACAAAATATCTGTTCTCAATAGGAGGCGGGGGTACAGGGGGTAATAAATAATTGGATTTGGATGGAAAAGTTGATTATAAAGAAAGATCTTGATATGTGGAATACCAATAATATCTGGGAACATAAGGGGGCTCTAAAGATGGAGCAGCGAGCAGGCAGACTGAGCAGTTGTGCCTGGAAACCTGATAGAGCGCCCCTCACCCAAAACTTAAAATACCAGCAGAGATCAATAGCTGCAGCATGTTATCTATTGTCCAGCACAGGAAATCACATGTCCCAGATAGATACCTAACTCATCTGGAACAGATATGCAGTTGTTCTCTAACTGCAGGCAACCAACAAGTAAGCATAGTTTTAGCGTTTGGGTTTTTTGTAGTCAAAACAGATCTAAGGGGAAAAGTCTAAAAGGTTTTTAGACGTCTAGGTTAACTGCTATTTTGATTCAGCTTTTTAAAAGCTGCTCAAATACATGGAGAAGGCTTTGAAACATTTCGACAACAATGATGAAGGATAAAACTGACAAAAGATGACAAAACTACAACATTAAATGAAGCATATTTTCCAAACTTCAGCTCATCCTTATCAGAAAAGCAACCACATATGTCGACTGTGACAGCAGCTTACAACCCGTATTTACGTTTATTGTTAGGCAGCAACCTCTTTTGACCAGAGCCATTTTTATAGCAGCAAAGAGGAAATCAGGTGATGTGGCATAAATAGCCACAAAATCCATTTGGGCGGATGGATGGATCAATTAACATATAAAAAAAGACGTTTACTCAATTGTTAATGTCCCGTGTGAAACTAAGTCAGCGGTGAGATATTTTCTCTTGAAATGTAGTCAACTTACTTCATGTACAGTATATAATGTAACTTAAGTTATGTACTTTTTTGAACCCAAACCACAATGGTTTCCTAAACATAACCCAATAATTTTAGTGTCTGAACCGAACCAAACTGCGCTTGTATGATGGATGGCACGCTGCAATGGTCATGATGTTTTGGGAATAGTGATTAGGCTTTTGACAACCAAACTATTTAGCTGTTTAGGTATGAAGATGTGTTGCCAAACTATCATGCTGTGTTCAGACACAACCAGAAGCAGTTTTAGAAATGGTGTCACTGCTGTCAATGTCAAGGCGTCGGAAGATACCCGAGTCAAAGTTAATCGAAATAGCTTGGATAAAAAACAGTCAGTCAATAGCTACAGCTACATTGGATTTGGGGATTGTAGATCAGGTCTGCTGCCATCCCAAAGTGTCTCATGAGACTCAAAACTCTCTCTTACAAATAGGACCTTTTAGTTGTTTCAATTTTTTCAATGAATACAAATACAAAACGGCCCACAGAGAAGACATTTTATGATATGCAGTTTTACTGTAAATCAATAACATTCCTCTTTTTGGCTCTAGAAACTTCTGAGGAGATACAAACTTTACTCAAACTTCAGGAGGGCAAAGTCAGTAAGCAAAGATTTTGTGTGAAATGCATCTTAACTCTCATTTTTCATCAACAGAAGTAATAAAAAGAATCGTATATTAATGTTTACACGAAAACCCGCCGCCCCACAGGTCCCCCAGAGGAGACGAAAATGCAAATATTAGAGCATTTAATGAGTATCCTGTCTTCTCTGCCTATTCTAAAACAATATGGCAGACACAATGAATTATTTCCCTGTTTTATATAAAGAGAAATAAAACATTTCCCTGTGTAATTAAAAGCTGGTCTGCAGCCTCTGGGCGTCTCAGACATCGTCTCAAACTGCGAGAAGAGATGAAAAACAGATCCTGCATAATCAACGACGCCCTCTACGAGTCAGTGCAAGTGCACCTCACTCAGACGCCTGTGTGGAATGCATTCTGGGTAACATGCAGTCTAGCCCTCATGTCCGTCATCTTAAATAGCAGCAAAGACAGAACACTTGTGGACCTCTCTGGCAGATTTATGGGCTGTTAATGTCTTCCCCCTTCACCCGATGTATTCCTGCTTCTTTTGTTTTGGTGATGCTGCATGCAGGTTATGATTCTCCCGGCCGGGATGTGATATCATCGAATCCTCACATTGTGTCAAGTTGACTCACCTCCAGCTTTCTGGACGGTCCGGTGAGCAGAATCTAGCGGCAGAGGTCAGCCAACCCCTCAGGCCGGTTGGGTCAAGTTTAGTGAGATGTTTTAGCAGATGGTGTTTAGAGTTCAGTCTGTCACTCGGGAAGAACCGAGAAAGAGGAGAAAAGACACTTTACGGCATTAATTGACTTGTGTGTGTCTCAATATTGACCCAGCCTCCTCCCCTAAACGGTCCCCTCCTCGTCTCCAAAATGAGACACTTAAGGTCAAAACGTCAGCAAAACAGTCCTTAAATACCACTTATTCACCACTCACTTAAATATTGATGACAATCTGAGAGGCTCGGCCCAGTTCTCATTTGATTGGAAATCAATTCTTTTAGCTTCTTTTACAAAAAACAACAAAAACGTAGGCTGCTCAGTAATTTTGTAGATTGGATGTCGTTTTCTGTTTTTCGCTGAACTGAGAAGCATTTTCTGTGAAAACTTTCAACTTGGAAGGTTCTTTCTGACTTATTTGTTCAAAAATTAGTTGATATTTTCAGTTGATTTTATTTCAGTATTTTATGCATTAACTGCCCTTGTTCTTGAAAAATGTCGAAGTTCAAAGTGACAGTGGGAGGAGCTATTTCAGGTTTTTAATGTTAATGTTAACGTTACATGAATCAGTTTGGGCACTTCCATGACTTGGATCAGCATAAATTACCTTGCAAGGCAACTGGATTTCTCACAGATATCACGGACTAGGTAGCCTGGCAGCGCAACTCTTTATTTCTCATCACACATAGAGCTGATCTCAATTATAACCTAATGAATTTATTACATATAGCCTTTCATGTGTTCCTCCATAAGCAGGACGTTGTTCAACAATGAAATTAAAAGGACCATAGACTTATGTGATGAGGAGTTTAGCTTGTGTGTAGATTATCAGTGTGTGCTCTGTCCGAACAGCCCAGTCGGCGCTGAAAGGAAGCAGGTAGTGCTTTGATTCGCCTCGCGGCACTTCCGCCTCACTGGTGATATGGAGAGGGCACCAGCATACCACCAGCAGGTTAATAATAATACATTTATTTTATATAGCGCTTTTTCATGGTACACAGACACTTTACAGGTTAAAAAGCAGCATAATAAAAACAACACAATAAAAGTACAAAAAGAGACAAGTTATACAATAAAAACAGTTTGAAAAAGGTGAGTTTTGGCGAGTGTTTTGGCCTGGTTGTGGAGGGCTTTGTGAGTGAGGAGGAGTATTTTCAATTGAATCCGTTGTTGGACAGGGAGCCAGTGGAGTTCTGGAGGATGGGGGTGATGTGGGTGTGGGTGAGCAGGCGAGCAGCAGAGTTCTGGACGTATTGGAGTTTATTTAGGAATTTGGATGGTGTGCCATAGAGGATGCTGTTGCAGTATTCAAGTCTGGAGGTGATGAAGGCGTGGATTAGAGTTCCTGCAGCAGTGATGGGCGGAGACGAGTGAGGTTGAGAGAATGCACGAAAAACTCACTCAAACATATGAATCTAGTATGAATTCAAGCCTTTTGCTGGCATGAAACAAACCGTTTGTGCTTTGCGTCTTCACACTAAAAGGAATCCAGTCTCTGCTTTGCTTCCACAGTACTTTTTTTTTTTTAAGTCTCAATCAATCACCTGTTTTGCTGGTTGGGGAGCCATCTTTGCATCCTGATGTTAATCAAATAAACGGCACATGTTTTACACGAGGTTACCATCCCATATTCATCACAGCTTGCTTGTATTCTAATGGTGTAATTATTCTAATGTTGATTAAGCCACTTGGGTAATTAGCATTTTTGATTGCGACTGCATCCGCAGGTGAATTGAAGGGAGGGAAAAATAAAAGAGACAGCCCAAACTACATTCAGACATGTTATAGGAGCTTATAGCAGCTACAGAAATGACTTTTTTTGTGCAAACTTTCTCCTTCTTTTGTGATTTTAACATTTGAAGCTACGGTTAGAATCGATACCAGCAGAGTGGGTTTAAGCAGTGCAGCCAAGAGGGGCCGCAGTCTTCAAGTGAGTGAGATCGGGTTCCTGAAGCGAGATGACTCAGTGAACTGAGCCATGACTTAGGGCACCCCTCTTAGTGTACTTTTTTCTTGCTTTGGGAAAACATGTCTGTTGAAACAGTCAACAGAGTGCACCGACGCACGGTGGCCTTACCCTGCGTTTACTCAGGTTACCCCATATGGACGCCTCGCCACATGGTCCCCTCGGCCCTCCAGCAGCAACCACAGCGCCCTGCCCTTGAGAGGGACAGAGGATATGTCGAGGAGGCGTTGTGTGTGTGTGTGTGTGTGTTTGTGTGAGTTGTGTGAATGTATGTGGGTTTGTGTGTTTACTTCTCTTCCACCTCTCAGGCTCCGTTCTCACTGCGGGCCGTCATGCTAAATTAAACATGTGAATGACTTTATCTGTTTAAGGATTTGGCTAAAATAACAACATGACAAAAGGCATCACATCTCTTTATGTACAACACAGACATGGATACATACAGCAAAGGAAATAAGGTTTACAGACCTCATGAAATACACACTTAAAGTGAACTTTTAATGGTGACTTCACGCTACACAATAAACAAAAACTCAAAAATGAGATCATCACAAATATTTAAGATAGGACTGCCACTTTACTCCACCTGTCTTATCCATGGCTATATGCTTCTATGCTTCTTATGCTGTTTCTTCATACTTCAATCATCCAATCCACCAAACATAAGTCAATGGCAGAATAAGCCGTTTGGCAGAGAAGATTTGGCAAATTTTTCGAGGGGCGCAACCCACATACACAGCTCTGCTGCTCATCCCACAAATGCATGTTCCTTACAAATGTGGCACCATTTAAAAAGGGAAATAAACAAGCTTTCCAACGGTATAAGATTTTTTGCCAAGAAACATTGTTACAACAAAGAAATAATCTACCAAACACAAATTTCCTTACTTTTTGTGCTATGTTAATATAAAACTCACCGAAACAGAATCATCTCTGGTTTTAGTCAAAATAACTTGTTTCAGTGAGTAAAATGAAACATTATTCCTGCAATGTTTTTAGTCTCTGCTGCTGTTCGACTCTCCTCCTGCTGCCTCTGCGTCTTGTTGTCCCTGAAGTCATAGTCTTGGTCTGCTGTAAATCCCCTCTGTGCTGTGTCCCCAGTGCAGCGTCCAGCCATGTTCACTCTCACAGGTGAAATCTCTCAGGCAGCCAAATCCAGGTGTTCTGGGCCCCATCTCCCGTGACCCAAGGTCCATAGCTAACAGAAGCTAGCTACAGCTAAGGATAGCGAGCAAAGAGTAGCAGTTGTTGGTTACTCTGGTGCCCCTTTTGTGTTTGGGCCTACCTAAACATTCTGGCCATTTTGTTCAAATCAAACATTTAATGAGAGCAGTGAGACTGAACCAGAACAGTAAAAACAGTCCCAACTCAAGGTTGATTAACAAACTGTTTCTTTATCAACAGATGGTGTTCGCTTACCTGTCATGAGGCAGTTGATAGTGATGATGCTCTGGTGTTCAAGCATTGATAAGGTGGGTTGGCAAAATGTAGCGCTTGTGTTCCCTCAATTTCTGGCCTCCCTTTTAGAAGTGCACTGAAAACTACTGAATAACCTGCAAGAAATACTGAATACTGCAAGATTTTATTCTTTAAGTGAAACAAGGAACAGCCATGTGTGCTGACTTGGCTGAGAGCTTTACAAAGATTATGAATGATTCTCCTTAACAACAAGTAAAAAAATATTTAGGATGTGCAGTCATATTCTGGGACAGTAAAGACAGGGCTGAAGGGTGCTGCGTGCTGGGGGCTGGTGCTGATGGTGGGGGTATGATGAGCTGTAGCGCTCATCCATCAAGACCACTTACACGCCATAGGATCTGCTCTATAGCTGAGGGGGCAAATTAAGTTATAGACCCACATCTGCTGATACCCGCTGGTTCATTAGAGGATCTGCCTGCTTAGGCAGCAACTGTGCGGCATCGAACACGCTGCACAAAATGAGGAGCTTGTTTCGAATATGCAACCTACCCTTTGTGGAAAAAACATGTGAAGACTCATTTTAAGTATCTGTTAAATATAAAGAGACCTGATCAAAAAAGATGCTTATTTGTTGATGCTTATTCAAAATCATTGTATCAGTCTTTGTTTGTTTTCTGTGGGGAAATATGCTGTCATGAAAGTCAGGTAAAGTGACCTTTAACATGATATGAAACCGTTTTATTTCAAAGTACCATCATTTTAATTTAAAAAGACAAAATTCTTTGCTAATAACCCAAAACTGCCTCATCATCATCTGATATCCTGATTGGCACGATGTTTTGAGCCATGCATTTCTTGCAGTGTATCTCTTCAGCGAGCTCTTCAGTTTAGGAAGGAGGAGGGTGGAGTAAAAAAAGAGGGAAGGGCAGAGAATCAGAGTTCATTTTGAACAAGAGGCCACTATCAGCGTGAGTCCGCCACCACAGCCCTGTGCGAATTAAACTGATTGGATGCAATTGGTCTGGCACTCGTGTTGCTGACACCGACAGAAAAGTTAGTTGGTTGTTGGTTCAATTAGTGGAGGTGGGGTGCTGAGTGGTGAGAGTGCGGAGGGAGGACACGGCTGCTTTTACTTACCTTGTTATGTATTGAAGATAATCATGTATCATACACAGTGTTGCTAAATAGCCTTCAATATTCAGGGGGTCCCCATCTGCCGATTGTTGTGCAATACCGATCTAAATTTTCTCAATATGCAGTAGGCCTATAACATTACAATATTTCATGGATGCAAGCCAAGACAATCAAATCAAATCAAATTTTATTTGTATAGCCCAAATTCACAAATCACAGTTTGCCTCAGAGGTCTTTACAATCTGTACAGAGACGACACCCTCTGTCCTTCGACCCTCGATTCGAGTGAGGAAAAACTTGCCCCAAAAAAGGCCCTTTTAACAGGGAAAAAATGCGGAAGAAACCTCAGGGAGAGCCACAGAGGAGGGATCCCTCTCCCAGGACGGACAGACGTGCAATAGATGTCGCATGTACAGAGCAGATCAACGAGATCACAATGTATTCAATTATAAGCGATGGTTGACAGGAGTGAAAGTACACAAAGATGTATTACAGCAATAATGATGAAATGCACATGGAAATGTGATTACTAGTGATAACAGTAGTAATGATCAATGGCAAGGATGGTATGTAGCAATGCAGTACGATAATAGTAGTGGAACGTATGTAACAGAGATGTGACTAATATTAGCGACAGTAATGGTGGGTGTCAGGCAGGGTCATGGCAGTAGGTGCATCCACGATCAGGCAGGGCCATAGCAGTAGGCGCATCCACGATCAGGCAGGGATCAGTCTATAGCCTACATGACAACACACACACGCACACACTTAACCATTGTTGATAATCTGATATGCTATAGTATTCGTAAAGCAACACTGACATAGGAGGTTGCATTGGCTAAAGTTGCTTGGAGGCCAGACCCGGCTGTAGAAAACAATTTAAGGGGGGGCATTACATTTTTTCAGTGGGGCAAACTTTTTCAACCTACATTTTATTTGCTTCAGGCTGAACAATGGCTCTGTGACCACTCCTACAGTGCGGATAAATAATTTTCCTCTTACTAAAAAGGGGCAGTTCATCCCAAAATCTAAAAAACAAACAAACAAAATAGTGTAGTGCTGTGTCCATTTATTCAACTCAAGCATTTATTCAAATTCTATCAAGTTTTACTCTTTCAAATAATCAACCATCTACAGAACTTTTCAGTACGCTATTTTTCTACTTCTTCTCATCATCATTAATTATTAATAATATTGTTTAAAGTGAGCCTCTTATCGTTTAACAGAAAAATACATCATACAAGCAGCAACTTTTGCAGCCTTGTCAGTCTGATGGCGAGTTATCACCTTTCTGTCATCACTAACATACTGTTAATAATCAAAGAAGCTCTGAGGCTTTGTTCTATATGTTATAATACAAGATTTAAGCATTGAGCTACAATCAGGCTACATTCATGACTCTGTACAGTCAAACTAACCAAAAGCTTATTATTGATCATCAGTATAAAGTTTCAGGGCTGTAACCATGGTAACTCACGGTGCCAAAGGGGAGGGAGAGACGCTGAATGAAGCCGTTTACACAGATACACTGCAGACAAAGTCCAGACTATAGTTGTTATTTCACACATGTAGCACACAACAGGAGACTCTCCGTGTCAGACGAGTTCTCACGTGCTGACTAAACTCAGCTGATAACGTAGCAGCGAGACGAGTCCTTGCTAGCTGAGCAGCTAAACTTTAGCGCCGCTCCGTGTTGAGATCCCGCCCTGTGTGGGTCACTGCACTGTCATTGGTCAGGCGAGCACACTGTTAACGATACCATTGGCTGTAGAGTGTGACAATCTGTCAATAAACATCAGCCAACAGTTCTCCGATCTACATTGATCTCACAAGTCGCCTCTGTTAAGTTTGAATGACGGAAGTCCGTCGTAACGACGGAGAACTTTAATCCATGCGAACGCTACAGCTAACTAGCGACTCTATGAGCAACAGCGACCATGAACGTCAAGAACTAACAGCGTTACCCTCTCATGAGGATGACTCAGTGACCCGCCCCCCCACCACCTGTAATTGGCCAACACGTTTCCTTCGTTCGTTGGTTGAATTGTATGATCGACAAATCGAGATAGGAATAATAGAGCGTTGGCCACTCCGAGGTAATAAACAAAACCCAAATAAAATAAACAGCTTCCAGCCCAGGGCGGGCACGGCTGACTCTGTGGGCGGGCACGGCCCGCCAATGCCCGCCCATGCCGCTGGGACTGTTGGAGGCACGTTGTTTTATAACAAGGAGAGGCAAAGTTGTGCATTACAATACAGACACGACAATGATTGGCACCAATCTGACGCACTTAACAAGCGCAATCAACTGATTAAATGCCAGGTATAGCCTATCGGAGACTGGCACGCAATCAGTGCACTTGCAAATGAGAGCCTGCAGTATGACCAATCGTGTGACATTATTTAACCATCCATCTACAGCAAATACGATCAGACAGATACATCATTGAACACATACACAAAGCACATTTGCCTAACCTTGCAAACAGGCCATCTCTCAAATTGAAAAAAGCACCACGGCGGGTGCTGACAGACAGAGAGCCTACAACAAGCCAAACATCACCACGGCGGGTGCTCTCTCTAAGACCACAACCAACCACAAGGCCTACATAACTTGCGGTCTTTCCATTCGCCCACCTGCTTCGTTGTCCAACCAGCCGGCAAGTCACTTGTGCTAGCAGCAGTAGCAGCTAATGTTACCTCAGCACCTGCTGCGTCTTTGGACCACTCGGCCTCAACCTTACGTTGTTCTCCTGGGGAGTCACTGGGTGGGAGAGGATCCTCTGTTCTGGTAGCGAGTGGGCCCACTGTGCTAGCTGCACCAGCATCGTCTTTTGGTGCCTCTTCATCTCTGAGTGTCACCTTTTTGGATGTGAACCCAAAGTGTGTGAGCGATACACTCTGGTTTAGCTTTCGCTTGTATGACTTCTCAGCCTTACGTCTTTCTTCTGTTTGGCGCACATGGACATGGTGAGCTTAAACACATTTTAGTGACCATTAGTGAAAATAAAATATATTATTAAAAATTAAATTAAAATGTATTATATTTTTGATTTTTTTGACAAAATTTGAGACCCCCTTCAAATTTTGCTTTTGAGGCTTTATTTCGCACACTGAGGTCGGAGGAAGAATTACTGTTGCTGCCGGCACACAAATGCAAATGTGTTTTCTTTGTAGCAATCATAGATGGGTTTCTTTTTAAATACCATTTCTTTTTGACAGGCTGCAGTTTTTATTATAGCATCTGTAGTGTTTTCCAGTGTTTTTGGGGAAGCTTTCTCATTAAATGCTTTCATTAGTCCTAAGTGGGCAGAGCTCGTTTTTCTCCATATTTGACTTTTACCGCAATAACCATTCAACATGTATTACATTCTGTAAATACCATTTTATATAGTTGTTTTCCAGCGGTGGCAAAAGTACACATTCTTTACTCAAGTAGAAGTACAAAGAAAAAAAAAAAGTTCTGATTCAACTTCTTTACTCAAGTACAGGCTCTGAAATGTACTCAAGTATAAAAGTAAAAAGTTTCCCTCTGAAGGACATTTCTACTGAACCTCACGTCATATTAATATAATTCAAAGACCATTAAACTTAAAGGTAGAATCAGTAGGATTTGTCCGAGCTGTTCCTAAACGCACCACAAAGAAAGCTGATGTTGTGTCCCATTTCTAGGATGTTAAATACCAACATTTTGGGTTGGTAAAGTTGTTGATTTTTACTTTTGGTTTTACACGGCACACTCCCCTGGGTGACCCATCCTTCCACCCCAACCTGCTCCATATAAAGTCTTTGTTGCCATTTACAGTACATCACATGACTTTCTCCTTTGCTCCTATGCCACTACTGTACAGGCTGCCACCGAACAAAAAATGTAAGCATGGGTTAGAATAAGCTACTTGCACAGATCCGTATGGCCCTTGTTCTGGTGAGACCATCAGTGACCATGGAGTCTGTCAAGTCAACTGAATCTGACCAAGTAAAATCTTAAAGATTACAACGTCAAGCATTGTGTTGTTTGTACAGGGTTCAAGGTCATAAGATCTCAGGGGTCAACAAATCTATTTAAAGGGAAAGCAATTATAAGTTAGAGTGATTAGATGGAGAGGAATGCAAGTGATTTGATTGGTTCCTTTCTATAAATACAATTTACTCTGGTGTCTCCCAACTTTGAATTGGCTCCAGGCTTCTTCCTAGAAGGCTGTGACAGAGTGCAGTTCCATATGGATTAATGCATTTTGCAGTGCCCTTTGTGCTGAGGAGTGACAAATTATTCATTCATTCATTCAACTAAAAACAGACGACAAACTTTGTAATTGAACCTACATGTTTTTACAGTAACAGCTAAGATATAGAAAATACAATATGAAGAATATGGATGAACAAAATCCTGTTTGCTCTCTTATATTTAGCCTTTATTTATTCAGGGAGGCTTTGCTGACTATGCATTTTTACTTAGCACTTCTCATTCATGCTGTCAGGGAGATGACATTTTTACTGTCGACCGTACAGGCCACCCGACGGAAACATTTATTCACATTTTACACTTTGGGCTCCCGGCTGACAATTTTATCCCGAGTGTCTTAAAATGACTTTAAACGGTGAAATAAATCTCACTTCTATTAAAAGTAATCAGTTCTTAACAGTCAGGTGCCTTGCAAGATTTGCAAGACAACGACTCATTTGTGCAGGTATGATAAAAAAAGTGGGCAATTTTGGGACAAGAGTGGAGTACAGTATGATCTGTTTAACCATCAGCTGCAGGAGTTCAACCAGCAACCTTCACCTCACTTTCCTCTGCTACCTTCTTGTCCAGGAATGAAAATCCTTCAAGCACCCTGCAGATCATCGTCCATCCTTGTGTTGCTTGAGACTGTGGAGCATTTTTCAATTAAGCATTTCATATCTGACAGTTGAGACGAAGCTACTGAGGCCTGAAATGTATGAATGATGGCACTTAGTGAGAAACTACCGTCCACACCCCATTAACCGCCATCATTCATGGAGTAGATTGCACGATTAGGGCGAGTCATAAGTCAAATGTGCAATTCAACATGCCTTCCTCTGGCCCCTATCTCCCCTCGGTGTTTAGATGTGCAGCGGTTGGAGATGTGAGAGCCGGAGGATGCTGGCTGCTCAGCTCACTTGTCCCATAAGGGTACTTCCTCTCGAAGTATTGCTTTTCCCCTTGTCTAGATTCTTTAGATTAGCCAATCTGGACTATAAACAAGTGTTAAGAGGCGAGAGGAAAAATAATGATATATGTAAATTTACTTAACCAAACAGAATTAAACTATGACTAACTGGTATTGAACTGCTTGTTAAACAAGTCAAAAATGATATATTAACTCTTGTACGCTTATATAAATTTAACAGTATTAACCTTCGGGCACTTGCTGAACCACATCCTTATTTTTAAAGCCAAATCTGGCAAACAAAAATAAAGCTGAATTTACTGTGTACGTGTATATGCATGCAAGTGTGTCGAGATATTGTATGCTAGTGCAATGTGAGGGTTTTACAGACCCAGTCTACAACCTCCTGAACTGCTCACTGACTCATCAGGGCCAAATGTGATGTAGATCAAATGACAGTTCTCAACAGACAGATTCCTTGCTTTATAGTTACAGTATATATATATATATATATATATATATATATATATATATATATATATATATATATATATACACACATACACAGATAATACGAGCTGCAGCCCACAGCAACAAAACTGAATATCAGTGAAGAAACAGGCCAACCACACTGAACACAACTTTTAAAAAATGACAACTAATCTCAAATTTTAGCCTCCAGCTTGACCAAAGTTTTTATAACCATTAGCTAATCTTTCCACCCAGTGAACATGTTAAAAAGACATTTCACTCTCATCTGTGCTGCTCCATAATCCTTCACAATCTTGTAAAGCTGTGTGCAACGAAATGTATGATTCTGATCATCTAAAACACAGCTGTTACACTGTCATCAACCAGAAAAGCTGCAGCTACAGTCCTCTGCCTTATCGCAGGAGATGAAAGCTTTCATCAGTATCACCATCTTCACTGTAAATGGCCATTAACCTGATCTCCCCTCAGCATCCGTCAAGGTGAGGGTAATGCCGCTCAAGCAGGAGATCAGAGATAGGCCGATGAATGAATGAATCTGGGCCGGCTTTATTGAAAGTAAAGCCATGGTGGTAGTATTTGTGTTTCTCCAAACACTCTCAGCTTTGTCCTGGGATTATTATGGGCCAACATCAGAGGTTTGAACCCCATATATCATCTGTTCAGCAATGGTGGCTGAGGGTGTTCTCACATGCTGTGAAGGAGATATCCTGTGAAATCCAAGAGATCTGTATCAAGGCTCTATAAAAGTAACAAAACTGCAACGGGTCAAACTTATTTCCCTGGCGAATGTTAATGACTGTAAATCTTGTCCTGTTCATGATGTGTCAAATATACTCTTATGAGATTCTGAAAATTTATGTTTGACCCCTGTAGGTTTTCATGCTGTACGATGATCTTGAGAGAGCTGAAACAGATGTTTCATGCAGTTGTTTTGTATCTAATTGTTCTTCTTTTATATGTTGTGTTTTCACCGAGGAACCATGGCAAAGACAATTTACTGTCACCTGCAGAGAGACAGACATTAATTTTTTGCTTATTCTATTTCTAATTATTCCTACATGGAACATTTGGAATAAGACTGCCATGTAATGCAGTTTCTTCATTACTAAAGTTTTGCACCAAGGTAAATTTCGCTGCTGTAGTACTTTAAGTAGGCAATATTTTTTCTGTAGAATTACACCCAGGTGGGTGTCCTGCTTGGTTGGCCTTATCATGTGATCACATGACATCCCAGCATTCATGCTAGTCTGAATCACAAAGTGGGCCTGCAACAGTGAAACGAGCCCAATTCTTACTAATTGAAATACTGTAGACCCTATTGCCCAAATGTAATTATAGCATCAAGTATGGGCACTTGAGGAAACAGCAAGATACAAATTGAAATTTAAGAGTGAAATACAAACTGTCTCCTGCAGAGCACCAGTGCTCATAGTGCCCACAAGACACTTGGCCTGGAAAACCTAAAAAAAAAAAAAAAAACCCCCACAAAAAACCACCCCTATTTAAGGCATCTTAATAAAAAACAATATTTAACTGTTCAATAAACGTACAATAGCCTCTACAACTGGCGTTATCTAATCACTCTGTACGCATTTATTTTTAAAGGATTTGTTTTTGCCTCTATGAGGAAATGAATGTGTACAAATGGCTGATAGTCAAATAAAACCTTATCAATTACTTGTTGTATAGTTCTATTGCATACTCAGTGGGTTACTCTATCATTTGAGATTTCAGACAGTTTGTACCACGCTGCAGTGGCACATGTCAGGGACACTGTTGTTTTGTGGGGGTTTCAGTGGTAATAGTGAAAGTACAATAACATACCCATAACAAGTGGAGCACTATCTTAATTCTTATTTATTCTTTTGATTGTTTTAATTCTTTGTATTCTTTTTTTTTTTTTTTTTTTCCCTGTTAAAAGGGCTTTTTTGGGGCAAGTTTTTCCTCACTCGAATTGAGGGTCGAAGGACAGAGGGTGTCGTCTCTGTACAGATTGTAAAGCCCTCTGAGGCAAACTGTGATTTGTGAATTTGGGCTATACACTAAAATTTAATTTGATTTGATTCTTTTGTAATGACATTTTGCATATTTGTCTTGTTTGAACTTGTCTTAACTTTAGTCGGACACTGTAAACCTTCTGTATAAATAATGTCATTATAATTATAATAAAAAATAATGATGATTATTATTATCATTTATGTGAAGTGCAGAAGAATAATCATTGAAATTAACTTAATGTTGAAGTCATGCAGAAAAAATTGCCCCTGTGAATGGGGTTTATGCTTTACTAGCAAGTTTAATCTAGTCCAGGGACCCCTAGCGGTCCTTGTGGACACTCTAGGGGGTCCTTAGCAAAAAGGGAATTTATTTTCACTATAATTTCATCCATAAGTAACACACGGACAGGATGTATGGCTATTAATGTCTTAGGTTTCAAACACTTTATGTAATTAAACATCTAAAAGCAAAATTCTAATCAAATTGGGGACCCTGGGACAAAACCTTATCAAATAGGGGCCCACAGTCTTTATTTTGCTGGTTCATTATTGGTTAATGCAGGTGTCAAACACCTTGTGGAGTAAAAAGTAAAATGTTTGCCTCTAAAAATAGAAAACTGAAATAATCAAATAAAGTGTACAGTTTGACGGATCTGTTTGAGTGCAATACATTGTAAAAGTGTAAACTTGATACCTTTTCACACTTTTTACCTCTGACCCCCAGAGGGTGCGCTATTTTAATTTTCTTCCTGTCATCATTTTCTTACTATGTTTATTGCACGAAAATACCAAGACAAATTGCTTGTTTGCGAAAATGTACTTGCTGATAAACCTGATTGTGAAAATGAATGCACTATGGCTGACAAAAAGGGACCCGTTACCTCTCACCGACATCAAGAGCTTCAGTTTTACTATTATTGACACCGATAAAACTTTGCTCTTGTAGCTTGCAGAAATATTATTCCCCACAAAGGTTCATTTTTAAAAAATGTACAAGAATAATGAGCACTCCATCAGCAGAAGAGCATAATGACAGCTAAATACTGCATGTAGGCTACATCAGCACACTTCCCCCCTGGCGCTGCTGCTGTTGTGACTCCCCTCACGTTCAGCAGCTGTCAGCAGGTCGACTGCAGGGAGCTCAGAGTGCAGATGACAGGTGGAAGAGCAGAGCGGCTGCGCTGGAATGAAAATGGCACAGCGCTGGACAACATGGCGACAAAACGTTTCAAGAGCCTCTATAGTTCAGAGGATCCAGGCAAGAGATGTTGTCCAGATGCCTTCTTTCAGCCTCAGCTGAAGTGTTCATTCCATGAGTCAGAGTGTGGATCACTGGCTGTGAGTGAGGGGGAGGGAGGGGGGAGATGTTAGGCTGCTGTTTTTTTCCAAGCTGTGATCTTGAGGCTTCTGCTTTGGCAAGACAATGGCAGATGGGAATGCGTCGATATTAGCAGAGCCCTCTGCGTGCACAGACACGCCATGCAAAGTTCAACAGTGTCACGCTCCTTCTGACTCTGCTGCTATGTAACGTTTGTGTGCGGTTTCCTCCTCTGAACCTCTTAAGTAACCCACGGTGAAAACTTGTGCCTGCATGTTCTTGTATTTGTTTTCCTAAAGATCCTCAGGGTTTGTTCCAATAAAACCAGACTGATATTAACTTTACAAACCGCTAATAATCTTTGGAAATGAAAACATTTGGATTCAGACACAGCCTTGAGAAGGAGCCAGTTGTTGTGAGGTTAAAGCCCACAACACCTGCTTCATCATTAACAGAGGAAGCAGCATCAGGCTCATTTTAAGCTCTGACATAAATTAACTTGTGTCCTTCTTAATAAAAGCACCGTATCTGGTTTCCGGAGGACTACGATCCGTTGGGACTAATGCATTTTCCTCCTGCTGGAAGGCCATGCTGCTGTCAACGGAGACGTTTCACACAAGCTGTTGAAAATGGCAGCCACTTCACTCATTCTTAATCCACTTATTTCAATCTTGACACTTTTATCGGCGTGGGGGGGGGGGGGGGACAGTCAAAGGAGGGGAGAAGTTGGTGTGGAACAAAACAATCCCTTAGTTACAGTAGCCAGGAATTTGGCCGCAGTGGAGAGACGCAGATGTGAAAGATCACATTTCAGATGAGTGCTGATACACCAAAAAAGCCCCAACACGCCCCTGCAACAGCTCTTTGTAAAAGGTATGTGCAACACTTTCCACGGGTGATCAAGTTTTTGATGAGACATTAACAAATTTCATCTTATTCTTCTGGGCTGCCTCAAAAACATGGATCTTTAAATGGCGAGACGCGGTGAGACAGCTGAAATCTTGAAATAGCTGCTGTGTCTGCTGCGGCCGCGTGTTTTCATACACCTATGGCGCCCTCACCACTAAAATCTAGTCACCGCAAGTGGATTGACCTCGCTTTGTAACCGGAGACGTAGTTGTACTTTGGAATTCACAAACTTTCATCTCTGCAGTCAAAACCTTTCATCGCAAATGGCTTGCCGTCTTGATCTGCAGTCAGTTATCTGCCAAGAAAAGTAAACACGGCCCACACTTAAAGAAAAACAGGGTAACGGAGACACTGAGAAACATTTTAATTATGAGGCGCTCATGGATGTTTAAGGTGTTTATGTGATTCACAGTCCAGCCCCTCAGTAGACAGAGAGCATGGTGGAAGAGATATTCAAGATACTTAAAAAAAACAACAACAACAACAACAACAAAAAGTATTTAAAAAGGCTTACCTCTCCAACATCACCTCCACAGTTTAGTTAGCAATAATAAATATGCCACGTTCAGTTAGACTTTCAAAATAAAGGTTGCTGATTAACTTTTCACATATTAGAGTTTTGAAATGTTAACGTTATGACACAGTCACAGTTTGGGTAGGTTTAGGCACCAAAGCTTTATGGTTAGGTTTAGGAAAACATCACAGTTTGGCCTGAAAGAAGTAGGTACATTCAGTGTCACTGAGCTGGTGGTGGATTTCCGCAGGCGCAGACAACCCTGCACACAGCTGAACATCCTGGGAACGGACATTGAGATGGTGACGTCTTACAAGTACCTGGGAGTTCACCTGAACAATAAACTGGACTGGGCTGATCACACTGCAGCAACATACAAGAAAGGTCAGAGCAGACTCCATCTGCTGAGGAAGCTCAGGTCCTTTGGAGTGCAGGGGGCACTCGAGGACTTTCTATGACTCTGTGGTGGCATCAGCCATTTACTATGGTGTAGTCTGCTGGAGCAGCAGCATCTTGGCAGCAGGCAGGAAGAGGCTTAATAAACTCATCAAGAAGGCCAGCTCCATCCTGGGATGCCCTCTTGACCCAGTGCAGGTGGTGGGAGAGAGCAGGATGATGGACAAGCTGTCATCGTTGCTGGTGAAGGAGTCCCACCCCCTGCAGGTCACTATCACAGCACTGGTCAGCTCCTTCAGCGACAGATTGATACACCCCAAGTGTGTGAAGGAGAGGTATCGCAAGTCCTTCCTTCCTGCTGCTGTCAGAGTCTACAATCAGCTTTGCTCCCAGTAGACCTCATTCTGCACGTTGTCGTTGTCGTACAATAAAGGGATTCTGATTCTGATCACTCACACGTGTTACTGTCTGTCTATGTTGAAGAAGGCCTGAAGGCGTAAACGTAATCTATTTAAAGAAAAAATGGATATGGAGCCAGTTTATCCAACACTTTTTTCACCATCTATACGCAGGACTTAAACTAAGGTCTCCTAGACGGAGGATTTGTGTTTGACCCACCTAACGGAGAAAAAGTGACTTGTCTTGCTTTTTGTATACTACACAACAGGTGGAGCTCTACCTACAGTGTCATAGTTTGAACTATATAGGGCCACTGGCCAAGCTGTCATATTTGATATGATGGTAGTGAGAATGGGCTGTAAATACATTATTGTGCAGCGGTACTGGCAGTAAAATGCTTCCAGGCAGTCCAACCGACATAAAAACATGTAAATCTAGAGGGACGCCCAACGTCCGCGACTTGGACAATAAACCAGCAAACGAATGCCTCTTCAGGGATGATCAAACTGAAAGGTGCTCCTACAAGCCCCAGTGAAATAACATGTCAGACTGAAGGTGTATATAAGGTTTTGGGTTTCAAGGGGCTCACGAATAATCACAGTTTCCTCACTAGAATGACATGAAGCAGCCAAGAAAACACAACAGGGCCTCAACAGACCAGAGTTTCTGGCTGGTAATCTAAGGGGACGAGGTTCTCAGTGAGTCAGGGACAGATCCAGAATGAGTGTTGGGGCCACCTGGTGCCATTCACCACCTCTTTTAAGCCTTCACAAAGAGGGCGTCGTCACACCATGATTGGCTGGGAGGGAAACGCCCCGAGCTGCTTCCACTCCTTAATCAGGAGTCAGTCTCCCACCTGCACACAGGTGATCTGAATCACCTGCAATTAGTCCAGAGGGATTTTGAAAATCAGCTCAAAACAAAGACAGATAGCAAGTCTTAAACAATGGGACTGCTACAATTGGATTATTATAATAATTGCCTTTTATATGTAAATTAATATTGATGTAATTGTAATGTAGCAGAATGAAGTGGAGATGATTCAGATATTTTATAAACTGGTGGGTGGTTAAATGTATAGCAATGTATTAGATTGTATAATATCATCATATATTCTATGTGCAATTTTATTCTGCATGAGAAGTTGTTAATATAGCTGACAGGTTTATATGCAGTTCATGATGATCATTATCCTGAGGTGTTTGTTTGTCCTGAGGACATTTTATCAGCCACGTTGAAATTGCAATCAAAGTAGAATTTTCTTGAATCTCTTGTGAGAGTTCAAAGGTCTAGCTTTTTGGAACCTTTGACAGCATCTCACAGTATAGCAAAAGTAAGATGGCTTTGTTATTTAACTCCAAAACGTCTTAGGAGGAGGTCGGAGTGGATATCTGGGTGTGCAAAGTCCAACTAAGACCTCAATGTCCACATCAAATATTGCAGTTTGTGTCTTCCCGCTACAGTGAATTGAAGTTGGTATCTTTTTCCCTGAACGTATAGTTTAGTTGCATAACCCAAAACACTGTACTTCCTGGTAAATCGTCACCTCTTTCTGCACTTTAAGGCAGGATTTCTGTTATGAATTTGAACTCAAGCTGAGATCACCCTGATGACATTACTCGTTCTTTTAAGACTTGACAGAGCACAGAAGCGACTCTACAACTATGTTAAATGAGAGGAATTCCAGCAATCATTAGTCGTTTTATGCGCAGTCAATACAGGAGGCACTGACAAACCACCTACATCTATCTGCCTAACCCATTTCCACAGGCACACTTCAGTTCAATAGGCTCTTAAATGAGGCACAATCACATGTACATGCACACCCGTCCTCATTTGTTTTCAACTGATTTCAGCCATGTGCAGAGCTAGATTGGAGAGCTGCATACAAGCAGCTCACTGCCTTAAGATTCCTTCTCTTCGCTCTTCCTGTAAAAGAGCAATCATTTCTTCATTAGCCTTTTATTTGTTTCTAACTGTTCCACTTCAGGGGTAACACACACAGTTTATTTGGGTACTCTTAATTACAAAAGGGAGATTGTGTGCCCTCCTCGCCAAAATGAATGTCTCTCTCAGCCTCCCAGAGGGCAACGGCAGCTTGGAGTTGGACTGTATCTGATTGCATTTTCCAGGATTGATGAAGTTATCGAAACACTGACCAGACTGACTTGGACCTTATCTCGCTTGTATACGGCTGTGAAGTCTTTAACCTGTGTCTTTCACCCTTAAGGTGAGGAGGATTAAGAGGAGAAAGGCCTTTATTTCCTATTTGTTAGTTTTTGAGGTGTTTTTTCTTTCGAAGGAGAAGCCCCGGCGGCTGCAAGCTCAGTCACGATAAATTACATTGCAGTGCTGTTTCTCTCTCCAGATAACCGTTCAGGAGGTATAGCTACCTTCAGGATCTTTTCATTTTTCTTGCCGTTATTAAACACAGTGATAGAATCGGCTTCCCCTAGTTGATTCAGAAATGTCAGGGTTGACAACAGAAGAAGAAATATGTCTTGCTGTTTGCAGTTTACTGTCGCCTCCAACATCAGATCCAAGACAAAAACACTTTTGTACAAGTGAGCGCCTTCACGTCTATACACACGGAAATCCAAACGAATTAAGTTGATATGCAAATAATTTGCAATAGTGATTTTTGCTTAGTGGCAACATTTAGAGCCAATGCAGGAGGTATTCAAATGGTATAGTGCAGGGAAAAGTCAGGTCAGGTGGATACTATGCACCTTGACTTTTCAGTATTTAACCAGAATCTTAAGTAGACTGTAGTTGAAATGCATTTCTTAAACCTCCAGGAAACTAAAATATGCATGACTAAATAAGCAACAGTTAAAGGAATAATTAGAGATAGAGAAATAGAGAAATATTCTTATTTGCTTTCTTGTGGAGAGTTAGTGATTTTGTTGCCTTTGGACAGACCCAGTGTAACTTGTTCTGTCTATTTCCTGTCTTTATGTTACAGGTCCCATACTGTAGAAGTCAGATTACTTACCATTTTTATTATAAATCAGGTCTTGGTGAAAAGTATCAAAATGCTCAATCTACAGAAAAACACCCAGCAGTATTCAGAAACTGTGCCTGCGAACGAGCCGTCAGGAACAACTGTAAAGTCAGTTGTGGTTGCAAAAAGAGCTGAGGTGGAAACATGGTGGGTGGTGTCAGCCTGCTCAGGCCTATGAGGGTGACCAATCAGAGCTTCTTTTTTTTTTTCAAGAGGGGAGCTCTTAAAGAGACAGGCACTGAAATGAAGCGTTCACACAGAGTATTAACAGAAGTGCTGCAACAATGGACAGAATTTGGGCCACATGTTTAAATTTCCTTACCAGTCAGGAATTTGTTTTTAACCCACCACTGCTGCTTTAAAAACTGTTAATGAGAGCTTTCATACTGAACTATACAGCACCTGTGCTGTTAAAACCAAAACATAAGCTAAAAGAGGCTAAAAAACTCTGTGGAGCTGTAGAATTGGGTGGCTACTCCTTTCACATTATATTTTGGGAAAATGAAAAACATTGAATGTGAAACTGCAGACAATCTTTTTTTTCCACATATGTTCAGGATGAAAATATCCTCAAAAGAGTTTGCATATTGGAAATTTGTTCATAAAAAAAATGCATCTTGACAACTTCCCAAGAAAATCTTCCCCCAAAATGTGTTCAGCTACTACAAAATATTTCTTAGGAGAAATGGTTTCACTTATGCACAACATATAAACACCTAGAGTGATTTCCACTCTTGATATCCATCCAGAATCTCGGAGGGTGACGCTAAAAGGCCTTAAATCTCATCCACAATTGATTACGGGCATTGAACTCAGTGTACATTAATTCAGTTTACGGCCATTAAAAAAAGGAAGAATGCTTGGGCTTGCAAATGGCAAACTACGACTGTCAACGGCATGATGTATGGTAGCTTATTATATTCCCCTCATTATGATTAATAACATAGGAAGGAATCCTCCATTCTTGTCGAGATGGAAAATGTAATTAGCCGCCTTGGCTGGCGTTGCAGCCAGGCCTCCTCTTGGCTGCTCACTTCCCCAAGATGAAACACCCAGTTTGCAGCAGGAGACTCTGCATCTAGTGCATGAAAACCTGCAGCCGGATACACAGCACATGCATCCCTTTCATTCTGCAACATGGTACAAATTCTTTCTATTCATCTTCCTTAGAGATAGTAAGAGGTATAAAAACTGCCGATTTATGTGAGAAAAGTGGCTGTTAATCATAAAAAAACACATTTCTTGAAAATATAATTGATTTGTGCTCATATTTGTGGTTGTGTGCCTAATGATGATCGCACACTTGAGGTCACAGTTTACCCGTATTTGTATTTACCACTGGGCAGAGGTGTGTGAGCGGTGGGCGGAGGGTTTGGGGGGGGGGGGGGGGGGGGGTGATGGTGGCGGTGGAAGTGAGTAATGGCGAAGAGCAATGGGAGGGCATTCTCATCATTTCTTCTGCTGCACCTGCAATCAGCACCTATGAGACTGATCGTGCTAAACATCAATTAATGCAGCGATATCCTCACGGAGACCCGGCTCGCTCTCACCTGGACTCAGCAGCAGTATTCTGATTACAGTAATGACTGCGATCAACCAGGAGACACTGATGGAAGATTGTGTTTTACTGCTGTGCTTTGCTCTCCACTCATTTAGCTCTTGCTCTTATAAGATAAGAGATTTTATTTACTTCATAGCTTGATGCAAATTTGCAAGCATATGAGGATGGAAAAAAAATGGCCCATAATCAAAAATCTTTTGGGTTATTACTCTCTTTATTATTTAAGACAATTAAAATTGGACAAAAACATGTTAAAGGCTGTTGAACAACATAGTTGATGTCAATACAAGAACAAACATCCTTGTTGCAAGTATATGAAAGAAATAAGTGATACTTAACACAACCTGAACAGAGAAAATAACTGCTTTGGAGGAAAAAAAAGCTGATTGAAAGAAACAAACCTCTGAGTTTGGAATCATGGCTATAGTTGATAACAATAACAATGGTCAAATTACTTAATATACTTACTAAATTAACTTCAAACTAAACTAGTTTAAAGGCAGTGCAGTCCAACAGAAAATGAGCATAATCAGATTACATGTTGGAGCTGCTGAATCCAATTGTTTAAGTGGATGATTACAGTTTCAAGTAGGTATTTATTACTAGATCAACAACACTGATCCTTCTCATGATCTCGGCTCGTAAGAGGAGAGACTGCCCTGGAACCAAAAAGGTCACACTTTTTAATTGAATATGTTTGTGAGATTGTCTTAGCAATTTTGAAACAGTTCAAGTACCATATATTTACCCCTTACCTGAGGAGTTACCTCTTGCGTTCATGCAAATAGCTGCTATTGTCTCTCAGAAGCAAAGGCAGACAAGTGTGTTGTTGTTCGACAATGCTTAAAACTCTTAAATGTCCAATTTGTGAGGAAGTTGATTTTTGAATCTCATTCACAGTTTGTCAAATATTAATGCTTTGGGATGGTAACTGACCCGACCTACAATCCCAAAGCATCAGTACTTGAGTTGAGAGCGAGACTCAAATGTCAAATGTCTTACAAAGTGGACCTTTTAAGCAGGAGGGTCAGGGTGAACGTTTACCTTCTAACTTTGGCACCAACGATGGCTACTTGCATCTCTTCTCAAAACTGTCAACACTGATTTCTTTTAACCTTGACCAAGTACTTTTACTTCCCTCTACATATTGTTATGACATATTGATCGTATCATCTAGGTATGAGGGCTTGTTGAACATGATGAACTGTAGATAGGGTCATCCAATCAGAGGCAACCAAAAGGAGAGGTAAGCGGGCCACGATAAATTTACTTTTTTATCATACAGCAAATGAGACAATAATTAGCTACCTAGCATGCTAGCTGTATGCTCAGTAGATGTCTGGTGTGAATGGGTTTTGTCTGTGCTTTCCTTGTGGTTTGGATTGTGAGCAGTAGTTTCCCCAATAAACACACCAACCTCTTGTGCTATTGCAGCTGCAGTGACTCTGGGCTAGTAAGCGACAGCCAGCCCTGCAGATTCCCAGCCTGTCCGCTTTGCCTAGCTCAGAGACACTCTGGCAGTGAAGAGCTGTGGAAACTACAGCTCATAAACCACCGATAAGAATTGCAAGAAAAACAGACGTAACCATGCTATGCTTTGAGTTAACATTTTAAGTTGTTGACAACACAAGCAACAAAATCAACCAATAAGAGGCAGAGTAGGGTGAGTCTTGCAAGAGAAAACCAGTGGAATCCATAATAATGCATGGTTACATGAAACACAACAATGCAAAGAGCACTAATAGCTTAACTTACAGTAATTAGTGTTAAGGGAGATTCAGTGTAGGCACACTGGCTCATAGTGTAAGTATACAGTTATTGTGTTTAATATTAAAACAGATGTGACACCTTATGTTGTTGTTTACTCTGTTCATGGGTGTCTTCTGACAGTGTCCACTCGTTCTGGAACCAGAAACAGATGACATCCAAAAATAGATATGAGCAAACAACAAAATAGAAATAAAATCTGAGACACGCAGCATTGAGAAAATGAGCATGTAGTCATGCAGCGTGAACATTAGTACACTTGACACCTTGCTGGCACTGCAATCACATCTGCCCTTATTGGCCCGGATTCAACCCCCATCAGCTCCCTCTGCACTGTCTCAGCCTCTCAGCCTTCCTACAGCCTCAATAAAGACAATATAAAGTGTGTTTGTGTGTGCATGGACTGACCAACTCTCCTACTAGAGGAAGGAAAGAAAACACCAACAGCAATCGACTAACAGCAACTTGAAATAGTAGGCCCTCATCCATCACTCTGCATGTTCGTGGACGCCATATGAAAACACAAACAAGCAATCAATTGTTTTGCGCACAGCTTGGGGCCTCCTAATAGAGCACATTTATCTGACGCCGCGGTGGTAGCCCCAGCAATACTTTAATTTGTGAGACATTATGTTGAGTTAATGCCTACCAGGTTGCCGTTCAACTGGGGGACTCGGCACGTTTGGCGGCGTTGTAAAACGTCGGTATTGCCCTGTATTGTACTGGGACGCGGTGATGTAAATGATCTCACCCGCTGTATCTTTAATGGGTTGTGAAATGAATTTATGTGGGAATATTTGCAGAGGAATATTGCATTGTATCATGGCGTAATTAGAGAGCAGGAACTGCGCTGCCCTGTACGGAAGCTGCTGTTTGTCCTTCGACGGGCCCTGTGATTGGATGAGAGACAGACTGGTGGAGAGAGAGAGGGAGGGAAGCCAGGCTCTCTAATAATGATGCACCCTCAGGCCTAATGTGCCATCTCTCTCTCTGCCTCTGTCTCTCTCTCTGTGTCTGTCTGTCTGTCTGTCTTTCTGTCTGTCTCTGTCTGTCTGTCTCTGTCTGTCTGTCTCTCTCTCTGTGTCTGTCTGTCTCTCTCTCTGTCTGTCTGTCTCTGTCTGTCTGTCTCTCTCTCTGTGTCTGTCTGTCTCTCTCTCTGTCTGTCTGTCTGTCTGTCTGTCTGTCTCTGTCTGTCTGTCTCTCTCTCTCTGTGTCTGTCTGTCTCTCTCTCTCTCTCTCTGTCTGTCTCCCTCTCTGCCTCTGTCTCTCTCTCTCTCTGCCTCTGTCTCTCTCTCTGTGTCTGTCTGTCTGTCTCTGTCTGTCTGTCTCTCTCTCTCTCTCTCTGTCTGTCTCCCTCTCTGCCTCTGTCTCTCTCTCTCTGCCTCTGTCTCTCTGTGTGTCTGTCTGTCTGTCTCTCTCTCTCTCTCTCTGTGTCTGTCTGTCTGTCTGTCTGTCTCTTTGCTCTGGTCCAGTAAACACATGCAGCACAGTACATGCTTCCCTCAGATGTGTATGATGTCAATAAAAGGTTAATTTATAAAAGGCTGTTTATTCTTCCATGTTGCACATGAATGTGATCTTAAACTCATTATTTGATCGGTGGAACCTAAACAAGGATCCAGTCTATAAAAAAGGGTTTCAGTTTTGTCAATCAAGGAATTAAATGACCTTAAAAGAAGCATAATTTCTTGGTGATGCTGAGTTTTGATTGTTGAGTGGAGCCTTATGTTCAGTTGTAGCTGTAGTGGAGGATAAATACCTCTAAAACAAAGGTTGGAAAGCAATAATTTATAGTTTTCTGAAAATAGTAAAAAGCTTTTATTACTCCTTATTCCCCTTTTGTCTCATAATGGTCGACAACGTAATCTCACACCATTACAGCCTTGCTGCTCGTTTTCAAGGTTTGGTGACTGTATGTTCTGTTTCCTAAAGAATAAATGACACACTGTTAACAAACTGTCATATCACTTCCTAATAATAAAGAAATAAAGTATTTCTGATTCTGATGCCTGCACTTAATCAAGCTACTATTTCATCTCAACCCTCATCCTTCTTCCTCTTTATTCTAGAAAAAATGCATTTCCTCCACCTTGTTTTTAAAAAGAGAGATAAACACCAGGTGATCTTCTCCATCTTCACAGAAACCCAAATGCCTGTGTTGATGTGATGCTCCTTCATATAACGAGGCTACATTAATATGTACATCAGTGAGATTAGCTCTGCAGGTCTCTTGGCTCTTAAATGAGATTAAAATGTATGAAGTGTTCAGTCGCTCATCATCATCATCACATAAACAACAGCTCATACAGAAATCACCCAACACACATTCAGAGGATTATTTCTTTTCTTGCCAATAGAATAAAATGAAAAAAAAAATGCAGCAATAAATCAAAATGAATGCATGAGGAAAATACAAGAAAACTAACAAAAATATAATAAACATCAGTTTACAAATGTAGGTAAGAAAGGCAGTAAAAAACTAAAGAAGTGCAAAATAAATATATTTAAATAAATACCAAATTGTGAAATAAATAAAAATAATAGCCTAAAACTGAGCAAACAAAAAAATAATATGAATGAATGGAAGTATTACGAAAATACATGTTACAACTTTCCTCAATCTGCCTCTTCATTAATGATCAGCCTACTTATCAATACATATTAAATTATAGATTTATGGAGTGGGTCTACCCTCCATTACATCCCAGGATATCACTCATGTACACATTTATTTGGAGGCAGATGTCACCCTCCTCCTCCTCCTCCTCCTCCTCCGGCTCCAGAATCGCCCCGGGGCCAGTCTCCTGCCCGCTGCCCGGGGTTGGGGAGGCTGAGCTCGGCCATGACAGGCGGCTGGTGGCTCTTCAATGCGGCGGAGGAAATTAAATTACCGCTCCTGTTGGCCGCTTTGTAAACAAGACAAAAGCCAATGATACGGCCAATTACACTTAAATACGACGCATGTGTACAACAGGCTCTCAGAGCAGCGCCGGTGTTAGGCTGTGGGATCAGGGATGGACTAAAGAACAGTGTACACAGACACCTTCCTGTAGATTTATCACTAGGCTATATGCCCATATGATTTTTATTTATTGATAAAAATGTATAATAAGAGTTTTCACAAATCTGGTGCTGCGTTGAGAGCCGATAAGATCTTTCTAACATGAATATAACGATATATAATGATCACCAATTATTTCGCCTCTGCACTGGGCTAAATGAAAGCTTTAAATCGCAGGCTGCACCAAAATATGCCTGCAAAATCTACATTATCCAATAGAATATAGATTTTAAATTATTATGGCAGACAGAAATTATTTAAAGATGCTGTCTCCCTTCATCAGTGTATTTAAATGTGTTGAGTAAACAGGAAGTAGCTGATTAACTCGAGAATAAAGAACATTTCCTTTGACATGTTGCGTCTTGCAGCGGTTGTTGCAGCTCTGGACGAAATTGTTGATTTTGGGGATGCCTGCAGAAAAAAAAAAAGAAATGCACATTAAAAATCTTTGAAGGCTAGTTTGCAAATTTTATTGATTGGTTAAAAAGTATTGATTGAGAAAATATGACTGATTTTATTGCAAAATTATAAAATTCATATCTACTACTTTTAGGGATAAAACAACTACCACTATACTGCAGATAATAATAATAATAATAATAATAATAATAATAATAATGATAATAATAACAATAATGATAATAATAATAATAATAATAATAATAATAATAATAATAATAATATAATGATCATCATCATCATCATCATAATAATAATAATAATAATAATAATAATAATAATAATATTGTGTATTTTCTATATAAAAATGACAGATTACAGCCGTCAGGTTAAATCTACAGTAGAAGTTAAATCTCAGCCTTCTTTTCTCTGAGAAACTCAACTCTGCCCTCAAAGTCTCGCTGCTGTAAAGCGCCGATGAAAATGGCGATCAGAGTAAATAAAATAGATGGTCTTTATCAAAGTAAATTAGATTGAACTAAATAGTTCACCGGAGGGGCAGAGCAGTTCCTGTAATTCACTTTAAGGTTCACCAACTTACTCAATAAAGCGCCGGCTAGGAATCTAACTGATGTCTAATCGATAGGTTTATCTGAGGCAAACAGCTGGGAAGAGCAAAATGAATCGGTTTGCATTGGAAAGGAAAAGAGCAAAAGATGGAGTCGAGAAATCTGACGTGGAGTAATGAAATGAAACGAAACGAAACGAAACGAAACGACGGCTTTTATTTGACCTTTTTGTGTCGATTTTCTTTTTCCCCAAACAGACTGACGTTTGGAGTGAGACACTGTTCTTATTTTTATTTAACAGCAGATATAGATCAAGTGTTAACAACAACAACAATAATAATAATAATAATAATGAGCAGAAGAAGAATCAGATCAATATATTTTATTAATTACCTTTTTCCTCGCAGCCTCTGAGGCCTGTGACGCCTGTAAGTGCAGCTACATGACATCCCTCCATCCTCCCAGTCCCGCCTGCATTTCAGCGATTTCTCCTCTCTTTTTTCAATGTTCCCCCCGTCCTCCCTTCCTCCTCCCCCCTTCATCCACCTCCTCCACCCCTCTCCTCCTCTCCACTCTGCCCAGTTTCGAGTCGTCTGATCCGGGCAGGAGGCGCCAGGTTTTCCCCTGAGGGGAGGCGAGGAGTCAAGGACTGAACCCTCCAATGCAGAATAATGTAATTCTACACTCTCAGTAAAAAGGGTTCCAGATGCAGAAGGGTTCTCTGTGGGTGTGTAGAACCACTCTAAGTCCTGGAGGCCAGGAAAGGTGCTGCTTCTTCCACCACAGAGCTCTGGCTGTTGTACACTCTCAAGAAAAAAGGTTTCAAGCTGCACCTGCGTAAATAATGGGTCTTTTTAGGTTGGCTGCTTCCAGCCGCTTCCTGATGTTCGTATAGCAGTTGAGGCAAAGTCACATCACTGCATGTGCCCATGATGTATAATATTATTCAGTAGGCTATTGGGGAGAAGGTGACATCACAGTTCATCAGGACAAGCTCCAAAACAAAAAAAAAGTACAGATGCTCACTGATGATGATGATGATAAACTACCAATCTTACAACATAAGCTGAACAATCATTTTTGGAAGTGAGAGTGAACGCACCTTTAAAAAACTGTGTTGCAACATCTACAGTGAGTAAACTAGGTCAAGGTGTTTTTTAAGTAGCTCAGCAGTATCTATTGAATGTTAAATTAGGTTTGGGTGATTTGCATGATTTACGCTGATTTTATTAATTTAATTTTTTTATTAGTTTTCACTTCTAAATAAGAGGTTTACTTATTAAGCTCAACATCCAATTTAATTTTTTAAATTAAACTTGCTTGATATGATTGCTTACAAAAATGTCACATGTGAATTGAATATTTTCAAACAACATTACACATTTTCACACTCAATCTTTTATTTTCACCTGTGAATTAAAATTAGAACATGTGAACGGGACAATTTCATAAGTGAATGGCTTTTATTTTTACATGTGAATTAAAGAAATGTACATCTTCACATGTGAATAACACGTATTCATGCGCACGATTCTTTTTGTACATGTGGATTAGAATGTCCATTTGTGGAAACACTTGGAATGTATTTTCATCTAAAGATGCCAGCGTACCTCTATTTGATTGCATCAGTTCCTCAGCGTTATCAGGTTTAATTATTATTATTATTAAAGTTAGTTCGGGTCACAGCTTTGGTTAACTTCAGAAAAGCCCAGAATCTAGACTTCATGCTGCTTTTCATACATTTCAGCTGCAAAACGACATGTATCCCGCTTAGTACGTGTTCTCAAGGTCACAGAACCACCAAATGGTTCTTATACCTTAACATGACCCAATTCAGATTCTGACTGTTACAGTAAATGTCCAATTCAGTGAGTACAAACAGCAGGGTGCAAACTTGTTGAGACAGAAGATGTTCTCAACACATCAACTCTTCTCTCGTGTGTTGATTTGCTTCACTGGTTTTAGCTGCTCTGCCCTCATCAGGGTTGAGAAGGGCATATCCCAAAAAACAGTTGTGCAACAAGAGATTTCCTTATGGTTGTTTACACTGATTCCACACTGTCAGGAAAACAGGTTTATATAATTGTAGTACCACAAAAGGGTTCTTGGTGACAGAGTGTATTTTACAATGTTTCGAGTGTGTACTGTTACCACGGAGAACCTCAGTGACACTTCAAGGCTGCAAATCTACAAAGAGACTTGTGTTTCTTAGTAATTCTTAGTACAACGATGACAAGACAAAATGGAGTTATGTCTGGTGAATAGCATGCACCCCAGTGGGATCTACATGTTATAACAATGCTCAGTAATAGCCCCTGTGTCCTTTGTATTTTCTCTGGGAATCAAGGACATTTCAGCAACCTGGGGCAAGAATGACACCACCCCAGAATAAAATGTAGGTATTATAATTTCTACAAACCACAGATACATTCAATTTGTATGTTTCATACTTCATGTCAATATTTCTGCAAATCATATTACATTCATATTATATATGAGCTGACTTTCATCGAGGATGTTTGTGGCATAGACCCTAGGTGAGACAGCTGCCAAGCAAAAGACCACTTCAACTGGGTAGTTTAGTCCTGGTCGGGACATTTTGCAGTTGTTTCTGGGCAACAAAACTAGATATTCATATAGATGTCAGGCCTTATTGCAGACATCTTTGAGTCAACACAACCCGGTATTTTAAGCCAAAACATGATCTTTACCAACCGTAAACAAGTGAGTTTTGTGCCTAAACCTAACCAGACCATAACCACGGCACTGTCACAACATACAACTGAAACATAAAGTTTCAACATGTCGTGCAATATAAAATGTACAAGTTTAACATATCTGTGGTTTGCAGAATGTACAATGGCAACATTTATTCTGGTAATTTTGTTACAACTATTTTTAGACTCAATAATAGGTCAAAATAATGAATTAAATCTCGTCTACAGCCCTGACAAGACTTCAGCATGTTGACGAATAAATAAATAAATGGTGATAAAGACTAAAAGAAGTATTAAGAACCATTTTTATTGTGTCAAAGATGTTTACAGGTTTAATAAACCCCGTTCCGTGACCATTGCACCCTGTTTTTTCTGGGTGTATCCTCTGAAATTCAAGCTAATCACAGCAGAGCCAAACAGGGCCTGGGAGGGAGGAGGATGACAGGCTTCGTCACACTAAACTCCGACATCCTTGATTGCAGAGGCAGCTTTTTTCCCCTCCCCAGGTCTGGGATCATTTCAGCTGTCAATTTAAATGTGTCCGTTATCGGACAACTTAGCGGCTAGACATCCATTATCGGACGCCCCCACTGTCTGCTGGCTTTTGCCAAAGTCTTTTTGTTTTTTTCCCACAAAATTTGGACAAGACTCCTCAAACAAACAGTTGACAGCATATAAAGGAGCTGAACCATGCATGTCCACTTTAATTGATACACACATTCATAATCTTGGATTAAATGTCAGTGGTTTTTTTTCCTGGTGTTTAAAAATCTTTATTCCCCAAAATGCTCTTTAAAAAATATCATTCATTGTCCGAGGTTGATTTTTGCATGAAGACCTGCTTCTCATCGTCACGTCACTGCACACGCTACACAAATAGGAACCAGAAACTTTGCGTCCGTCAAAGTGTTTTTCCCCCTCATCATTTCTCTGTACAGAAACAATTAGTGAAGTCCAAGGAGCCGTTTTCCATGATGAACTGTGGAAAAAACCCCAATGACCAATAACAAAGAGGCTTTACACAAACTAATGACACAAAACAACGTCTAACAATATTAACAACATCAGCAGCAGCAGTCACAGGCTTAATCGTCTTCATAATGATAATACTGAGCAGCAGCACTGAGTGTGCTCAAGTACACTTTTCATCTACTCTCCTGGTTTTTGCATTTAAATTCCACTTCAGGCTACTTGTACTCTTCTACTTCATTTATATGAGAGCTGCTTGCTTTGCTGAATAAGATTATTAATATAAAAATATGTGATAATCTGATAAGTGGTAAATTTTGTTTTGCATCTTAATGTTTAAAGCTTCACATCTCAACAACAAAATTGAATTATTGCACATCAATAATAATAATTCAATTATGAGATATAATATTGTACGGTGAGTACTTTTGATATACTTGTGATATAAGTACATTTTACTAACAATTAGGGGTGACGCAATATTCCAAAATTGACGATATTAAAAAATGAATTACTGATGTTGTGTCAATAATATGATGTTGATAATATTGTGTGAATAATCCAGTGCAGATGCAGTTTGGCTTCGTGGATCTTTTGTTTATCAGCTCATCTGGTCACAAGTGTCAATGTTGTTTTGTATGATTTTGTACAGTTATGCTTTCAGAGTCTCTCCAGCTGCCAACACTTGTAATTTATTCACAAAATAGAGACAAAAAACACAATTAAGTTAAAGGTTCATTTTACTGAATGTATTATTTTTACAGTGGATATTGTAATAATATCTTTATCGTGATTTTGTTTGGTTGAGATAATCTTCTATGAATATCGTGAAGCCCGACTAAATGATACATATGTGCTTTTAATTAAAGCTACAACAAGAAACTTTGATATTTTGTTGATTTTGGAGGCCCCTGTGGACAAAAGCGGTAACGTTTCCACCATCAAAACCACAAAATCTAATGTCAAAAATAAAATGATATAAAGAAAGATTATATAAGAAAAACTCCTGCTGATACTCTCGATTGCTTATGTAGCTCATCAGTATTAAATTGAGACTGTTTGATTACCAGTTAAAAACTCATTGTAGTAGCTTTAAGTAACATTTGATGGATGATTTGGGGGTATTTGTACTTTTAAGTAAACGTGAATACCTCTTCAGTGTGACGGCTGTAACTCTGCACGTTATTTTGAGTTCAGTCTATTTAAAGGATAAACTGACATTTTTGTCTTTAATTCCTAATTTATTTCTAAATATATTTATTATTGTAAAAAATCTTTAAGATAACGAAAATACAGTGTTAATATGACCTGATGTACATTAAATATTTGATTAACTGTACGAGCTGTCGTTAATGCTTTAAAATTAGTCAGATTTCACCGTTTTGATTGGCTGAGGGCGTTCAGTCTGCGTAAAAGCTGATTCAGGTACACTGTAGCACCAGACACAGCATTAAGTGACAGGTCGCCTTCGAGGAAGCAAGAGCTGATGCTTTGTGTGGATAAAGGAGCACCGTTTTGTTTTTAAATGGCCTCCTCCAGCCCCTGAACGACGCCTCTACCGGCTCATTACTTCACCTCACATGCGTAACTTTCCCTTTCCTGCCTCTTATTTTGTCTGTTCATTTTAATTTGGTGTGCAGGCCCCTGGACCCCCAAATGAAAGCTAAACCGACCAGTAGGTCGCTAATATATCGGGGAGGCAACTGTGACAAATTCCTTTTGTCTCCGCTTTGCTGGTACTTTATTACCCAGACGAGCAGCATGGCCTGCAGATAACGATTCATCACGCACAGCCGGCAACCATAGACAACGCCTTTGGGCAAAGTCAGTGAGGGGCTTTCATATTGAGAGAGAGGGAGAGTGTGTGTGTGTATGTGGGGGGGGGAGGGGTTCCACCTTAATTGGCAATGGGTTATTATTGCATTAGTAAAATTGCTGATTACAATCCAGCACAGAATCATGTCACGTTTGCATTTAAAAGCTATAGGTAGACCTCCTATTGGCCTGTTTTATAACTAGTTGTACAGTGGCAGCCCATAATAAGTCAGGGATCTTTATTTAATAAATAATAATAATTTGAATTCCCTCATGTTTTCAGATATAGCTTATTAGATACATTTTTAATGATCCATGCGGGAAAACTGGGTCATTACAGCAGATAGAGAGATGTGATGTCTGTGACTGGAGCTTAATGAAGATACTTCAACAAGCATTCAGAGCAGGAGAGCAGGAGAGCAGGGAGCACCAGCAGCTCGTACAACATGTTTATATATCCAGAAACTGGGTTTCATTCTGCACAATGAAATGTGTTCATTCTGCATTAGTCTGTTGATTATTTTCTCTTCTTTGTTTTTTGTTTTTTAAAATGTCAGAAAATAATGAAAAGTGTGTTTTTTCAGAGGCCAAGATGACAAATATATTCACATCACTGGACATTTTCACATTTAAGAAACTGGAATCAGAAAATGTTGACTTTTTCATCAAAAAATTACTTGAACTGAATTAATTACTTTAATAAGTGATTCAGTTCAAGTAATTTTTTGGAGCAATTAATCTAATAATTGACAACTAATCTATTAAAATTACTTGTTGCAGCTGTGGATGTGTCAGACTCATGTGGATCTGTGGAGAAATATGGTTTGGTGTAAAGAAAATCATTTCAGCTGAATTCTCTGTCTGACTTCTATCATAAAATGTAAAAAACCTAAAATTGAACTGAACTGTTGAGATGAATGAAACACACTGTCTTGTTGAGTAAGTTCTGCTGCTGATGATCAGAACTTCACAGTTTTAACTCTGTGTTCAACATGTTGGCAGAGAGACATGGTGTGTTCAGCTACATGAGGGGCCTCGCCAAACACAGCGAACACGCCTAACACACCAAACGCACCGAACACAGCGAACACGCCTAACACACCAAACACGCCTAACACACCAAACACACCTAACACACCAAACACTCCTAACACAGCGAACACTCCTAACACAGCGAACGCACCGAACACACCAAACACGCCTAACACACCAAACATGCCTAACACACCAAACACGCCTAACACACCAAACAACCTAACACACCAAACTCACCGAACACAGCGAACACGCCTAACACGCCTAACACACCAAACACGCCTAACACACCAAACACACCGAACACACCAAACACACCAAACACGGCTAACACACCAAACACGCCTAACACACCTAACACACCAAACTCACCGAACACAGCGAACACGCCTAACACACCAAACACACCGAACACACCAAACACACCAAACACGCCTAACACACCAAACACACCTAACACACCAAACACGCCTAACACACCAAACGCACCGAACACAGCGAACACGCCTAACACACCAAACACACCTAACACACCAAACACACCTAACACACCAAACACACCGAACACAGCGAACACACCAAACACGCCTAACACACCAAACACACCTAACACAGCGAACACACCAAACACGCCTAACACACCAAACACACCTAACACACCGAACACGCCTAACACACCAAACACGCCTAACACACCAAACACGCCTAACACACCAAACACACCTAACACACCAAACACACCGAACACAGCGAACACACCAAACACGCCTAACACACCAAACACACCTAACACACCTAACACATCTAACACGCCTAACACACCGAACACAGCGAACACACCAAACACGCCTAACACACCAAACACGCCTAACACGCCGAACACACCGAACACGCCTAACACACCAAACACACCGAATACACCAAACACACCGAACACGCCTAACACACCAAACACCCCGAACACGCCTAACACACCAAACACGCCTAACACACCCAATACACCAAACACGCTGAACACGCCTAACACACCAAGCACACCAAACATGCCTAACACACCAAACACTCTGAACACGCTGAACACGCCTAACACACCAAGCACAACAAACACGCCTAACACGCCTAACACACCAAACACACCAAACACGCCAAACACGCTGAACACGCCTAACACACCAAGCACACCAAACATGCCTAACACACCAAACACTCTGAACACGCTGAACACGCCTAACACACCAAGCACAACAAACACGCCTAACACGCCTAACACACCAAACACACCAAACACGCCAAACACACTGAACACGCCTAACACACCAAACACACCAAACACCCCGAACACGCCTAACACACCAAACACGCCTAACACACCCAATACACCGAACACTCTGAACACGCCTAACACACCAAACACGCCAAACACACTGAACACGCCTAACACACCAAACGCACCAAACACACCAGACACGCCTAACACACCGAACACGCCAAACACACTGAACACGCCTAACACACCAAACACGCTTAACACACCAAACACACCGAACACGGCAAACACACTGAACACGCCTAACATGCCTTACACACCAAACGCACCAAACACACCGAACACGCCTAACACGCCTAACACACCAAACACACCGAACACGGCAAACACACTGAACACGCCTAACATGCCTTACACACCAAACGCACCAAACACACCGAACACGCCTAACACGCCTAACACACCGAACGCACTGAACACGCCTAACATGCCTAACATGCCTAACACGCCTAAAACGCCTAACACACCCTATTTAATAAAATATAATATACACTTAATATTTAATAAAATATAATATACACTTAATATTTTTGAACTTTAAAGGCAACAATTTTAAATGTACATTTTGAAACGCTGGGTGTACAGAATTGTTTTTTGTTCCCTTGCTCTTCTTTGTTTGGTCAAATGTAATAAATAACCAACAGCTAAGCAACACATGTTTAAAGGAATAACAATACAAACTACAGATATGATATCTTAGTTTTACTGCTCTCACAGTAATTAGTCATTATCAAAAATCAAGACAGTCAATCATTCAGATCGGATTGGAGTTGATTTCACTGTTCTCCCTGACTAACTGTTGGCACATTTAAAGAATGTGTAGTGAAAAGCCCTGGGTGTAACCTCAATACTCAATACAATACAATACAAATACTCCAAACTAAAACTGCAAAGAAACTTTAGGAAGTCATCAAAACACAGGGCTGCCCAAATTGGGGCCTGTGGGCCAAAATTTGACCTCCAAGGTTTAATTTGTCCTTTTGGATGTTTCTGGAGAAATAAAAGCTTGTTATAATTATAAAAAATTTAAAAAATGTTTGCCGTTTTATTTATTGTGAAGTAAAAATGCTCTTTAAAATGTCAAAACCCTAATTATTAATTATTTTCCATAGACTGAGCATGACAGGAAGTCAGTCATTTCAGGGATCTTGAGATCTTAGCAGAATTTTTCATCTTAACATAACAATAAAATACAACATGTGTTTGCTTTTTGCCCACTGTCAAGTTTCAGTTTTGGCCCTTTAAGGGAAAAAGTTCGGACACCGCTGCTCCAACATGTGAAACCTTGTGTGTCTTGAATGCCCTCTATTAAAGATAATAACAAGACGCGCTAGATTCAGCCTATAAAATCTGGCAATCAACACCTCAACTTAAACTAATTCATTTAAACAGAATGTGTAGACCGAAATGTATAAATACAATCACATAATAACAGTAATATATGAACATAAAAACATGGAAAGAAAAAAGGTCATATTAATTCTAACTGTGCCAAAACATCGTAACTGACCTTCACTGAATGATCACTGAACCTCAGCTAAAGCTGAAACAACAGATCTGGATGTTCACACACGTTTTCTGTCTCTACCAGTGGATCCAGGACGTGATCCAGTTTGGGATCCCCTCAACAGCTCAGCTCGTGGCACTGGAGCTGACGCGCAATCAGACATCATCACATCTCCGCTGCTGACATCACCAACAGGGAGAGAGATGTGTTACCCAACGAGCCTCTCCAACATTATTTCCACCGCCTTCCGCCCTCATAGATCTTCCTGCTTTTTGCATAAACGGCCAATTACCTTGTCAGTAAGCTGATCCGAGGCGCGCTGCATCCTCTCGTCCCTATTCATTTTATCGTAACGCGCAAATATAAACAGGCCTAATAGCAGCTTCACTCGCGCTGATCTCGTCCCGGGCACCCGTTATTGATATGGCCCTGAATTCACACAATTGATTTTTATGCTTCCCTCTAGCCACCTTGTGCAGTTGAGAGATATCTTTATTCGCACGGAAAGTGAAATAAGTGCGTAATAAAACGGTGATATATTAAATTCGTTTTTCCCCGTGTCGCGCTTTTATTATGAGCCATTTTTCATTTTTATTGAATTGAGACCCCGGCGATCCGCGGCGTCGCCTCGGGCGGAGGAAGGTTAAATAATTTGTGCAAATCAGCAACGCCGCAGTCTTACATTTGGCTCCATGATGTGGCTCCAGCTGATATTTATTTATTTGTTTAATTATCCATCTATCCATCCATCTAATCATTTTCTCTTATTCTCTCCATTTTGCCTTTATTTCACTCCAGGGTCTATATGTTGTTTCCCATACAGGCTGCGTATCGCTTACGGTTGTTTTTTACATTTCATTACTTTGTGATAATGCACGTTTGAATGGGCCTATCAGTGGCTTTAAATCAGGCCCGTATACTCTGCACACTTCCCGTCAATATCAGTGGATTTATAGCTTCATTGCGCATAACAGCGCAACAGATTTTTGCTTCAGAGGCTCATACACACACATAAATCTGATCCAGTATTTGTGGACATGTTGTGCTCATGTAACCCTCATCTGCAGCTCGCCATCTCGTTGATCTGAATATTGGTGCTCCCTAAACTGAGGTACTGAGGCGATCTGGGTGTCCTTGGACGGGTCATGTGGCTCCATGGGTAAATGTGTTGGCTGGTTTAATTGCTTTCACACGGAAGGACACCCGTGTTTCATCGCTGCCTCGAAAACAAAGTGCTGTCAAGTTCTGTACCCAATCATGTCCAACAGCAGGAGGCTTCTTCTCAGGTGGCAAAGTTCCCCAACAAAATCTGATCAGAAAAAGACTCTCCAGGGAGCTGGAAGGCTGTCACACATTGGATCCGTTTGGGGTTAAATATTTTAATCAAATATCAGTAAAAGAGGGAACCTAATATGAAGGGTCTGAGAGAGTTTACAGAGAATTTACAGCGACATACCCTCGATTTATGAATAAAAGGGAAAGAAATCTCAATTGTCCCGTTTTCTGATTAAAACGAATCTTTTTTTCTGACTGATTTCTTTCAGTCATTGATCCTGAACGAACGAATGAATGAAATGATTAACTTCAATATTTTTAACACAGACGAGCATTGACGCGTAACTGTTTGGAAACCGCTTGACCCGAGCATTCAGCGCCACTAAAAGGCACAAAACCTCCCGTTTGATACGAGAAAAAGCTGCAGAAAATAATGAAAGCTGCGGCTTCTTTAAGACATCCGAGCAAAACAACACTGCCTTACAGAGGAGGAGGAGGAGGAGGAGGCGGGGAGGGAAAGAGGGAGGGAGTGAGGGAGGTTCGACTGGATGACCGAATGGCAGCTTTTACGCAGAGGGTTGTCTCACCTGCTGAAACGCGCTTCCACCGTTCAGCACAACAGAGCCATCGTTCGCTCTCACCTCCAATTAATATCCGCGCCTGCGAGGTCAGCGCGTCGTTTTCGCCTCTTTGGGTTTGTTTTGCTTTGCTTTATTTTGATGCGACCGGCTTGGGTACCCTACCGTGCCCTCTGCGTATGGATCGTCTCCGCCAGAGTAGGCGAACAAAGCGCATCAAGCCTCTCCAGAGAACTGCATCCCCCTCCAAAAAGAAATTCAAGGATTTTCCTCTGTAAGTACTCAGGATAACCATTTGCATCTTCGCTTGTTTTTCTTCTCGTTAGGCTGCCTTTTGTGTTGTTGACTGGGAGAGAAGACGCCGTTAAAGATGGATACGCTCCTCCGTAGCCCCATGGATAGGCGTTTAATTTAGGGAACACCTGATCCAACAGCTGGACACAAATAATGGCAAGATTTTGGATAGCGCCGGACACGTTGTTGGTTTCCTGGGAGTAGAAGAAGAGGCCTGTGTCGATGCTTGAAAACAAAAAACAGCCCAACACTGCAGCACAAACATTTAATTTCTCCAGACGTGAGTTACTATATGACAAAAACACGTCCGAGCACTGATAGAACAAACTGACAAACATCACAGACTATATAAAAATACTATATATAAACTATGGAGCACACCGGGATCGAGGAGGTGAACCAGACGCACCAGCAGCAGCATGAGCCCATCAGCTTCGGGATCGACCAGATCCTCAACAGCTCGGATCAGTCCAGCGGCTGCATGCTGCCCAACCGGACCGGCGACCCGGATTACGCGCTGGCCTCCAACGTCTACAGCAACGGCTACAACAGCGTCTACAACCCGGCCTGCTCTATGGCGGCGGCGGCGGGTCTGGCCGGCTCCTACAACGTCAACATGAACATGAACGTCAGTATGAACATGAACGTTAACGTGAACTCGGGCGGCGCCGGCGGGGTGATCCGGGTGCCGGCGCACAGACCCATGCCGCCTCCGCCCGTCGCCGCTGCGCCGCACCCGCCCCCTTCGACGCATCCGCCGGGCATCGGACCCGGCATCCCCTCGGTGCCCGGGATGGGGATGGGGAATGCGGCGAACTTCACCTTCCCGTGGATGGAGAGCAGTAGGAGGTTTGCCAAGGACAGATTAACAGGTAAACAGAGTTTCCTGCCACACTTGTGGTCTGATTTGTGTTTTAGAGCAGATTCATGCGCCTTCACCTGCATTTTACACCCTCAATAAATGGGCCCAAAGACTCCAGCGCAGAGTAGAAGCGTTACTGCACGTCTCTGTTGCTTTACAGGTGTTAGTTGTGACTTTTCTGACATTTGCGTAAAAACAATGAGGCCCTTGAACGGCGGAGTTTACAGGCTGAGCTGGGCCTCGACAGAGAGCAGCTGACCTCATCTTCACGTTGTAATCTATAACGAATCTAAAGGCTATATGCACACACACACTCACTTTTATTACGCTGGAAGGGCAGCCTGATAAACGAGAGCACAAATTGACATGGACATGCTGATGAATCAGTATTGGACCATCACTCTCCATTTACTGCGGATGACGGATAACGACGGTCCCGTCTTTTCATGAGGATGAATGATTTTTTTTTTTTTTACTTCGTCTCTGAGCCAATTGAGAAAGTATGAGTCATAATAGTAATAACACATGGCAGGGTTAAATCTATTATAACAGCAGATAATAACAGGTTAGGTCCATGATGATGATGATGATGATGATTATTATTATTATTATTATTAATATTACACACTCTGTGTTTTCCACTACATTTTTGCAGCAATTTTTATCTAACTTTGAGATAAATATAATCCAAACACAACTCCTCAATTAATCCACATAATCCAAATGTCATAAACTCTTCATTTAGTTTAATTTCACTGGATTTACGGAGCCCAGATTTTCACAAACGCCTCATAATTATTAAAATGGTCGGTTTTTTTCTCTGAAAGATTATGTTTTTATGTCATGACGCAGCAAAAATAAGACCAAAAAAGCACATCTGTGTATATTTTTAAAAAATGTAATAACATTTAGATTTTCTTTTCAGATGTGATAATAATGAAAATAAAAAACATGACAAATAACTATTTTTTTCTTTATAATAAACATTAATTAAGATACTGGACGCATTTTTAAAGAGAGGATCCAGTCCTACAGAAAATAATCTGAGGTACATAATCCCAGTTTAATTTTTAGGTTCACATGATCACACACACACACACACACACACACACACACACACACACACACGTTTATTATCATCATCATATTTCTGTCTCACCTGTATAAACTAATAATCAGATTTTCTTTTTAAATCAAAAAGGGACTTTTTTAATCTGCTTTGTATAAATATTTTTGTGGCAGAAGAACAAACTGATCAACAGAACTAATATCACGCTGCTGTTTGGTCAGATGATAACTTAGTCCTCCATTTTGTCTGTGTGTGAGTACAGAGAGATGTTATTACAATAACATTTATTTTAAATGATAATCTTTAATTTAAATCTCACCTATCAGACTTTATATCATCACCTCTTTATTTCACTGTATTCCCTCGTCATGAATCGAGGGGCTGTTTCCTCTCCATTCTCTTTTTTTTTCATTTTTTCTTATGACCTCATCGTTATGAAGATGAAAATGAAGAACATCCTCCTCCTCTCCACGCATTAAATATTCACCATTCCGTTCTTTCGACCTGATTAATTATTAAATACTGGGGGACGATATGTCAGCTGCAGAAAGATACAGTGTAAATAGGCTTATCAATCCTACTCATAGTCACTGAGGGCCTCTCGTTTAATTTCTCTCGGCTTTGTGTCGCTGTAATTATTTCACAGCTTATATCTTCACACTGTATTGATCAGGCAAAGATCAGCAGCACACACACACACTCTCTCTCTCTCTCTCTCTCTCTCACACACACACACACACACACACACACACACACACACACACACACCTATCCAGATCCAGCCCGCTCTGTTTGCTGTAAAAGGCCGTGAATCAAGCGGACTCGTGTCCTGGTGGCCGCAGCAGCTTTTCTCTCGGTCTCTTGTTTTTCTCTTTGAGTTGAAACCGGAGGAGAAATAAACGCCTCGTGCAGATTTAAGCAGCTGGACATGTTGACAAAAGGCTTCCAGCTCCTGCAGCCGCGGGAGGTTTTTTTGTTGTCATTTCCTCCTTTTACGCAGGAATGTAAATGAAACCTGTTAAATGGCACGATGGCGCATTTTTCCTCTTGGCGTGCGTCCTCACGGCCTCAGATTCATGTTATAAATCCTGAGGAGTTGTATCAGGCCTGAGGCGGAGGATTAACACTTTAATCCATCTAAGAAATAAGACTCGTTCATATGCTGGTGGGTTCATGTTGATGTGGGCGGGAAGTTATTTATTTCATTTCATTGATTTTTGCTCATTTTATCCCAAATTTCACCTCAATTTGACATTATTATTATTATTATTATTATTATTATTATTATTATTATTATTATTATTATCATCATCATCAGCAGCAGCAGCAGCAGCAGCACTAGTGGTATTTTTTGGCGGCAGCAGCGTCGTTTCCGGTGCCATTCTGCTAAAAAAACGTGATTTAATTTAATTGATTTAAGATTTTATTTTATTTTAAACCTATTTTGAAATCGCTCAACGACATTGATGACATGCAAAACATAAACAAGCAGAAATGACTATTACAATTAAAAAAACACGAAACAGAAAGTAGCCTAGCTGTTATAATAAGACTAAAATAGTCATTTATTCGATCATATTTATCATAAATTGAGCGTTTTACACCGCAAAGTCATAACCTGGACTGTCTAAATCCATAACAATTACCTAAATATAAGATGTCCAAACGCTGAGCCATTAATTTAACCGCTGTTGTTATAAACTAGCACTGCTATAATAACCATTATAACAATAATAACAGAGGATAATAAACAGAACCATAATCCAGCATGTGCAGCAGCAATAAAAAACATAATTAAAGCCTTTGTTCTCTGTGCGGGTGTTTGACTTTGGTTCCAGCTGATTGTCGCTGTGACAGAAGACAGCAGCGTCTCTGCCTCCTGCCTTTTGTCCCGCGCACTGTAATAAATAGCAATATATGTTCATGTTATATTTCAATATCCCCTTTAGAATCCTTCACGGATATATTTATTAGATTGCTACAAAGGTAATATCCGCAGTGGGGAAGGGAGGCGCTGTCACCGAGAAGTGTTATTAAGTATAGCTGGTTTTATTATGGGAAACATATTCTCCATGGCAGCATTTTATTTTAGTTTTATATGCTTATGCTCAGTTGTGTTACTGCAGGCAGCAGGTTTAGTTTTCTGTTCTCATTTGATCAAAGTCAGATTAATGAGCAATTTTAATTTATTTGTAGTTTTTGGTTCTTTTCTCTTTTTTAATAGAACAAGATTTTCTCTCTTTTTGAATTTAACAATTTCCCTCCATATCTACACATAGTGAAGTGTTTTCCAGGCTGATTGTTCCTCTCATAGTAAAAACAGGCCTCCAGCAGACGGATACCAAGAATCTGCTTGACATTTTCCTTACTTCTTATTCTTTATTTATTATTTATTTAGTGGGATTTAGAATTTCTACATTAATGTTATATCATTACAAATGTTCTTTCATATTTACATGTTGATTTTTTGATTGTGTGATTCTGATTTCATTCATATTTCCTTATAGCTTTAGTGTAGGTCAACATTTATCTATACCACTGTAGTGAAAGGTCAGTTTTAACTCACTGTTTGGCTTTACAGGACACAGTGAACACGCCTGAGTGCCACAGATAGAAGAATACAGGAATATTATGTCATTTTCATTCAGACTGACGCAGTTGAGTTTAAAATTCAGCTCAAAGATGATTTCTTGCTCACAGTCCTGATAAATCTGAAGGCATATCTGCTTCCTGGGCTGTCTTAGTTTTTCACCTCAAGTCGAAACATCAACGTGACTGAATCAGTATCCATAGCATGACTGTATACACACTGTGTATGTTTCCACACTGAGGAAAAGCTTTTCTGCAGTTGCCAGCTCCAAAGGGCTCCTGCTGCCTCTTGTGTTCCACTTGGGTTCCCTGTGAGCGTGCTCGCATGTGCCTGGTCCATTAGTTAGCCCACAGATGGCCTGAAATAGCCATCTAATGCAGTATTATTTAGCCAGACCCGCCGCTGGGAGCAACAACAGGCCTGCTCGCTCTCAGCATGTGACCCGCAGGGCTGCACATAGTTTTGGGGAAACGAGACGGCAACCAAAAGGACCAGTTACAATGTTTATATAAGTATATGTATATGTATATATATGAAATGATGACTGATAAGAATACGATTTTAAAACATATGATTAATGCAACAATGTCACTATAAACTCACTATTAAGAGCCTCAGAGGTGTTATAGTCTTCCTGTGAGCACCATATAGAAAAATCAGAAACATCATGGGAAATTTGTCGCTATAAACTCATGATTAAATACCATAGATGCCTGTCTGAGTCCCAAAAGGAATATTAGAGGGATACAATTACCATTTATACTACTATTGAGCACCAGAGCAACACATAATGTGAAACCTGATAACAATATTATGGGAATATTACCGTAGGAGATTAAAAATAATAATTAGAGGAAGAAAAAGAAGACATGGTCACAATAAATCCAGTGCAAAACACAATAAAAAGGTAGTGAGCGTTCATTTGGAGCACTAAATTTGCATTGCTAATTTACACTCCGGTAATGTTAACTTTATGTGACCTACTGTAACAGCACATCACAGCTATTCATATTTATTTTACAAATCATTTGCTCGTGTACTTCTCAATTTGCCACTCGTGTTCAGCACCATCAGGGGACGTCGGCAGCTCCCTGGAAATGACTACTGAGCGCATAATAGCTTCATGTTCCATTTTCCATCCAAATTGTCATCGTCTGTGTGGCAAATGAATTTTCAGGTCGCTGAAACTGTGCGAGCAGCAGCGGCAGCAGAACGTGGCCCCCTCGGGGGAAACCTCTGCAGATGTTTTCATATTCATTTTGGCTTCTGGTGACAAAACAAAAACAAATAAACACCCTGTAAGACAGCTTGCTGGGGAGGAACGACACAAACGTACAGAGACAAACTGGGTTTTTTTCTTTTCCTCCTGTTGTTGATTTCCATTCTGCCTCAAAATGAGAATGTGGCTGGGGAGTGGATCTATGGCCAGAAACGATCTCATTACATTTATTGATCTTCTGTTTACCCATGGCTGACAAAATAGACAGGATTCATAGATATTTTATGATGCAGAAGATAAGTTGTTATTAATACCCAGATACAGTGATATGTGAAAGTGAACCACAGTGTAGGCTCACAGTGGCAGCGTGCAATTCATATTTTTAAAGAAGAAGCAGTTGAGACCCATCCAGTCACTATATGTTTATATCATTTATTTCACATAACTCATTACCATTTAACATCAATATCTGTAACATAAACGTGGTCGATTCTGCAAAAATGTTGTACACCTGTGCACGATCAACCCTCTGATACCATTGTGACAAATGCTTTAATGTTTGTAATACATTTTAATTTGATTCATCTGATGGCAAAAAAATCCTTCAAATTACACAAAGTGTTCTGAGCTGAGCTGAAATTCTCTGAATGGTGTTTAGATTACTTGTGGTGACCTTTGCATCATCTCATTCTGATTGGCTGACCACTATGTGCCTGATTTATCTTCATAAACCTCCTGGTTGTCACTTATTTTTCTAAATGGAAGTTATCTCATTTTGTAGCAAAATCTTCCCAAATGCTAACTTAAGAAACTAGCAGTAAATGACATTAACGTAGACGCTGCTCATCATTCAGGCTTCCTTCATGTGATTAGCTGCTGTGCGTCGGCGCCTGCACAGCGGCGGCTGCTGCTGCTGCTGCTGCTGTGCTCCAGATGTGGGACCTTACTGTGTGTCCCTTTCCTTTAGGGGAGCAGGCAGAGGAGAGCCGAGTCGGAGAGGCCACAGGGGGGCCGGGGCCCACCGGGTCCCTCTGTCCTCTCCCCAAGGGAGACATCGGCAGGGTCCCCGTCTGGAGCACTGTGGAGACATTAGCTAAATGCTATTACCCCGAGCTCGCTCACCTGCGAGACGGCAATGGCCTTCTAGCAGACTATCCTTTCCCAAAGGGGGCTTGCCCAGGTGAGTCACCCATTCCCCTTCAACAACCACCTCCCTTACCGCACCCATCTGTGTCACAGCTGATTTTTAAATGCTTTCAACATATGTGTGACTGCTTTATTTGTGAGAATGTAAAAATATTGTTCAAGTAGAAGTTTAAATCTTGATTTGTACAGGCCATTTTACTACCAGATGCAAGCAGTATCTTTTCATGAATTGTTTTTGGAGCTGACGCTCTCCAAATGTCTGTCTTTGACTTTTCCTTGGACCTCCTTTCTACACAAACCAGTGTGCTGTTCGGTTTTCTGAATCTGGCAGGGGAATATTAGTCGTAATTGCATTTATCTTCTTCAATTGGCAGCTTATGGGCCTTCTCTTGGACTCCCTGAATACACTGGCTTTTCCAGAGTTTAGACAAAATGGACAATAATTTTATCTACTCAAGGACAGGAAAACAAATTTGTGTTCATAACATGAGTGTACACAAGTAAAACCTCAAGGGAAATAAGTTTAAATTTCAGAAGCACAGATCCTTCAAGTCTAGAATTGGAAATACCGTCTCACACTAACATGAACCCTTAAAGTCCAACCCTAATTGAACTTTTTTCAAGAATCACTTGCATGATGTTCAAAGCTACAATCCACCACATTAAATGCCTCAGAATTATCAGACAAAGTCAAACAAATAATATTTGTATTGTTCTTTTCCAGCAGCCCTCTCACCTTTCTCTGTGACCCGTCGTATCGGCCACCCGTATCAGAACCGGACGCCGCCTAAGAGGAAAAAGCCTCGCACGTCCTTCAGCCGGGTGCAGATCTGCGAGCTGGAGAAACGTTTCCATCGGCAGAAGTACCTGGCGTCGGCTGAGCGTGCCACCTTGGCAAAGGCCCTAAAGATGACAGACGCACAAGTCAAGACCTGGTTTCAGAACAGGCGGACAAAATGGCGGTAAGATTACAGCGGGGCGCTCCTTCACTTAAAGGAACCTTCAGCCAAAAAATGTAATTCAGCCATTATCTATTCACCACCATGACGGTGGAAATGTCAGGTGAAGTTTTGCAATCCACAAAACATTTCTGGAGCTTCACAGCAAAACAGCGTTGTATCATTTTTCTAAACAACTGAAGTAGATGGGGACTTGTTTTAAAATGTAAATAAAAAGACCAAAGAAAAAGATAAAAAAGGCCTCATGAAGCTCGTCCGGCATAATCCAAGTCTCAGGAAGTCTCCAGATCCTAAAATGATTTAAAAGATGTAATTTACTCCCTTGATGTGCGTGCACCCTTTTCAGACAGGATGCACGCTTTTAGCTTAGCAGCTACAGTGAAGATTTTGGCTCGAAAAAGGGTGTAAATAACATCCTTACAAATCAATTAGGTCTTCTAGACTATTGGGTTACGCTGGATGAGATGTATGGAGTCATTTCATGTTTCTGTTCTGTTGTATTTTTATGTTTTAAAACAAGTCCCCATCTACATCAGTTCTTTAGGAGAATGCTGTGACGCCGTTTTGCTCATGAAATGTTTCGTGGACAACAAAACTTCTGACTTTCCATGGGCATGGGGGTGAGTAGATAATGACTGAATTATATTTTTGGGGTGAAGCGTCCTTTAACGTGTTACCTGATGTAGTTTAATGTCCTTTAGTGATGTGAAAGTAGAGAATAGCGAAGCTAAAGCCTTGTAATTCTCCCTTCCATGTGCCATATTTTCATCATTCCTTCTCCCTCATGATCTTTCTAAACAAAACAAAGAGTCTGTGGTGGATTTTCCAGAAGCTGTTTGTCTTGATGAGGGCAGGATGTTCGCTCTGAACAGCCACTCCTTCCATTTTTTCTCGCACCATAAATCATCATCACTAAACGTGTCTGTGTTTTGCTCTTGGATTCAAAATGCTTATGGATGTTTCGCTTTGAAACACAAGCAAAATGGCCCGCAGCCGAAGCGTCCGAGGCGTCGTACAACACAACACCTCTTTTGCTTTGCCTAGCTGCCGTCGAAGCCAGTTCACTTGACCAAGCACAATTACTCCTGAGCATCCTGAAAGGCTTTTTAGAAACCTGCTGTCCGAAGCAATACTGAAACACTCACAGGAGGAATTGACTGCCAAGTCCATACAGAAACGCACACACACACACACACACACACACACACACACACACACACACACACTTCATTCTAACTGTTGTTTATAGCCATTTGGAGGTAAATGAGTAGGAAATCAAATTATGATGCCCTGCCCGTAGTTAAAGGGACAGGACACATATTTCAAAAGCATATTACAAACAGCTAAATTGCCTTTTAGGGTTTAGTGTTTTAATGATCTTCAAGCTTTTTAGAGTAAGTTTCGAATTTACTAGATACAGAAAACACTTAAGACTTCTGTTTTTTGGGTGGTTAACATTTATAGTTTGGCTTGTTGGCTTGCTTGTCTTGAATGTATCATATGTAACAAAAAATGCATATTTCTGTGTTAAAATCAGACATCTGTTAAATATTTTGTTGAGTTGTGGACTGACATTATCTCAAGCATTTCAAACGTGTTCAATTTTCAAATCCGAGAAATTTCAGAGAAATCTGTTATTTTATTTTTGGTAATGGTGCGTTTCATTTTGTTGCCAGAATATCCAAGAGAGAGTCCGAGTGGGGAAGGAAGTCAGCAAACATGACTAAACATTACATGAATAAAATTTGAATGGAGACCTTTTATCCTTTTCCGCTTTCTTTTTTCTTCGGCACCAACAGGAGCTCCTCACCCACAGAAAAACACTGCTCCTGGAACGCCCCGTCAGATGTCCCGCCTTTAATGCCGTGACATCACAGAACATCACCATGTCACACGTGATTTATGATTAGCAGCTAGTTTGGTACGCAAGAATTGATTTGCACAGCTGCTTTGTTGTTGTTAGCAGTGCTGGCTCAGGCGTGTGTTAGCTGACCAATCAGAGCAGACTGGGTGTTCAGGAGGGAGGCCTTAAAGAGACAGGGGCTAAAACAGAGCTGCAGCACTGGACAGTATGAGAAAACTGATGCGTTCTTGAGCATTAAAGCATGTAAACCTATTCTGGTCGTAACGCAAAATAAAATTATGAATCTGAAAATGAGCATAATATGTGTCCTATAAAAGATTACCTCATCCGTGTACATTTCTGTCTGAATCACGTAGACAGATTTTCACTGGCGATGGTCGTTGTTAACAATGAAGACATCAACTCCCATGATCTCACGCTACTTGTGCATTTATTTGAAAAAGATCCAACAATCACATCCTATAGAACTGAAAGCCAAGTCACATTCTTCACTACAAGACGTAATAAAAATGAATTTGTGTAAATAAAACACCACCAAACTAAATCCAAGACTGAACGACATGTCAGGAGTAACAAGGGAATTGGCTTAACTCATTTTCCTGATTTCCTACTTTTGCTGAGATTTATGCCATTTCCCTGCAGTGTGCACCTGATAGGGCGAGCATGAGGGATGTCTTTGCGTGACAACTACGCTAGTAACAAGAGGATGATCGAATCAACAGCCGGGGAATCAGATTATGATAATGCTGTTAACAATAATGTGTGGCTAATGGATGGAGGTCGGTGTGCATGAAAGAGTGTTTTCGAGGTGTGTTTCCGCCGGTGATTTCCACCGTTTGCATCGTGCTGTTGATTTTGATGGCCATCAGTTGTTTATTATGGTTAGGGTTAATCGTGACACCTCCATGATTTCAAAAGAGCACAGAAAACTCTTAAATCTGTGTTGCTGAAAAATTACCCTTTAGAGTTAATTTTGGCTAAAATTAGCAAACACGCAGAGGTGGGAACGTCTTAATTTAAATGTAAACATCTCTTAGGATAATTGATTTGAATATGAAAGAAACTTTTCTTTAACCTTCAAAAGAAGAAAAAAACTGATTTCATCCACATCTCACAATGGGAGCAGAATTTGGGACTGATGTCGCCCATTCTTTATACATTTGCAAACTTACTCCTGGTTTTATAGTCCTGCAGACTCAACTTGTCCTTAATGATCACGTAAACATCACTTGGTGTTCAGTATGGATACGTTCCAACATTAACACTGCAACTTTTCCATTAAAAGTATGTATCATTTAAACAACCTGTCTTTCTGGAAAACACACAGCAAATATCTATATAAAAATATCTATGGACAAAATATACAGGATATATGTTACTGTGAACATGTGCTGTGTTGACCAGGAAAATAAAACAGATGTAACGTTTCACCTTGAGGCTGGAAATGTACTGTCCTCCTCCCTCGGTTAGTCACGTTCCCTCTCTAACACCTGTCACTCATCCTGATCAGCTGTCAGGTGGCCTCAAGCTGTTAGAAGTTACTGGCACAGGTGTTGGTTAAACATACAGTGAAAGCAGTTCACTTGCAAATGAATAGATTTAGAAGTCACATGTAACTGTTCTGGTTTTCTTTTGAACCCCTTTCTTACTTTAATTCCTTGATTTCTTTATCATTGTGACTGACCAGCCAGGAGCAGCTGCCAAAGAGAACAAATATAAATATCATGAGCGACACAGAAAATGGCGCTGCAGGCTGGTATCTTTTCTGCCTATAGATACATTTAATTTTCAACAAGTATTATGTTGCAGCTTTTATGATAGTGGTATTATTTTGGTATTTTTAAGAGGAGCTCAGCTTAGTCACCCAGTTTTTTAGTACGTGTTATATCATACTCAGATTATATATGAGCTCACTTTCTTGTCAGGATGCCGAGAGGATGGTGATGGCGTTAGAGCTGGGGTGAGGTTTGGCTGCCCTTTCAGTATTTGTAAGCGTGAAACCACAGGATATTTTTATTGAGACGTCGGGACATTTACCAGCTGTGTTAGTGGCAATAAAATATGATATTTTCCTAACCCTAAGTGGTTTTTGAGTTTCAACATATCCGTGGTTTGCAGAAACGCACATTGCCGACATTTATTCCGGCGACTGGGTTGGAGGAGCCACAGCACGACAGTCTCAGTTTCTTTTAAAAAGAAGCAAGGTGTTACTTTCTTCGCTGGTCGCACAAACAGAAAGCGATGTTTTCTGAAAATATTTTTCAAATGTTTGGCAAGGTGAAAGTATCCAGTAACCGATTGTAGCCGATTATCTTTTCTGCTTTCCTAAAACATTTTTATTTTATGACCCCTCAGATTTAAAAGGTTCTCATCCTCATCCCAAAGTTGGGAACCACCGCTCAAGTTGAATCCTTCTTGTTGACAAAGAAAGTTATATTGCTTCTTTGTGATGATATGAGACAATTCATTGCGACCATTGCTGTGGTATGCAGCATTAATCAATCTTGTGCCACCAAAAAAATTAAACATAGGTCTTATAATGTCTCCTGTTCCAATTTCATCTCCTCCATCCACCCAGGAGACAGACTGCGGAGGAGAGAGAGGCCGAGAGGCAGCAGGCCAACCGGCTGATGCTGCAGCTTCAGCAGGAAGCTTTCCAGAAGACGTTGAGCCAGCCATTGCAGCCGGACCCGCTCTGCCTGCACAACTCCTCCCTCTACGCCCTGCAGAACCTGCAGCCCTGGGCAGAAGACAATAAGGTGACCTCCGTCACCTCCGTGGCATCTGTAGTGTGAGCGCGCGCGCGCGTGTGTGTGTGTGTGTGTGTGTGTGTGTGTGTGTGCACGCGTGCGTGCGTGTGTGTGTGTGTCTGTGTGGAAGGAGAGAGAGCGAGAGAGAGGGGGAGGGAGGGACAAAGCTGGAAATGAAATGTGTTTATCAAAGTGTCATCAGAATGGACAAAAGGGAGGAATCTCTTCAGTCTATTTCTGACGTGTCTGACGTTCAAAACGCAGCACCATTATGGGATTGTCATAGAATGGACACTGTGCTTTCTCACTCACTGATCGTTACCAGCAACATGGTGGGGGAGCATGAGTAGAGAGAGACAGCTCTCTGTTACTGCCAAGACCTACAAAACACTGTCTGCGGACTTCACAGCACAGGAGCCGCACTGACATTGCTGTTTGTCAAAAAAATTAAGCAAGTCTACAACTGTTATCTTGATATCTGAAGTATGTTGAGTCATTTTCCTGCCTTACACCAAGTTTCCGCTTTCCCTTCAGCTGACAGTCTAAAAGAGAGGAGGGCACTTTATCCGTAAGTGCCAGGAAACAAATGGACACCTCTGTACATGCCCAACTATCAAGACTGTCCCCCCTTTTGCCTCGGGATCCCTCACGAGGCAGCAGAGACTCTCTGCCACAAACAGCAAAAAAAAAAAAAGACCTCCTGTTTTTCGCTTTTGACTTTGTACAATGTAGTAAATGCATGTTTCAACCCTTTTCTGTGTGCACTCGGAAGTACCACTGAAGTCAGCTGCCGTGGAGGCGGACCGCAGCGTTCAGGTGGTAGCGGATTGGTGGAACTCCTGATGACGAATTCCTCATTATGTTCAATTTAAAGGTGTTTTATATTAAATGATATTGTGACTTTTTGAAAAGATGACAAACCTCTCCGTTTTTCTTCCCTCTCTGTCTCGTTGGGTTCCTTCTCTCACCGCTTGTTTGTTGTGTGTCACCATTATGAAAACCATGCAATAATACTTTATGATTTTAGTGAGCTAGTTAGCCTCATGGGATTTAGCCATGATTACACATTAAAGTTTCAAACCACCCAAAGGTAAGATACCATCGAACTCTATCGAAAGGACAGCGCAATACCTTATTTTATCCATAAAAACTCATGACTACAGCTCCCAGGTGTGAGTGTGAAGGGGGGCGTTGCCGAAAAAACAGCAAGCGTGCTCAGCAGAACCCTCCCTGGATAAATAAAGGTTTTGAAAACTGGTGCCAGCTCAAATTAGAATGAGAGTGCAGGAGAAAGTACAAGTTGTGCTGCTGCCGAGGGAAATGCAGCCATCAGGTTTTTATTTATGTGCTTTGTTTTTTTCTAGTGCAGCAGGAAATATGAAAACGAACTAGAAAGGATGGCCACTAGTGTCAATTTTATTAAACAGCCCAATATCACAACTCACAATTTAGCTCAAGGGGCTTTATAATGTGTACAGCATACAGCAGCCTGGATTCAGAGTTCAACCTCCAGTTTTACACATTACAGTGTGTTTACAGGTCTGAGGGAGTGCTGCTTCATATGTGACAAAACAAGTAGTATGAAGCCTTTTGTGGCTCCAGAGGAAGCTGCATGTAATCTGATAAATTGCCTCCAGTGATGCCACTCAGTGACTACAGTGTATTGTGGGTAATGTAGGCACCAGGTTTGGATCTAGCATTGCTCTCCTATAACACTGCAAGACTCATTATGGACAGTTTATAAACAAATTATTAAAATCAATACAGCAGAACCAGATATGTCGCATTTTTTATTCAACACATTCTTCTTCCTGTTCAAAACCTGGCTCCTACATTACCCACAATGCAACTTGGCCACATCATCAGATTATATGCAGCTTCCTCCGGAGCCACAAAAGGCTTTATACTACTTTAAAGATCCCCTGTTAACACATATTAATGTGTAAAATGAGTGGAGTTAGCCTTTAAGAGGAGACGCTACAGGTGATTAGGGTGGACATTTTAACTATTAGCTATCACCATAAAACTTCCCAAGTTGACTACTTATATTAAAACAATTACTTTTTGCATTACGAGTTTTCTGAAATGTTATGTCTAAATATGCAAATGAGGCATTATATGGTTAAACATGCACAAATTTACTCAAATCTGAGTCCAGTGTCTCTTTTCCCTCCATAAATCACAAAATACTGTCAGTCATAAAAACTGGCCTTGTTTTAATGGAGAAAATGTTCTATGAATCAGGCTGTATGATTTATGCACAAATCCCTCCGTAAAAACCTTCAGAACACAGATAAAAATGGAAGGTTTGGTGGATGGAAGTGCTACTGAATAGATATTTTCTGGCATTTTCTGGCAAAAAATGGTAAAAGGGTGACATCTTTAATAGATATCACCATGGAACTTCCCCAGTTGTTAACTTGCATTAGGATAAGAGTTTTTTGCATTACAGGTTTTCTAAAAATTTGGTTAAATGTGCAAAAGAGGCTATCCAACTAATTTGTACAAATGCCCAGGACAAAACTTTACTCTTAGCACAGTGTGAAAAACAGCTTTCGCAAGAGTGAGCTGATCAGTCAGGAAACAAGAGGCCGTAGTTTTATTTGGTCAGAGTTCACTGGTTTTCTGTATGCATTACATCACGCTCTGCTTCCAGTGAATCAGCTGACACCTACGAGAGGAATGGAAATCTCCAGACTCAAACAATCCTTCAGATACCTGTCACCAGACGAACTTTATCATCACATCTGTGTTTCCTTTGTTTTGTTGATGTTATTCAGTTGCGACGGGAGGAAAGCCGGTTGAAAAAATATAGAAATAGAAATGGTCGCTGGGAAGTGTACACTACAACCCTAAATGACGCCAGCAATTATCTTTTTGGATGTTAGCTCCCACACCATCCTTGGTATTGGTTTCCATTGTTGTCTAGGTGAATCGTGGCCACATAGACACCAGACAGTCATAAACATTTGTTATCACCTCATCCACCCTATCATGCAAATGCTTATCACGCAGGTCATAACAAAAACGTCTCATCTACAAGCACAGTAAACACATCATTCAGGTTCCTTGCCCGTAAATGAGCCGCCACCACCATGAGCGTCACAGGAAATGGGCCTTGCTGTGCCCACCTCCTCTCTTGAACAGCGAATCACTCTATTTCATTGATCTATGAGCATAATGCCAGCCTCTTGTTCATCTTGCCTATCGCAGACCTTAATGACAGACTCCAGGGTAAACATCTTGTACCTGGGATGTTGGGATATGAACAGCATCTGGCTGGTGGAGCCTCTAAATTGTTGCTCAAAGCAAGTTGATGATTTGGTTCGAAACAGCTGTCTGCAACTGCAGCCACCCCCAACAACCCTGTGCTTTCTCAAAACACAGTGTGTATGTTTAGTCAGTTTTTAGGGTGTCTTGCCTGGTTGGGATCCTGTCAGTAGCAGGCAGTTCTCCAGGTGACGCCTCCTCAACCCCCATTTCCTCCCCTCCCTGGAGCTTTCATCTCTGTCTCAGCTGCCTTGAAGACGTGACTTGGCCCATTCTCGAAAAATTCCTCCCTTTACTGTTTTCAAAACCGTGCATTGTGTTTTACTACAGGTGCTTAAAGATTTTTTTCTCCTCTGTTGTCATGGCTCTGTTTTCTTTATTTTCTCACCCCTCTCTCTCTTTCTCCGCCAAACAGCCCAGTCCTTATCCAATAAAATGTCACCACACAAGATGAACAAGAGCAAGAGGCTCCGGGTATATCAGACTTCCTATCAAGCACTCTGTTTGGAACAGGGGCACCTAAAAAAACTATTCATCACATAAGCTGTGTTGTGCTCCGTGTCACGCTCCGTCTGCTCCCATCAGTTGTTTCCGTCCCTGAGAAATGCAGTAAACGTTGAAGTTTTCAGGCAGCAGTTGTAGCTTCAGTGATCCAGTGACCAGTGACTCCAGTGACAGGCTGACAGACATCCAGCAGATGTCATATTTTATGATCACTTTGCAGCATTACACAGTTTATTCACACAGTGGAATACTTTACATTTACTGCAACCCATTACATAATCTTAAAACACAAACCACAATTTTCTTATCTTATGGTAAATTTAGTTAATATATGATAATTTAGTCTTTTTTCCTGAGACTTCTATAAAAAAAAAAGATTGTTTAAAAATGTTAAGCAAGTCAAGACAGAAGATTATATTTCATGGTCTTTGTAGTAAGTGTTAGTTAAGAGGTAGTCTCTTATATAGTCTTATTAATTTTGATAAGCATCTTATAAGTGTTAATCATAGCATCATGAACATGTTTATTGTTAGATTATAAAACATAGATAAGCACTTAAAAGAAACCAGTTGACATGCAGCAAGGGCTCGGTGGAAGTGAACAAGGCCGCTGCAGTGAGGACTGTTCAGCAGTTAACAATGTGCTGATGCGATTAGTGATGTTTTAATAATGCCATATACGACTTACTTCAATGTGCTTACCTCAATAATTGTAGGCCTAGTAAAAATTGTTTAAAATAAGTTTTTAACATTCAGCTTTTCTTTTCCCAGCTGCCCGTCTGAAATAAGCACTATATGTAGTCAAGGTTTATACCAAATAACATACAAATATTTTCATCACTTTCACGTTAATGGCACCCACATGTGGCTACAAAGAGAACAATGTATACCCGGCTTTTGAAAAAAATGTATACAATTATTATTATTATGATTATTGAGGTGTGTAGTGAGGTAAATTCTATATTGTAAAATATATTCTGAAAACATTGTGGAAATATAAAACCTCAAAAGTTTGAGGTCATAAGTACTCCTACATTTTCTATAATCTAATAATAAATATGTTTATTGTGCTATTATTACCTCTTATATAGTCTTATTAATATTAATAAGTACATCATAAAGACTTAAGGCCTTCCAGCCTATTAACTAACGCTTATTACAAGAACATTAACAAAAAGCATTACAAATTTCTGCCCCATGACCTTGTCCAGTGTTTTCAGCGCACGCCGTATCAGTTTGAGTGGCACATTTTTTATTCTATAAAGATGAAGTGTAGTTTTCTGACTGGGATTATCTGCAGCACATCCACATGGGTACAACACAAACACATGACTAATCATTTTTCTCTTTGTTTGTTTGTTTTACTTGACTTGAAGCCAGATGAAATAATATCAGTCCACAGTCCTAACAGCCATTTTCAGGCCACGACAGCTGCTGTAGCCACAAGATTTCTGAGGAAAGCAACGGCCACCACAGACTGCCAAACGCTATTAGATTGCTGCTAATGTGTTGACATGTGAGGCTTCATTGACAAAAGGCTTTTATGGTTCATGACTTTAAAATACTGCCACGGTCCGTTAGTTTGAGTTACTTGGAAAATAACGATTGCATATTGCAGACCAAATGTGTCGTAGAGGGAGAAGCATTGTGTTGTTAGTTCTAAATCAATAGTTCGACAATAATAAGCCTGCATTATGATGTGCAATGATCTGTGCAGTTAACCTCTAATGTTTGGTCAACTATGAAGTATTCTTGCAAAAATTACTCATAAACAGGTTTTTGCATGTGTGAAACCAGAGTTGAAAATCACACAATAGTTTTGCTCCACTAGAAGTTGAAAATTAAAAACATTTGATGTCTGAATTAGTTTCAACTCTGATGGAAAGTTTGAAGTAGACACACATCAGCTAAATGAAAACATTTTACATCATGGGTATTCAAGTGATTTTCCCACAGCCATTTATTTTTGATCCTTTTCAATGAATCACTCAGACCCACAGTGCTCTGGTGATAGCTGTAATGTCCCCGTATTATTCAGTTTTATTATCTTGTCTTGAAATGGATTCTTGCTCAGGGAACAAATATAGTTCTTTATGTCCTGTGGTTTCTTAAAATTCAACTGAGGTTAACCGCCTTAATGCAGCCTGTTTGTCTTTGAACGAGGGCGGCACGTTGGAACAAATCTTGAGGTTTGAAACTGCCGACAAAAACTTGTGTTTTTTTGGCCTTAACTTTGTTTAAATATTTAAGCCATGTCTTAAGCAAACATCAGCAATTATACATATATAAACACAAGACTATTTTACGGAAGCATATTGCTGCCATGCCAGAAAAAGAGATAATGAGCAATAGCACATTATAATGTAAAAAGTTAGAACAAAAAGTTTTCAGTTATAAAAAGACATTTTCATATTATTATAAAAATACAAACATCTGACGTTATAACAAAAATCTTTTCTTGTTTTAACAATACACCATCTATCTTGTTATAATGTGAAAGGTGAAGATGGCACAATGGAGCAAATCTGTTCAAACAAACAAGGTGTTTTCACATTAGAACAAAAAGTTACTTATTATAACAGTTAAGTATTTATTCTATTATAACATGAAACGTTTCATATTATCATGTTAACTTATTGTTATAGCATTAAACGCTTTGCATTATATCGTGATAATGTCATATGAAAATATCCTGTTATAACATGAAACATTTTGCTACTACAACAGAATGAGGTTGAAAACTCTAAGTCATCATATTTTGGATTAATGATTATTAAATAACTGTTTAAAAGATCCTGCAGCGTGGAGTCACTTCCAGCTGAGTCAAGTGAAGAATGACGAACTCTCTCTGCAGTCTGACAGCATGACCGAGACTTCAGAGTGAATCAACCTGCGGACACGACACGCTTTCATTACCTTCTCCCTCTTTTTCACCACACATATGCACACTCACTCAAATACTGTATGCATTCGCTCACTCACTCATATCCATGTACAAACAGTTGAACGCATGCATTTTTGCATTAAAGACTACGTGCAGGCACAAAACGCAAGCAAAATAAGTGAGTACTGTAAGTGGGAAGGCAACATGCATACTTACTATTGAAACAGGCGCTATGGTAACCGAAGATGATGAGTCAATACATAAAAGGAAACTTCTTACACACCTACACCTTCAGGAATCTGTGCAGGCAAAGGAAATGTGTTGAGTGAGTCCATGAGCACGACATATCAGCCATGAGAACGGATCTGCAGACGTGTCCTGGCAGTCTGTGACACATTAAAGCCTTCTCAAGCTTTCAGGCATGCATGAAGACAATTCATTCCTTTTGGGAAATACTGGTACTGTGGCCGGGTGACCGGTAACCCTAACACCTGCTCGATACGGGCCAGTTACTGACACACTATGAGACACTTATTTAGGTTAGAAAGACATTTCACACTTAGATTGCAGGCATTTTAGGTGCTTGTGCATCCAGAGATGTTTTGTCATTGCAACAGAAATGAATTAAAGTCAAGTACGTCAGGGAGCCAAGGTGAAAGGCTGTTTTTTGGCTCAAGAAAACTGAACTCGAAGGTCAGAGGCCTGTAGTGGATAAGAAGACTTGTCCAACTACTGGCCTATACTCAAACAAGACAAGGAATTATGTTGAAAAATACAAAATATAGTGAAGGAGATAAAATATAGAGAAGATAATCATCTCTTTTAAAAAAAAAAGATATTATATGGTTGTAATTCAAATCAACAAACCAAAAATGTGTTTATGCGATTAAATAAAACTTTTTCACTAAAATAAACAGCACCATTAATTAAAATTATTTTGTGTGCAGTTTGGAAAATTTCACAGGCGGTTCATTTCTCTTATGTGTAATACTTATAAGACTCAAATGGCTCTCCATTTTATTATCAATATTTTTAACAACCGCAGAAGACTCTTCAAAGAAACTGCAACTGCCCCCTGGGCTGGACTTTTAATATCACTGGCCAAAGGCCTCTTTTATGTAGTCCAAACAGCACATTAAGCGATGGACATGAGGGAGAATATCCCAATCTTAAAATAAAAGCTGTAGTGCTTAGTTGAGGAAGCCACTGTGTATTACGAGGATACAAACAACTTGACAATCAAACAAGTGGAAATCATCCACCTTCTTTTCTGCCATCTTGTTGTCAGTCTTGATGAGCCTTGTGCTATTCCTCCTAACGTATTCTTTAAATGTACCTTGTGGTAGACCTTTAGATTGTCACAAACTATATGTTATTATATATTATTTACTCGTGTGTGGAGCTATATGTATGTATCTAATGAGCCTCTAATAGTAAGCCTTTGTTGAAATATGTGGCAAATTGTCAAACCTTCACATTGTGATTATTATAGTCGTTTTTAATTGTTCATAGATTTGTTGACATAATATGATTTACCTATGGGATGACCTCAGTCTGTATTACAACAGCTCCATCTAGTGTTGAGCCAGTAAAACGTTGTTTCTTTTGTCCCGCCCATTCTGAAATTCTATTGGCTCGAGTCTTTTTCAACGTCCGCACGTTCTGCTTCACCATTGGCGCGGCGATGTGTCCGTCACGCGAGTTTACGGAAGTGTAACCACCCACAGCAAAGATGGAGGACGATACCTCAGATGTGAGCAGACCACAAATGTACTTGTTTGGTGAGCTCGCTTATTCCGACAAAGCCTAATATTTTTCTGTCCCACAATCAGTTTTGTCGCCATGTTATCACGCACCAATAGCCACTTATCATTTTAAGATGGAGGAAGTTAGCTGAAATAGCTGGCGAACGTGCCTGCCCCCACTCGCGCCAATTCAGCTCTTTTGTTAGCTAGCCGAGCGAGGCATGGAGATGCATAGCTGTAGCACAGACTAAACCCCGCATCTCCAGCACGCTCATACGTCTGTGTGTGTTGTTCAAGATGAGTGCAGACATGAGGTTTGTTACACTTTGCACGTATGTTTTCTCTACTAGGTTGTACCCTCAGATCGGACAAACGGGAGTTCAAAGTTGACGTAGACGACGATGATACGGAGCAACAGCTGTCACTCAAAGCAGTAAGGACACTTTCCATCTGACGTAGAATAAATATTCCACCTGAATTAATGCAGCTGAAACAAGCTTGAAATGGAAAGATCAGAAGGGTTAATAAAGGGTTACAGACGTGAAATTGCACGGAGTGATGAGGTCACAATTGGGGCAAACATTTGTGTAGTTAGCCCTGTTTTCTCTGTCCCCAAAGCAAGAACAAGAAATATCTGCTGTATGAGAGAAGATCTATCAACACTGAACCTTAAAGAAGATGATTAAATATCCAGTGTCTGTTCATTAAAAGATCTTTTTTCACCCAGTCTGGTTGTAAGTTCCAAACACAGGTCATGTGTGTTTATTTCAAGCATTACCTGTATTTTATACATTAAAAACAGGTAAACTGTGTGTTTACAAGTTACTCAGTGTCTGTCTTTTACTTTGTGGAAGCAGGTAACAAGCCAATAGTAGTTAGTTTTGTTTCTTTTGATCGCTTTCTCTCTCTGTGTGTATCTATTTATTTGCCTTAGTAAACAAAGAATGGTGCTTAATAACGTTGTGGCAGTAAAATGCTTCCAGCCATTCCAACCTACATTATAACATGTAAATCTAGAGGGGACACCCAACGTCCGCGACTTGGACAATAAACCAGCAAACGAATGCCTCTTCAGGGATGATCAAACTGAAAGGTGCTCCTACAAGCCCCAGTGAAATAACATGTCAGACTGAAGGTGTGTATAAGGTTTTGGGTTTCAAGAATAAACAGTTTCCTCACTAAATGACGTGAAGCAGCCAAGAAAACACAACAGGGCCTCAACAGACCAGAGTTTCTGGCTGGTAATCTCAGGGGCCGAGGTTCTCAGTGAGTCAGGGACAGATCCAGAATGAGTGTTGGGGCCACCTGGTGCCATTCACCACCTCTTTTAAGCCTTCACAAAGAGGTGTCGTCACACCATGATTGGCTGGGAGGGAAACGCCGCAGCTGCTTCCACTCCTCAATCAGGAGTCAGTCTCCCACCTGCACACAGGTGATCTGAATCACCTGCAATTAGTCCAGAGGGATTTTGGAGAATCAGCTCAAAACAAAAAAGATAGCAAGTCTTAAACAATGGGACTGCTACAATGTGAAACAAAGAATGCAAGAAACTTGTGAATCCCAAAATTAGATCTTGACTGATCATGTCGGTGTTTAACTTTAACAGTTGTACCTCGAAAGGCAATGGTACTTTCATTAAAAACATGACATCAAATACTTACAGTAACTCATTAATTCATTGTTGTAACACTCATTAATCAGATGAACTGTAGTAGTCAGTTACCAGGTATTTGACAGAGATATTAACCTGGAGGCAAAACTCGAGTCAGACAACATTAACCTGATGATGCTGAGACATGGAGGTATTGTTGTATAAAGTCAGCTGTGCTGCTTTTTCAGGTGTGTCTGGGAGCCGAGGCTGAGGATAAGTTCCACATGGTGGAAGTCGAGGGTCTCACGTATGATGGGAAAAAATCCAAAGTGCCACTGGTTGCCCTGAAGCCATCTGTCCTGCCTTCAGTGAGTGAACATCAAAACTGACAGCATTTTGTGACGTATTTAAGGAGCTACTTAATGCTGTAAAAATAATGAAAAGGGAATGTCTATTAGGCAATAGGTATTGTCTATAATATCTAGTTAGTAATTACCTTTTATTTTTTAACTAATATTAGTAAAAGTTATGTGGCTGTCAGCCTCTTTTTATATTGGCTTATTCATACCATGGAGCATACAGAAACCAGTAGTGAAGAATGTAAATACAAATACAATGTCCTTATTACTAATTATTATTCAATTGTTAATTTTATCATTGTAATTGTCATCTTTTTCTTGTCCAGATGAGTTTAGGTGGATTTGAGATCACACCTCCTGTTACCTTCCGTCTCCAGTCCGGCTCTGGACCAGTTCACATCAGTGGGCAGCATTTTGTCAGTGAGTATTAAGGAAACAGCTGCTAGTGCTTCTTCTCTTTCTTCTCTTGAAATTACAGACATACTTTTTTTAACATACTACTCATGTTCAGTTCACCACATCATATAAACTCAGTACTTATGTTGTCCACTGACAACTACGGTGAAGTTAAGGGAGCCTTATTTTACAAACCCATTTTCTTCAGACTTTTATTTTGAAATGAACTTGTTTCGTTAAGAATTGCTTCTTTACTGTTTTTTTAATGGTAAAGGACAAGTTAATAATGTTTAAAAACAGCTACTGTTTTTACTATGACTAAATGCATACAGTAATAATTACAACAGCGTTGTTTCTAAAATTGCTACAGTGAGTAACTAGAAGAGTGCACTAAGTAGAATTCACACCTGTGTCATATTATCTGGGGAGCAAATTGAAGCACTTGTTGCTCCCTTGTGGCCCCTACTGGCCGGTTCAGATTAGTGAGGAGTCAGCAGTCAGTGTTGGTATAAAACAGAGCAGAGGATAAAATAGGTTTTTCAAAAATTGTAAATCACCTCAACCACAAGAAGTCTTTGGGCATACAGGCACAAATGTCCGGTTAGGCTGACCAGTCCAGTCCAGTAGTATGAAGGTTAGCTATACTGAGAAAAATATAAAATCAACCAATGCTCTGTGCAGTTCTAGTAACCAGTGTTTGCTTTGAAGGTGTGAAGGATTCAGAGGATGAAGAAGAGGAGAACAACACATCACCAGTGAAGCGACCTGCAAACCTGATGTCGGGGAAGAAGCCTGCATTGGTAGCTACCTCAGTGTGTTCCTTGAATTCACTTAGCCTCAGAACTGCCTTCAACTCTGAAGGAAAATTATCCTAAAGAAATCAACGTGTTGATGAAATTGAAACAAGTCCAGTTGCCTACAAGGCACAGCACCTAGACCTAAAGAAAGCATTTAAACCTCTGATGATTCAGTAAGATTTTTTGAAAAGACGACATACTGTTATTTAGTCATCCCACAATAATACCATTCAGGCCCTCTTTAAAGTATGATGATTTGTTTTCCTTATAGAAAAAACTAAAGATGGATTCTGACGATGATGAAGACGACAGCGACGAGGACGATGATGAGTAAGTTTCTTCATTTTCACCTTTTCAGTCAAGTGTACAAATAATATAACTTCTCATTTTATTCATCAAATTTCTTTCTAGCATTTGTACAGAGACAGCTGTCACAATGCATTTTAACTGAACTGGCATTTTTTCCTCGTCCTCCTTTTTGTAGTGATGATGAAGATGACGACAGTGATGATAATGATGTGAAGCCTCAGAAGAATGTTGGAAAAGAGCTCAGAAAAGTAAGACTGGTCTTTCTGTTCCTTTTTAAAACTATTCTTACAAACATTTTGACAGTATAGTAGTAATAGTATAGACACAGAGACATGACACAACATATTTTTAGGTTCAGCATTACTTTCCAAGGATATCGTTATTTGTATCCATAAATACAGGTAGAAATCAGAGAGATAAAGTCATGTATGGGAGGTGCAGATGTCTCGATTTTGGTGGGAGCCCAGGGTCAGACTTTGAAAATCCTTGCTGAAGAAAAAGAGTAAAAAAAATAATCAGTTGGGCTTCAGTGAATACAAATACTTGATGTGGAATAATGAGGTCGGTAAACACATAATTTTACTGCAGAATATACAATATTGTCCAGTACCTCACACATAGCAATATACTGGGTGTCCTTAGAAGCAAACATCACCTATTATAAAGCACCTGCATTATCTCTGATTTATAACTTACATGAGCCAGTGTGATCGCCATCACATTAAATTGGAATTTATTGTAAAAATACAACAAACCAACATTTAACCATGTTCTGGATTGTTGACTGTGTTTGGTTCATTAGGGTAGATTGATCAATTTCTGTCCGTTAAGCAGTCAAACATGAAATGTTTCTGGGTGTAAGAGGGTGATTGTTTGCATTTGATCAGTACATGTTTTGAAAGCTTTTTAGAGCTACTGATGCTCCAGTTCACTTACTACTTTGTCTGTTCTTTTGGGTTATGAACACCACAGAATTTAAAGAGCATTAATAGTGTTGGATTGTGTTTAAATAGAGTCTGGCTGGAATGAGATTCGTTTTTTGTCCATCAAGATTCATGTTTTTGTTTAATCTTACCTTCAATATTATTGAGTGAGATATCTTGCTGTGTTTATTTTTATAACCCCTTTGTTGATTCACTTCTTTCAATGTTCAAACCCACCTAAATGTCCTTGTAGGCCACTAAACTTTAATTTAAACCATAGATTACATTTATTTGGAGTGTTCCCAGTCCCCTGTTGTCCACCAGGTGTCAGGGTAGCCCAGAGCTTGCCCTCAGTTTTTTTGTGTTAAAGGAATTTATCTATGTTGCTGCTGTCTGCCTGCTCCCTTTTTCTTTCTACCACATCATTCAAACCCCCACGGACTGTATCCTATAGTAGCATTTCATTCCAGCAGGCCCTTCCCAGTCCTGCACTCACTGACCGTCCACCTTTTTGTATGAGACAAAACATGGAACTTTTTCATCCTGTTCGCTCATGTACCCACCTGTTTTCCACGAGTAAAACACAGGGTCTGTGTGGCGTAATGATTGGATTTCTCCTCTGTAATCTGCTTGAATTCTCACTGTCTCACCAACAAGACGGCACTGTGTAATCCTGTACATACACACACACACACACACACACACACACACACAGACATGCATGCACACTCAAAAGTATATACACATTTTAGACATGTACACTTAAATGTACAGTACAGATGCATACTTGCAAAAATGCATACAGTCTGCAAACATTAACAGTACATATGCAGAGAAGCACACACACACACACACACACACACACACACACACACACGCACACATGCACACACACACACACACACACACACACACACACACACACACACACACACACACACACACACCAGTTATGGGAAACATCTTCCCCCATTTTTCTGTAACCCTGCATATCTTTGTCCCTCTGTCATCCCACTGTTAATATGATTGCTCCTTTTTATCGTCTCTCATGCCATTTCAGCTTTGCACCTGGCCTTTGCCTTTGAACACTTGTTTTGCGTGTTACCACAATCATTTGCAAGTGTGTGGGTGCATGTGTGTATCTACCTCATTTTTACGTCGGTGTCTGTTTGTGATTTCTCCCCCCCCTTTTTTTTAAAAACACGCTATTCCAGTGCTAACTGTGCCAAGCAAAAGATCAAAGCAGGGCAGATGCGCATACCTGCGACGTGAGCGCCGATCCCTGCCTCAGGGTCAGATGACAGCTGAGCATTTCTGTCACCTGTTGATTTATTCTGTTGTCTTCTCCTCCAATTCCTCCAACTCCTGCACCCCACACCCCCTCCCTCCATGACCTTAATCCCTTTCTTCACCATCCTTCTCTTTAACTCCATGCCTATCCTGTCTCATTCTTTAACAATGATACCACAAAACTTGAGCAAGTAGGGCTGGGAGCAATTATTATTTTTTTGGCTCCCTGTTCAGCAATATGTTTATCATTTTTTTACCTTTTTTTCTGTGTTATCAAACCTCATTTCTGTTGTTAGTACCAACTAAAACGGTGTCCATAGCCTTGGGTATGAGATGCTGGCATCAAATGCTTGATCAGATACAGATTAGTTCACTTAGTATACTTTACTCATTCTTTGATCGTATATATATTGGATCTAAACAGGAAGTTTGGAAACATCACTAAATTTAGAGTTCTGGTATCTCTGCTTGTATTGAACAACATTATTAAGTATTGATTGAGTGTGTTAGAGGTATTTGTACTGAAGCTGATTACAAGCTTGCTTGTAATGGTATCAACAAACTTTAACTGTAGCTCTAATAGAATTGTAGATTATAGGTGCAATTGCAGTCAGCTGAAAGTTTGGTTTTTTGGTCGCATAATTATGATGTTTTTCTTAAGAGTGAACGCGTGAGGACTGTGGCTGACATTCGAACTTACATTTAGATCTTTAAATAGCAATTAAATAGCATTGCCATGGCATGTAAATCTGACATCATTATTTGAGACAACTATTAATATTTTGGCACCAGAGCATCATGGCATTGCCAATGTTGGTATTTACAATAAAATACAACCAATGTTAAGAAAAGGAAATGTCTTTCAGACAAACACAAGTAAGGGTGTCCTTTGGAGCTCTGGGACTTTACCAATTTTGGGCTGCAGGGCTCCAGTACTTGCCTCCAAAAATGTTGCTTCTCCTGAGGTAGAACTTTCCGATGATCCAAGAACTTGGAGGGTGCAGCACGAACTTCTCCAACACAAGCCTTGAGACTGTTACACATTGTCTACAGTATGGGTGGACGATCTGAAGATTGTAGAGACTGGGCTTTAAGGTGTCCACAATCTCTTTTATAGGCAAATTGTACAAATCACAATGAACAGAATGATTATATGGCTATTATGATTGGACAAACTACTTTATCAAGATCTTTAGAAACTAGGCGGTGGTTCTGACCACTTTTGCCCGCAGAGGCTGCCAGAATTCAAATTAAGTAAAAGTTCCTTGTAGCTGCTTTAACGTTTCCTTCCAAACATCAGATGAACAACAGGAGAACTGTGTTCTTGTCTTGTCTTTTTCAAAAAATAGTCCACACTTTCTAGGCTTTAGTTGTTGTACTTCACTTTATGTTCGAAGTAAAGGAATCAAATCATTGGACAAGGAGAGAGGCAAGAACCCAGGGAAACAATAACATCTCATGTAGTTATCCTGAGTTTAAAATACCAATCACATCCACTCAGGTGCATCTATGAAAGGTTTGAAGAAAGCACACATTCTCTACTTGAATCTGTTGGTTGTGTATCAGTATCCCTCTGTTAGGAAAAAAACCCTTTGCAACCACACTGGAACAGTCTTACAACATTTTGTATTACCAGGCATTGCTCTAGGGAATAACATGTGTAATTGCCTTGTTGCAGTTATGTCAACACAGGCAATTACACTTCTCGCCCATTCCAAAGTGAATACCAGTGATTGCGAGGAAAGGGTTGGCGCTCAGGAAATGCAGGTACTTGCCTCAGCTATTACAAGGTAATTACACAGGTGACTGAGAGCAATGGAAACCTGACGGGAAGGCCTCCAGTGCGGAGAAGAACAATGACAGGTTATTGGGGTACTAAGTATCTGATCAGTGACAAATTACCAAGTATGTCTGGTGCTTCCTCTGTAATTTCATGTAGCGTGGCTGCGTGGAGATAATTTCAGTTTTGGTTGCATGTCATCCCTGATTTGGTTGCAGTTATGTTTTTAGTAGACGGAGAAGCCTTTTTGCTGAGATACATAACCATAATTAATTAATAATATTTAACATTAGGACTGCCACTATGCCTTTTGCTTTTAAAATGACATATACAGTTGTCCTTGTTGTACAGTTTTTGTCTTCATGGGTTAAAATGCTTTTAAACAGACTCTACACATGCATTTGATATTATTATGACCTTATGGGGGGGAGAGCAAACAACATGAACACCTCATGACCAAAGACTCTGAAGAAAATTAACCACAATTGCAAGCACTTATACAAAATGTGGTTCACATTATGGTTCATGCCAATTATAATTTGTCAGCTATTAAAGAGGCTCGGCAATTAGCACTTTGATATGGGAGCTGCTAGAGCCTCAAACAGTGTACACGTCATGAACTGGTAAAAAGGAACAACTATTAAGAGTCCAGAACTAGCTGACAAGAAAAAGGTTCATTTACACAGTATATACAGAATATAGTGGGATTTTTAGACCTTCGTAGCAGTGTTTACAGTTGACGTTCAGTTTCTTCAAAGTTTTTCATGAAGCCTTGACAACATTTTTAGCTGTTTGTAGCTTCAGTATGCTGACCCCTGCTGTCATCGTACCTTTGTGTTTTTATACTGTGATCAAATGTGATTTATGATCAATTCAATTCATACAGTTTATGAGCTTTTAATATAAAGAATGATGGTAATACATAGTGTTCTTGTTCTTCTTATCATTTTTACTTTCTTACTGAAAACCTAGTGTTTAGTAAAGGGATGTCTTATTTATGAATTTTGGTTGTGTTTGTTTCTCAGAGCCTCGAGTCTTCAGGAAAGAAACCCAACAAGACTCCAGTGAAACTAAACGGCCCTGCAGGAAAACCATCAGGATCAGCTGTCAAACTACAGATGAAGGTAGGAAAGGCTTTATCACCTGCTCAGCTTTATTTTCTTGCGGTTCTAGTTAATTAATTAACAGAAGGGAGGCACCGACTTTATCTTGTTGACTGCTGGCAGCCTGTGTGAAAGACAATAATATTTAAGGTCGTTTTATACTTTTCTATGATCTAATATGTGCCATTTCAAATGTAGTATAACAAGGAGAGTGACTTTAAAGTAGTTTAGTTATTTTTTCAAATGATGATTTCTTATTTATCCCTGGTAGCAAAGGCAGAATAAATAACAAAAAAAGCTACCAAATTGTTATTTTGAGCAGACTTTCACATCAGTGCATCCTACACTGTACAAAAGGTCTTATGGTCATCTACTGCCAAAGGTCCCTCCTCCATACAAAAACCCATCTTACCCAAGGCCTCTTACTTTTGTTTGTTTACATTATTTTAAAATTTGTTCAGAAATAATTTACCTTGATTTGTTTAGACAGCCAGGATATTATTTGTTTGACTGATAAACTCTGCATTTACGTCCACAAATCTATTCGTAATGAAGACATCATGTCTCCATGCAAAAGAATGGTGGATAAAGAAAACTGAATTGTTAAAGAAGAAAAGTATGCGTTTATCTGCTGCATTATTAGAAAACAACTTTGATACAGTATGAGTTGATATGATTTGTTGTCATATATGCAGAAAAGAAATGAACTCTCCTCTGAATAAACTAGTGGAGAGCAACAAATGTTAAACCTCATTCTTTGCAAACAACATGGCAAAGCCTGATGAGGCCTGCAAGCAAAATGCAATACATAATGTAGTGCATTAAAAAAAAAAAAGGAAAGAAACCAGACCAACAAGTTGATCTTTTTGTGTTAAAGTATTTGTGTAAGGGCTGCACAGTTAATCAAAAATGTTGTTAAAATGGCTGAGTGCAATATCCACATCGCAGAAGCTGCAATTTTTTGATAAAGATAAAATGTTCGACAAAACGGCATCCGAATGAATTTTCAACAAATGTCACATCAACAAGAAGACTTGCGTCTTTCTAGTGAAAATGAAATTGTGATGCAAAAATTATCGTTATCGTTATTTTTGTCTGCTGAAGCCTGAGAAGACACAAGGTGTGTAGATCAGTGGTAATTATTTGCTTTAAATGGCACAATGAAAACAGAGACTTTCCCATTCCACCTTTATGGAATGTGATAAAAGCAATTAGCTCAACCTGATAGTTAATTTGTTGGATGGAATGTTTTGGACGGCCGCCTCTCAAACCCAAAGCTTGAACTCTGCCTCTCTTTAAGCAAACACACCTGACCTCTAAACTGGTTTCCTGGGGCAAGGTTTAAACCCGCGACCCCTTGGCCTGACCCCGCCATCTTGTGTTGCAGCCACCATTGATGCCCCCCCCAACCCCCTGTAACAAACACACACACACACACACACACACACACACACACACACACACGAGGAAATACAAATCTGCAAGTGACTCTCTTTACAAATTGTTACAATGATAAAAAGGACTGTTGACTGGATTTGATAAGACATGACTTATGTTAAAGGCAGACCATCTAACACATAAGAACATTGTCACCTCATGTCTGTCGTCTTGAAAGAAAGCTGTGTAATTCTCATCATGTTAAACACGGAGTCGCAGGATGTCTAAATTCCTAAGGCGAGAGAGCGATTCCCCCCAGGGCCAGCGTTCTTAGTGTGTGGGAGAGTGCAGCTAATTCTGTAGTGGCCGTTGTCCAGACATAACACAGTGGCTCTTGAAATGCTCTGGGGGATTAGCCATCCCGCCAGTTTAACTTTCTGGCCTGTGGAGCTTGAACTGCCCCCATCCCCTCTCCACTTGTGCACAACAACTGTTCGCTCTCTACAACCTCTTCACACCCCTCACTTCCTGGACACACCTTCTCCCAATTGCTCTCATTACCAGCGTTTGATGTCTGGTGCAGCTTGCGCTTCCAGATGCCCCTGAGGAGCGAGGAAGCGGGCGTGGATTTCTGTTTTTTCTTTACTAAATGCAGGTGACTGGTCATTAGATTGGCTTGTCAGATCTGTTGCCAGTGCCGCAGTTCTCGCCTCTCGCAGCCCAGCATGTAGCTGCACCTTCTTGCATAACAGGCTCGACATGAGAACCAGCTAACTCAAGTTGTGCTGATCTGAAGTAACTTTATCTTGCAGCTGGTGTCTTTTGATTGATGGGTTTGGAGAAGAAGTTGATGCCTTCGAGCACACGTCACAGTCGTAAAGTTGTTAACCACTCCGCTCAGGCTTATCCCAAAAGGGTGTGAGTCATTGTTTTAGCGACTGATTGACATGTGTTAGAGCAGGTGCCTGTCTTGTTAGCGCTCATTTACTTTTCCCGTGAGTGCAAGGATGTTTTCTTATAACTATGACTCTATGGATTGGACTTGTTTTGCATGAAAAATGAAGACCAACCCCTTTACTTACATATACAAGTTGAGTCACAGTGACCTGACGTTTTCCATAGACATGGGCCTCCAGGCTCTCATTCCGACAAAATGACAATTACCATCCCGGGACAGACCTGATGAGCAAAGGTGTCACAACCATGTGTTTGCACTGGATTGAAGACAAGAGATTGCATCAAATGATAGCGTGCTTGTGATTAAGTTCCATGTCTCGTGGCATCTGTAATCAGTGTCTGGCCCAGATGAAAAAGCTTGCTGGCTTTGTGTGTTTATCAGCTGTTTCAGGTCCACAGCTGTCCCTTGGAAGTAGAGAGCTGCCCATAAATAATAAATACGCAGTGCATTTGTCTGGCCGGCAGCCAGCAGCATATGTGCTCTTTTTTTCTGTAGTGAGGTATGTGTGTGTCAAGGTTTTCTTCATTTTATACCTTTTGATCTGTGCCATAAAATGCTGATCTCTTGGGGACAGGGACAGGTAATTGCATTTTTCAAACCTGGGAGGGAATTTATTTTGTCAAGATCATTCCACCTGTTTTTAACCATTTCAAGTCTTGCACTTGTTTTCAAACCCTGGAGTTGCTAAAGGTTTTGAAGTATCAAGTAGTAACACATGGTGACTGTTGATTGCTTTTATTTTAATCCAAATTGTTCCAATTGTATAAGAACTGGGGAAATTAAGACTTTTTGATTCCACTTATCCATTCCAAAATGCAAAATGGTGATGTGGCATACTGACGCTGCTGATTACAAGGCTGATAAAACTGCACATTCAACACAATGTTGGGCTGACAAGTAAATAATGACCACAAGTTTCAGGAAAGTATGAGAGCCTATGTTGTCGTTGTCCCCCGTCGAAGCTTTGAATATTCTTGGGTAATCCTCACTGACAAAATTGTTATTCAGGACAGCCCTACAAAGATATTAGGTCATTTATGACAAATCAGTGTTTATAGCAGCCTAAATCTGCAGAAATAAACACAGTTTCTGCTTTTGACATGTTTTGCTTTAAGTAACATGACCATTAAGTAGAAAACCTGACCAAACCTGTTTACAACCAGATCGAAATTCAATCACAGGGCAGCTGTCCGTCTGCTCATGAGGGTTCGCTTATCTTTGACTCACAGGGTAAAGAGCTGCTTTATTCATGGCTTCCCTCTTCTCTTAAATGCGTCTCTGGCTATCAATGAAACCCTGCAATTTCACTGGATTCCACACTGGCTTTGCATGTAGGGACAAGCTCTGTGGCTTGTGTAACATGCAGTCGCGGCATATGGTTGTTGTTGTGTCACATTCATACACTAATTTAGGCCCTTTGGGGCCTCAGCTGCCCAGGTCTGGACACACCTGTGAGTCCGCTGGTTCCGTGCTCATGCTGCTCTCATCTTCACAAACACAGTCGGACTCTTTGTGTGCTGGAAAAGCATCAAGGTTGTTTGTGACGGTATCGTTTTCGTCTTGACTATCCATAGATGTCATCTTCACTTGTTGAAGTCATTAATTTGATTTGTCAGTATAACTTTTATTGAGAAACAAGCACAAGAACATTGGTTGCACTTTGACCTTTTTCTTTTAAATTGATTCAGTCATTTGGGATTTACCATCAAGGGAAAAACACCATTGACAAGCAATCTCTATTGCTCATTGGAGAGTCGGGGCTTGCCCTCTCCTGCTTGCAAACAATTAAAGCATAATTTGTACCTGATGTATTTGTAAAACATAAAAAAGATGGTGTAATTAGGCTAGAATTTGTTGTCCTTTCTGATGCTTTCATCTTCTTCCAGCTGGTTGCACATGCCAAGCCTGTAAACACAGACCCAGACAAAATGGGTCACGATAGGGCTGCAGCCCAGACTGGCTGTAGCTGTTGGTCAGCAAATGGACAACAAGTTAGAATTAGCAATTTTTGTGTGAAATTCAAATCAGAAAAAATAAAAGGTAAAAGCAAGTGCAGAGCAGAAGAAGAAATATTGCGGTCTAATATGAAGTTATCTTTTTTATCTGCAACATTGTAAATCTCTCTCTATTTGACATATCAATCAGTGTTTCTTATCTAAGTGATATATATCTTTTTAAGACACCTGCCCCAGGAAAAGAAAAACCCCAGGCCGGCCCGTCTAAATCTCCCTCTCTGAGTGAGATTAAGAGCAAATTGTCAACGGCGGCCAAGGAGGTAAGGCTGTCATCCTCTCGTTGCAAATTACCACTCTTAATTGAATGTCTGACGCACGGTTAAGCTGATGATTTAATGGCTTTCTTCATCAGGGAAGACCCCTACCCAAGACAGAGCAGAAGTTTGAGAATTTCGTGAAGAGTTCTTTTAAAATCTCAGACAAAACAGTAAGTAATCATGAGTCATTTGATATATAATGTGTATATGATCGTGAGTATTTTTGTATTTAATTTGATTTTTTTTTACATTTTCAACGCTTACATCTCATGTGCACTTTATATCAATGTTCCTGCTTCTGTGCTCTTGCAGTCTATGCATTTTGTCTCTCAAACACGTAGCCATATGGAGTTATTTGTTTTCTAGAAATATTCCAGTTGCCGGGTGTTAGGAGTCACTGTAAGAGCTTTTTGCCATGATAGATACCCAGGAATGCATTATTGTTCCTCACGCTGTCTTCATACCTCACACTGTCCATTATGCCTCAAACGTCTCTCCAGCACAGCGTGTTCTCTTTGAATTATATTCATTTGGTGTCAGCGGGCTCTTTCGAGATGGAATGGGAGTATACCTGCCAAGTCAAACTCTTTCTCAGTGATTTACTGGATTGTGTGTCTTTTGTAGCCCTAATGAAGGGACTGGTGGTATGTGGATGGTACCAATCTCTTTCACATTCAAGGCCTTTGACCAACCCAAAAACAAGGGGCTTTTCTAAATGCAGGACTTAAATCTTTTCTAATGCTGCTTGTCATTTGAGAAGAAAAACAACAGCCCCTGCACATTATTTTGCAGAGCAGGAATTAATCACCCAAAAACCTTTAGATTATCACCACAGACTAAATCACTTCAGGCACTGTGTCAGAAAGGAAAGCTGTGTTTCTATCAAAGCATCTGTAAGAAGGCAATCATTTGAAAAGGGCTATTTGAACATTCATTTGTGATTGCATTATAGTGATAAAATGCTAACTGTACAGCTTTTAGAGCAGGTGAAAGCTCTTTAGAGCGACACGAGGGCCGGTTGGACAGGGAAAAGAGTGGGGGTGGAGTCGGGTCGAGGAGAGCTTGTTGATCCCAGTGTGTAGAAACATCTGTGGAAGTGCTTTGGTTTCGTCAGCCAAGGCTGAGATCTGTCAGACCTGGAGCACCTAGTCATATACTCTGGTATGTACTGTTGCCCCCACCCAACCCCTCGTCGTTCCCCCACAGCCCCATCTAAACTCAGCGTTCCCACAGGCCAGACGCACAAAAGCACGTTGGAGTAAAAATGAGTCATGTGTGTAACGCTGTATAGCACTTCATTTGGATGATTTATCATTCATTTCTTCTCTTCTGTTGTTACCCCTCCCTCCCCTCTCTGCACCTTCCTCAGGTGGTCAAGGACCTTTGGAGTTTTGTACAAACACTGAAGATCGAGAAGAAGTAACAAACGTTGAAGCATTTCTATGTTTTGCATCCTGCAAGACATTTAAAGGCACAGTCAGCGAGATTTCCTACTTGGCCTTATTATGTCATCATTTCTACTGAAACTCTGACTTCTAGTGAGCAGGACTGAAAATGGGTAAAGCCATTAATGATTCAGGTGTCATTGTTTTTTTTGTAGATGCGAAGCACGCTCTGGAGCTGGTTTGTAATTCACTCACAAATTCACTCATTCACACTTAGTAGCCTGCAGATTTTCCACAAGGGGAAGCAGTCTACTTCATCACCACCTACAGGGAAGGAAAGTAATGGCACCACCAGTTAGGACCTGCACATGTCTACGGTTGCTTTTCATTATAGGATATAATATAAGAATCAGATCTGAACACCGATAGTGTTAAACTTCCATTATCAGGATAATTGTGAATATTCTTAGATGAGTGACTTGAAAAAGCTGTTTGACTTGATAACGTACAGTGTTATATAGATTTCCTGATTTATTTTGAATTGCCACGAGGAGGAGGTCACTGATGCTGGAGGCCCGGCTTGCTCATTGTATGTCCCTGGAAAAAAGTTGTACTATGGATTCCAAACTAAATAACAGGAGATGAGGCACCCCGTGATGCAATAAAAATAGTTATGTATGTTTTAGTGACATTTCAAGAATGGTCAGGATAATCTGATAGGAAATGTTCACATTTTCATCGTCCCATGCTTCCTCGCGTCCTCTTTCCTACTTTGAGTGGGAAATCGTTCCCCTATGCCATCACGGAGGATCTTGCAATCCCTTAAATTCAACTCAAGGAGGAAGGAGGCTTCTGGAGCAGGTTAGAGCGAGAAACATGGGTGTCTCCTTGCTTCCCTCACTTGCTCATCTTCCATGGATCTCTTTCTCATATTCTTACCTGCAGGAGTTAGGATGCATGGAAGAGAGGCAATAGAGGGAAGCAGGGAGACATGTAAGCATAATGAAAAGTACCCTATGTTGCTTATCTACAGAAAAGGAATAACTGCTGCACTTTCAACACCTACACGCAATAAATGCACCTGCAAATTTCAACATCTGCAATAATAGCAGATATGTAATTTATCAAGTGACAACAAGTTAATTGTTAGTATTCAAAGCCAAAGAAAGACAGAACTTGGTTAAGGTATTCATGGCTAATTTTTGTTTAATATGGCCTCTTGGTCTTGCCCAAAAAAGCTGCCATCTGTGAGGTTTACAACAGTAGCTTTAGTTTTGTGATACTACCACAAGGAGTCGCTAGACATTTTGAAATCCTACACACAAGGTCTTATAAATCATCAAACGGCTATAAAAATGACAGCAATTGCAGGTGGTGTAACTGTCAAATTACTGAAGCTATTCCTTTCCTTGCCTGTAGAAGGTGAGATCAGCATGCAGACATCTTACTTTCATGACATATTTTTGCATGTTTGTATTGGAACTGCAAGAATGAAACTCTGAAAATTGTTAATTCTGGCTGAGCCTGGTTTCAGGTGCTTTGCATCCATGACACTGTGTGTCCATGTCAAGTCAACAATGCAATAGGAGATATTGCAGAATGTGCCTTTAAATATCTCTACTGTAAACTGAGATAAATCAGAGTCCCAGTTTGTGTGAATTTGAGCAGTATAAACAAAGACGGCTAGGAACGCTGATACTGAGGGACAGTGACAATGTCTTGTTTTCCTATTTTAGCTTCTGTTTGGCTTTACAAGGCATTAGCTTGCAAAACATGCTAAAGGTTATCTGTCTGCTTTATACATATTGTACAGGAATGCGTTTTTTTTTTTAATTGTACACTCAGATTAGTCATCCAGCAGCAGAACTGTATTTTTTAACAACTTGTTGAACAGCAGCGAGGGTTACTTTGTTTCCTGCAATGATAAAGCAAATACGCAAAAAGATTCAACTGTTTATAAAACATTTCCCTTAAAAAAGGAGTCAGGAAACTACATTCATGGATACATGCAGTTTTTACACTACTACCATTACATATCTTAACCAATCTGTTGAGTAAATAAGAAATGTTTCATCCCATGTTTTTACCAGAAACACACCTGACATTTCTGGGAGTGGTGTCATTGTTAATGTTTGGGTTTTTTATACTCCAAAACAAATATAATTAAGTACCCAGAGAGCCTGAAAATATTACAAACCTGCTGACTGGACCCATCTCAAAAAGCATTTTTTTGGGAGTGTGAATTCATATCAAGCTATTTATGTCTGTCATTATTTGGGAGAGTAGTCAATGCAGTAGTTTCAGCCAAAAATAATCTGTATCAAAAGTGTTCATGAGAGTATTATGATCTCTATAAAACCAACAACAGCTGGCCTGACTAAAATGCTTTTCTTTAAAGTAAATACATACAAAAAGTTAAAAACAAGGCTAATAGATTGTTAACGAGCTCCAGGACGTTCTTTACGATGTGGCACCAACGCTGTTTTTTTAGTGCATGTCAATGTGCTCTAATGCACTAAACACAGATCACAAGCCTGTGATTAACGTGGATTATCTTATTTATTACAACATAATCATAAGGTATAGATCAGAAAATTACATCAGAGCAACATGACATCATTTACAGAAACCCCATGAAGAACTCAGCCCCATAATTGTTTGCACTCTTGTATATCGGTGCTCTGGTGACAATAAGCTACACTTGCTCAGTGCTTATAATGTGTTTATGATCCAGTATAATGCCTTTTATGAGCCAAATGTTGGCAGTTGGATACCATCTTTAACCAATCAAATAGCTACAGTAGGTCCATGTCGTCTCTGAAGGATATTTGAAACTCTAAAACTAAACTTAGGTCATTAAAGTCACCCTGATAATCGACCTAGGCATCACATTTTAAATATCTGTGATGTCCTGCCTGTAAGGTGTCAGTAGGAGCAGGTAGGTTGTGTACGAGTCCTTCTTTAATGATTATTAATAGTTCCCTCGTATCAAACTTAATGAACTTTTCTCTGTGAATAAATCTCTTGCGTGTATTAACAAGTATGGCAGCTGAAAAGTTACATTTTTGAGTGTGTGCTAAATCCGCCCTTGCTAATAGCTGGTTTTGCAGCTTGGATCTGTTGTTGTGATCTTTATTTGAATTGTTGTGTTTTAGTTTGGTGTAGAAGTGTTTTGTGTTGAGTATAAAACCCCTTTTTAAAATGTTTAAATACTGTTTGTGTTAACCTGACATTAGTTGTCCTCCTTTGATTGGGAGTAATTTCCAATTAGCAACACGTCCAAGTTTTAATCACTTTGGTAATAACAACAAAAAATGTTTGAAATGTGGCTTTTGAAAATACAATTGGCATCAAACACTGAAATTTAACTGCTCCGTATAAGGCTACTAGCGCTGCAGAACGTTGAGTTTAGAACAGCATTATTATGTATGAAATCTTTTTTTAATTATTATCTTCAGTAGTAGTAAATATCTAGTATTGTATCAGACTAAGTAGTTCTGAGATATATCTATGATTGATGACCCCTTCTGTATTTCCTTTTATCCATGATATCGCCTCGTGTCTGATGTGAAATACCTGCTGTGAAACATCAGTGTGTGTTTAGAGGCATCTTTACTTTGAACTGACAAGAAACGAGGTGCATATTTCCTGCATATGTCAATGCAAATTAAATTGTAACACTGTACTATTGTGAAATCTGAATTGATGAGAGTAAATGATGGTTGGGCCGACTCAACATGTGTTGATAGAAAGTGCATTTTGTCTGTTTAGTCAAATTTTATTGATTAGTTAATGCATGATTGCTGATGGTGGACATTCATTCATGATTTGTCGAGATGAACATATCCATCCATTTTTTTTATCCTACCTGTAATATTTACCTGAATAAAGTGAATCCCAGCTGGTTTTGAGTCCCTCATTTAAAAGGTGTTTTACCTGTAGACCAAGAAAAAATAAAAGGCAGCTAAACTACTTAAAGCTCCCATATTTTGTTGATTTTTATTTTGGGTTTCAACTAGAATTGCTTTAATATTAAAAAATGTAATATTGCATAATCTTATAATCCTAAACTTTCCATTCCTGCAGCACCTCTATTCACCCTTTGGGCTTTTCAGGAGGGGGGCCGAAAAGAAACAGTCTGCTCTGATTGGTCAGCTCGTGCAGGCCTGAGCAGGCACCAGCTGTATTTCCACATAAACTCTGCTGGTGTTTTTGCAACCATGTCTGCGCTGGGGACTGAGAGGGACAAAAAAGATCAATATGAGTGGACATGCTGCTTGATGATCTTGGACATTTTTGATAGAGATGGAATGTAACAAAGTACTTTTACTCAAGTATTTAGTGAAAATTGGAGGTACTGTACTAGATGGAAAATTTCACTGCATTTATTTAACAGCTTTAGTCACAAGTGATTTACAAATTAAGATTTTTGCATACAAAACATACATTGAACTTATAAAATATGTTTTGCTATAAATGGAGTTACCCATCCGTATGTACAAGTACAGCTAAAATAATTAGACGGCCAAAGGTGGAGTAAGCGATTCTGGAGAAAAATAATTGTTGAGTTTCATTCCCAGGTCGACAAATAGCGACACTCTGGGTTTGTGGTTCAGTCCGAGCCACTATTGTTAACTGTCAGGTGTCTTTCCAACCTCACTGCTCTGTGCAAAAATGTCTTTTAAAGTTGAGATAAAGATAATAAGAGGCTTCAGCAGTCTTGAGTTAGACAGATGTAGTTGGTGTCTTGTTTGACTGAAGGCTCATTTTAGCTTCGGCTGAACTTTTTATGGCTGAAATTGTTTTTAGACATACTTGCGCAAATATGAACTTTCCTTTAATTGTAATAACCACTTATCTTTCCTGACACCACTGGGTGGCACTGAAGTCCGGGCGTTGACTTCAAAGCAAGACTTCATAATGATATAAATTGATTAAGCTCTTACCTGAACTGTGAGTCAGGCATTACTTCACTGCCAGCTGAACGCTTTTTGCCCCGTAGCCACGAGGAAGTGAGGCGCACTAGCGGATGCAGCCGCGGGATGACGCACAATTTTATGTTCCAAACAAGACGACTGAGAGGCACGTGGAAATCCCCCCTTTGTGGTTCACTTGAATTCCAGTCCAGGGTTTGACTGAACCAGCCTGGAGGTATTGACACACAGACACACCACAAAAAGCTCTCTCACACACACACATTTATATAAAGAATGGTAAACCTGCAAGTTGCCCTGGTACCTCATCGGAGAAAAAAATGGATTGACACTTGAGGAGATTAATTCCATTTGAAAAAGTAATATCCAATAAAATGAGCATCAGTTGGGTGGTGGATACCAGAGAAGACAGATATCTAGAGGAAACAGCCACAGACAACACAAAAGTCCCTTGTAGAGGCAGGTTAGAAAGGTATCAAGTTGTATTTGGCACTGAGAAGTAAGATGTTTATTTAAGTTTTCTTGATATTGGACTTGTCTTCCAGTTCATCCTCTTAGTGCCTGTTGTCTGTTTATTTCTGCCTTCATACAATATTTTTTTTGGTTAAACGAAAAAGGAAAGAAATCCTCATAAAGAAAAACTTTCTCATAAGTACGCCTGTATATCTTTTTTTACAAGTCTCGCTCCATCTGTAATTTGACATTGTGAACTAAACACAATAGACAAAATGCAATAAAGGAAACATCTGCACTGGTTTTGAACTGTAGGTGTGGTTGAACAGCAGCCCAATTGCCAGAATAAAATGTTGGCATTGTACGTTACTGCAAACCATGTTTATATTCAATTTGTACGTTTTATATGTGTCATATCAATATTACCTGTCAAGTCATGTTCAAATTCATGCATATGAGCTGACTTTCACATCAGGAAGTGGGTGGTTGACAAAGCTGCCAAACCAGAGACCACTGTTCGAGACAACGTTTCAACTTTTGTAAGCGTGAAGCTACTATTTTTAAGGAAATATTTCCTGGCCGAGGTAGTGGTAACAGAACCGGATATTACAGGCAAAATGCCAGGACAATTTCCAGCCATGTTTGTGGCAACAAAGCCAAGGTATTTTATAATAAATAATATGATAAACGTTATTTATATAGCACCTTTAAAAACAGAGTTTACAAAAGCAGGAAACTCAGGAAGACGATATTACAGAATAAACACTCAACAGTCGAGCCGAACACAAGGAAGCCTCGTCTACGATGAGATAAAACCAGAAGGCAGAACAGAAAATGTAAAAACACAAAAAGTCAACGAGTCATTATAAGTAAAAGGAATAAAAGCGATCTTTTCCTAAACCTAACCTCACAGGACCATAAGCAAAAATTGTAACTTCAACAGAAAGAAATGTCAACATTCATTCTGGTGATTGGGTTGAACACAACACTCAACCTGGTGCGTTCACCCTAGTAACAAAAAATACCTTCTAGTGGCGTCTTGTCTCGACCATTAATGAAGTCTTCAATACTCTGGATAATCCGAGGAACATTACAGTTCTCACCGGGAATGATTCTTAAAATAAAAATGTGGTTCCAGTGAAAACGATTCAAAGCGATTTCTGTTCATTTTCATTCTGATGGTTTTTGGATGGAGGCAGAAATAAGAAACGGACATCTTTGGACAAATTAAACTATCCAGATACCAGGAGATGTAAGTGAGGTGTTTCTTCAGTAATTTGGGTGAACTGACCCTCATATGGTTCTTCTTACTCTGTTAGTGTAAGTGCCTTACTATAACAGTTAAAGCACACAGGGACAAGGCAGGTGTTCTGTACATGTGAGACAGCAGGTATCACTTCCCTACGTGTGGCAGCAGCCAAACACAACATTAGGCCATTAGGGAAATATCGCCCTTTTCTCTAATCCAGCAGTCACACGATATGGCACAGGACAGTCATGACAGTGTGTTCTCAGTCATAAACATCAGAGGACGATCTCTTCAACCTTTGTGTGTGTGTGTGTGTGTGTGTGTGTGATTGTGCTCTGAGGAGAACAGGTGTGTTTTGTTTTTGTGAGTGTGGTTGTGCCCCCTATGAAGAACATGTGAGTGAAGCACAGAACGACCAGTTTGTGTTGTATAAAACCAGCTTGTTCTACCATCTGCCTTATTAAAAGCCTCAAGCCTGTGCGTGTGTGTGTGTGTGTGAGAGAGAGAAAGAAGAGAGAGAGAGAGAGAGAGAGAGAGAGAGAGAGAGAGAGAGAGAGAGAGAGAGAGAGAGAGAGAGAGTGTGTGTGTGTGTGTGTGTGTGTGTGTGTGTGTGTGTGTGTGTGTGTGTGTGTGTGTGTGAGTGAGTGAGTGAGTGAGTGAGTGTGTGTGTGTGTGTGTGTGTGTGTGTGTGAGTGAGAGAGAGAGAGAGAGAGAGAGAGAGAGTGTGTGTGCGCGTGAGTGCGTGCGTGCGGGACAGATTAAATAATCTTTCAACCACAGTGAATCATTTGTACCGTATAATTTGCTTTTAATTTTTTTTCAAAATTTAAATTAAAAAACTTGCAGCTTCAGGGAAGTTGTGTTCATTACAACTTTAAATACATAAACAACTGCAAACCAGACATGATTACATACAAATAATTGTTGTCACCACAGGTGTGGGTGAAGAAGGTACAGTAGATAACAGCTACGGTTGTTGTTGTACATTCAAACAATCTGTTGTGAAAGCAGTAAGAACCTTTAGATAGTCCTTAAAACACTTTTGAAAGATTGCAACACTGTGTAATATAAACCAACATGCCATGTTAAACAAGTGACAGATCAGACTACATTACAAAATGAGAACCAGCCTCCAGGGACAATGTTACTGTGAAGCAAAATGGTTGAAACAGCAGAAAAAGAAGTGCTGTACTCCAAATTAAAGTTCACCCTGTTTAACACCATCTACTTATTTCAGCTTACGCTCTTCCTCTTTTTGTCTCTTCTGCATGATTGTAGTGGATTTAATTGATGAAAGCAACAACATGTTAGAACTTTCACCTGGATTTACCTGGTTAATGAGCCATGACAGAACACTTTGTGTGGATATATGCAAATGAAAAGGCTGCAAAATTGACTGGTTTTCAAGGGATGAAAACCAGAAATATACTCAACGTCTGCCAGGATAATCTTGGGATTTATACAACCCCAGTAATGATGTTCAAACTCTCAGCTTGTGGCTGCAACAGTCAGTTTACATTAAGTGATTCCCGACTAAATCTATTGTATTTCTTTGAGTTCCAACAAACACCAAACTTTCTCATGAAACGTTTGCACAAGATTTTTAGAATACTTTTTAATTGTGCATGGTTTACATCCATTGTAGCTTGTTTGTTGTCTTCTTCTACACTGGCTTTTTTAGCGCATTGCTGCATTTCCTGGCATGTTGATGGTTAGGTCACACACCAGTTAAAAGCATGTGTGCAAAGCTACTTTAAAAGAGTAGTGTCTGTTTTGCCTTGTTTAAAATGCTTATGGCAGTGGGAATAAAGCAGCTGAAACGAGCGGTGAAGGGGGTGTCAAGGGTCCTCAGTGACGCAAACTGCTTTTCTTTCTACTGCACGACTGTAAAGTTCTGAAAGTTGGATTTGAGTGGTGCTGATGATCTTAGCTGCAAGTTTAGCCTTTTTTTAAATTTATATTGCCCAGAATCACAAATTTACCTCAAGGGGCTTTACAATCTGTTCAGCCTCCGGCAGCCTCTGTCCTTAGTTCCTTGATTCAGATAAGGACAAAGCAGATAAATGTTGATCATGTTTGGTAAAGATGTGGATGCAGGCAGCCCGTACTCATCAGAACTGTACAACTGTACGAATGTACCAGCAGGTTATTATGACCCATAGTTACGTTTATCGTCAGGCAGCAACTTCTAGTGGCCGTATTAAGTATTATGGCAGCCAAGGCAGAAATCAGGTGAGTATGAAGAGCGACCACATAACGAGCAGGATGGGGTGGTTGGACAGGTCAAATAAACACAGGACTTTTATCTTGTCTCATGTGAAACCAGAAGTCAACAGTGAGTATTTTAAACTTAGTAACATAGTAAACTGTCATCACATAGATAATGTTACTTAAGTTACATACATATGCAAGTTACATAGTTATTTAAACCCAAACCATGATCTTTTCCTAAACCTAACCACACTGCTACTGTGTGATGAGGGTTCAGCGCGCCTGTCGCTGGTATGCTGCAACGTTCAAGTTATTTTGGGAACGGGGATGCGTGTCATTTTGGGAGTGACTGGCAATTGACTTATTCATTCGTTTAAGTATGAGGATGCGTTGATTAGGGGGGCGTTGAGCAGCTTCAGGTATTGCCAGATAGGTAGAACCTGACCCACAGGACCTTCTCTCAAGCATGGAGACCTTGACGAAGGACAGGCAACCCAAACAATGTGTGGTCAACAAAACAGTGTGAAAGCAACGACAACAAAATGCAAACCCCATAAAACCAATGTTCTAGTTCTACAGAAAGTACCGATTGCTCATTTGAGAATTTAATCAGAAATAATTGACATTTATTTAAAACTGTCAGATTACATTTGTTTCCAAGTCAAAGTCCATCAATCAGTTCAGTCATTTATAAAATGATCTGTTTACATAAGCTTGAAGAAACAAACACTCAAATTCATTAAAATTCAGACATGTGTTGTCACCTGTCATCACCTCCTTTATTAGTCTGGCTTGTAGCAACTAGTATCAATTAAACTACAAATTTCCATTTGATACAATCACCTGTGCTGCTGCCAAGAGTGTTGCTCCACATGCTTCTCTGCAGAAGTGTTGGAAGTGTCAGTACATCTTTATCAAACACCAGGCACTCTTTTCCATGAATCTGAGGCACAGATTATGCAACCTCATCCTACACTGTTCTTTAAACTGCCTTCAGGGAACGCTAACACTACTGTCAGTCAGCCTGCATTTTCACAACTCCAGTTTTGATAGCTAAAAGCAGAGTAAAACAACTCTAATCTTAAGGGTTTTTAAAGTAATGTCACCTTTGAGAGTCCTGTTATCTATCTATGCTAGTGTGAACTCCAGCTTTTAGTTTGTTAGGTGTTGTTTTACTTCATTTGAGCTTCTGCAAATGTTCAATGAAATCGTGCATTATCAGTCAAATTTTCTTCCTGGGGTTTACCTGCAGGACATCTAATTGAGGACAATGTTTTCATGCTCATCTCTGGTGGAAAGAAATGTAAGGTCATGTCTCTGCAGGCATGTACATTTCCGCCCTCTTTTTTCTCACGACCCAAAGGGAAGTGTGATTTAAACACATCTGTGCATCTAGTTTGAAAAAGAACTCACTTCTACACAACAGCTGTTGTTAACACATGTTATTACTATATCATTATTCCAGTGTTGCAAAAAGTAGCCAAAAGTCATAAAGATATCACGTTAATATATTACTTTGGTAAAAAGTATATAATATTAGGTGTACTTGATTAGCAAAAGTAATTGTCTGGCAACAAATGCAATATTGTAATGTAGTATCAAAAGTACAGTTCAAAGTAGAATTATACATGTATTTACATATACTGCATAATATGGGTTGACTGATACCATCCGACATAAAGCATTTTTCTGATTATTGGCCTTTGGTTATTGGTGTTTTTCTGTCCAATTGTATCTAATTTCCATTAAAATAAATGTACTAAAAAATGTGGAACTTTGGCTCTGATGCACGATGCAATCTGCAAAGTAACTAAAGTTATCAAATAGATGTAGTGGAGTAAAAATACATCATTTGTTTCCAAAATGAGGGGAAGTTTAACGTAGCTGAAAAGTTCCTCAAAATTGTACTTAAGTGCAACACTTGAGTAAATGTACTGAGTTCCATCACTGCATAAGTCTGTGCTTTACAGTGTGGTGAGTAATGTAACTGCTTTACAGTGTGGGGAGTAATGTAACTGCTTTACAGTGTGGTGAGTAATGTAACTGCTTTACAGTGTGGGGAGTAATGTAACTGCTTTACAGTGTGGTGAGTAATGTAACTGCTTTACAGTGTGGGGAGTAATGTAACTGCTTTACAGTGTGGGGAGTAATGTAACTGCTTTACAGTGTGGGGAGTAATGTAACTGCTTTACAGTGTGGTCAGTAATGTAACTGCTTTACAGTGTGGTCAGTAATGTAACTGGTGGTAATGGTTGTTCAGTTGGGACAAAAACAAGCATTCTTTTCAAAGCTGCACTGTCAGATTTTTTACTTTGGCGGCCCCGAGTGGCAGTGACAGATAACTTTTGGATTTTTGGACTTAATTACCCTCTTTTTCAGCCATGTAATGTAACATAATGTGATTTGGACAGATGGAGAGAGATGGCAGCAGAACACACATTCATTACTCAAGTAAAAGTACAGATAATACTGATCCATCTTTACTTTAATAAAAGTAAGAAAGTACAGTTTCCATAAAGTATCGAGGTAAAAAGTATCCCTCTGAAGAACATCTCAACTTCACGTCATATTAATGTAATTTAAAGACTGTAGAATCAGTAGGATTTGTCAAGGCTGCTCGTAAACGCACCACAAAGACAGTTGATTGTTGAGTCTCATTCCCAGGACATCAAATAGACATTTTGGGTTGGTAAAGATCAGAAATTCCAAGTACAGATATGTCTGTCAAATGTGGTGAGTAAAAGTAAAAAGTTGCCAGAAAAATGTAAAGTACAGCTACCTGAAAAATTAAGTACAGTGAATTAAAGGAATAGTTCACTCTAGAACGAAATTATCATTATTCATTATTATCATTTTCGACTCACTCTCATGCTGATGAGAAGTCTGGTGTAGTTTCTTATTCATCAAAGTGCAGCTGGAGACCCGCTGGGGTTCCCTCCTGCAAAAAAATCCATTTAACGGGCGTCAATGTGCCCGAGACGAAAAGGTCCATAAAACTACACAAAAACTTTGTAATATTCCTCCATACTGTTCGTCCGCTGCAATCCAAGTGTCCTGAAGTGGCGACATCCAGAGTTTACTCCAAACGACGTCATTTAGTACATTTTTACAGCCTCAACAGTCGCTATGCTGCATCTGCCTGGAGGCACGCGAGTCTCCCTCACAGCGTTTGCACTACGGAAGCCGCGCCGGACAAGATGAACGAGACTCGCGATAGATACACACCGGTATTTACTTCCTGCTGTGAGTTTCAAGTTTCAAATCACTAGTGCAGCAGATCCCTCTTGTGTTTGTGTGTCGCTCGTCACTCACAGCTGGATGTAAATACCGGTGTGTATCTATCGCGAGTTCTGTTGATCTTGTCTGGAGCAGCTTCTGTAGTGCGAGCGGCTGTGAGGGAGACTCGCGTGCCTCCAGGCAGATGTAGCATAGCGACTGTGTAGGCTAGAAAAATGTACTAAATGACGTCATTTCAAGTAAACTCTGGATGTCACCACTTCAGGACACTTGGATTGCAGCGGACGAGCAGTATGGAGGAATATTACAAAGTTTTTGTGTAGTTTTATGGACCTTTTCATCTCGGTCACCATTGACGCCGTTATATGGATTTTTGCTGCAGGAGGGAAGCACCGCGGGTCTCCAGCTGCACTTTGAGGAATAAGAAACTACACCGGACTTCTCGTCAGCATGAGGGTGAGTCCATAATGACTGAATTTCGTTCTAGAGTGAACTATTCCTTTAAGTATTTGTACTTCCCACCTCTGCAGATGGACAATGGTTTCTTTTCACTGAAACTGAAACCAGCTGAATTTCATTTAATATACAAATATGTCAACATACAATCTCTGTTAAAGTTTGTGATTTAGACTGAAAAGAATGTTGTATTTTTATTTTAAAAGAAATTTTAAAAACACAGATGCCTCAAAAAATGTCTCCCAATATGTCAAAGCCTGTCAGAGGCCTGTTTGAGTGAGCATGTTGTTAACAGTGTGTTTCCTCTGGTAGTTTGTACTTAACACGTCAAACTAAAACTACTGATTGTGTTTTATCAACCCCTCAAACACACACACACACACACACACACACACACACACACACACACACACCCCTCCCATGACAATTGTTTTGACCTTTGCTCTGAGGAAATAAGGCCGTCTGTGCTTGATGTGACAGGTTGGCACATCACCTGGATACAAGCAAATAAACGAGCGGAGGGAAAAAATATCAAGGGAACATTTCAAGCATTCACAGAGAGCTTTCAAAATGGAACAATGACTTTGCCCTGGGGGAAAAAAGTGATCATGCTGGTATGTTTATATTAGGCGGAAAGGAAGCCATCATTGTCATCACCAGTGATTTTCTCTTTCACGGCAAGATTTTGACAGTTGACTGTATCTTAATAACAATTCCTTCTATGTATAAGTCAATTGTCACGGATGATGCGCTTATGTAAACATTTTTCTTCTTCTTCTCCTTTCAGGCAACTCGTTTCCTGTCAGGATTTGTGAACTCTGTGGCATTATCCTGAATAGTGTGAGAGTTATCAGAGTTATTTTTCACTATTTCAGTCATTTTTTTAATGCTGTAGTCAAATCTTTTGCTGCTCTTTGCATTGGGAATATGTGTGGGATGACAGGGTGGGGTTGTTCATTCAGGGATTGGGAACACTTCAGCGAAACAGACATCACGGGAAGTAATTGTGTAAATTAGAGGAAGAGGTGGGGGAGTTCATCATCTATCTTCCCGTAAGCAAACCCTGGCCCAGTAAAACACAGCCCAGTTGGTACAGCAATAGGACATGCGGTTATTAATACAGAAGAGGGAGGTGCACTCACCTCGACAAGCGCCAACACGCGAGCGCATTACCTCTACGGCTGCTATGGCAAAGATGTGAGCTGCATTCCTCTGCCCACAAACTCAGAGCTGTTTTCCCCTGACACAGAGGAGAGGCTTCTGACTGTCAGGCTCACATCTGGGAGGGTTTCAAGGCTCAGGCAATGCTTAAGACAACTCATCTCCCACATTTTCATCTCTAAGGTTATACTTTATGATGATTTTGCAAAAGTACTGAATGTTTTCTTTTGAAATTTAACTAAAGTGGCTGAGAAAACAGCTGTCTGGATATATACTGAAACAATATGTTGGAATGTAGGTTACCTGTTCAGTAAAGGTTGAACTAAATAAGGTATGACTAAGAGTAAAAATAAAGATGCAGCTCATAGTTTTTCAAAAGATAATCTGTTATTACCAAAATTCCCAGTGAGATGCCAAATTCTATATGACTCAGTGTTGTGTTTGGTTTGGTAACTATCACAATGACTTGATGTGACTGACGCAAATTACATATTAAACGGATGAATAATTCAAACCCTCCTAAAGGAATGTGGAGAGGTAAAACGTTCATCAAAATCTTAAAAACAAAAAAATCTGTCTAGTTACTTGAAACTAAAAGAAATCATGTACTTGGATATCTGACTTCATTTTTGTACAGAGAGAAGAAGTGGAGATGTGTTGTTCATCTTTATATACAGTGATCGGGTACAGGGTGTGTGGGATTGTGCTTGAGTGGAGTAAATCGGTCTCATTGTTTGATTAGTCCTGTTTTCAACATATACTTCATGCTGCCATGAGCTGTGTGGTCAAGGGCAACAGCACATGGCAGGGTCTCTCGTGGCAAATTGGTCCCATGTAAAGATGAAGTCCAAGACAAGCCCTTTCAGAATAGTGAAACCGGGGCCATTTCCTGAGCCAGACTTCGGAGAGGGGTCTGGTTGCCCTGTTGGCTAACCGACTGTGGGTTCAGGTGTGGGTGAAGGACGGGTTGCAAATCTGGTAGCAAGCGCAACAGGGGCTTTGGCATGTCATTAAGACATTCGACTCTTCAGATGTGCCACTTTTCTGGTGTTCAGCAAGCCAAAGCTGGTGTGGAAGATGGAGCAACACCACAGATTCTGGAACAAGACTTGTGGTTAAGATGCTGGCCTCTCTCCTTTTTTGGAGTTTTTTCTAGCGTGAGATGCACCGGGCCCACAAGGATGTCATGAGGTCCTGCTTCAACACCACTCCAGTAAAGGTTTCCTCGGAGAATGACTGGGTCATCAGTAGGTCTGAAACTGCCAGTTCAAACCTTTTACTGCAGAGGTGGTTGGAGTTGTGGTTCTCAGCAGAGGAGAACTGCTGACCTTGACTGCTAATATCCTCTGAGTATTACCTGACCAGAGGGCCTCTATAAGGACCCTTGTGCTTCAGCATGTCTTTCCAGTGTTTTATTAAATTCAGGACTAGGTCTACGAAATGCTAAACTAAGGTGGTGATTCTTGTTTGTATAAAAGGAGTATGTGCTGCAGCTATTGGGGATTCACACTGCTTATCCTCTGCAGGAAAGCTTACATTTAAATGTATCGCTACACCAGAAATGTACTTCACTAAATGCACATTTGTCTGTTTCGCACCTATCTGTCCTTGTTCACCAGCAGCCTGAGACAGCACTTTTATCATATATTTAAATGATGTCTCACTCAAACCAGTGTGGTTCAACAAGGTAATTTGTCAGCCACCAAACTTGAATAAGCTGATATCTGTAAAGACTTCAGCCCCTGAGGTCTGTGAGGCCGTGACGCACCTTGCATGTTGTCTCACTTTTGCATCTTGTCGTGCTTCCCTTGTATATTCTCTACAAGGTCTTAACAAGATGAAGATGAAGCAAAACATGGCAACTAGAATGATTGGTTGATTCTCTCTGTGCCAGTGATATCGTTGTTTCATTGTCAGCTTTTCTACAGGATACATAACGGACAGCCCAGTCACCAGAAAAAAAAAGCTGACAGTTTACATTTCTGCAAACCACAGATACATTCAAATTTGTTCGTGTCATACTGACGTTTCTACAATACGAGTCACATTCACACATTACTTAACTCTGTGCTGCTCCCCAGCACATGTAGGCAAAGCTGCGAGGCTCTAGACACATATGATTCACATTGTCAGTTGTAATTCGTCCCTCCTTCGTACTCCTTTTTTCAATGCAAAACATCCCATACTTTATTTGGGGTTGAGTTAATGCATTATTTCACCTACAACACAACGCTGCACTGGGCTTTAACCTGATTTACTGGCTGAACTGCTTCTGTTTTAGCTTAGCAACCCATGTTAGTCCTTTTCAGACACAGAGACACAAATTGTCAACACAATAAAAGCTCTCCACCAGCCCCAGACCAGCTCACTGTCGGATATCTGTGCTGAGTATTCATGTTTCTTGCTCTTTGACATGTCAGTGCATCAACACTGAGGGTTTGATTGACAAATTACAACACCCAGCATGCAGTTCTTCAGGGATGCAGTAACAGATCAAATTCTCAATGTCAAGGTAATCTTTGAATAAAATATTTTGTAAATATTGATTGACTGAGACAGAGGTTATCCAGTATCCATTTAATAATACAGACGTATTGACCAGACTGTCAACTGCTCAGCACAGCAACATCATAAAATTCATATTATATCTGTTTACTGTATCACCAGCACAACAGCATACAGGTGAAATTAAGGCCACAAAGAGCCTTCTTTACACCAGCTTGTTTTGTTTGTTGTCTCTTAAAAGTAACCAAACAAGCCGCCACACACTGTGATTTTGGATAGCATGCCAGCATTCTACAAACGAAGGAGGCACAACTGTCATGACATTTAACACGGCATCAGCTAGTGTTAGTGCTAGTATCATGTAGTGTGATGTTTTACATTCAGGTTGGGCAGGGCTTTCTAAACAGTAACACTGGCATAACATGGCAATGACAAGAGTTTACCGCCCCTGTTATGTGGCAGACAATGCAGTGCTGTAGCTTTTGTTTGAGTTCGCTGCAAGCTGCTTTTTTAAATCTCCCGGTGTGATGCACACACAACATGTGGACAACACGTCACACGTCTGTCCGTCTCACTGGCTTACTCTTTTTATACTGCTGTACAGTAACTAACCCCGCTGCCTGCTCAGAGGCAGAACAACACTGACCCCCTCCATCTTTGTTCCTTTTATACAGAACAAGGCAGAATAACGGCGCATCGTTCCCGCCTCGGACAGGTTGTTTATAAGGGCCGTAAATGAACCAAGTCGTATACGCAAATGCAATAAAGTAAACTATTTCTTTTGGTTCAGATGAACAGTCACTCATACTTAACAAATGCACAACACTCATGATTTCAGGTAATACCAACTTGTTTTTTTAAACTATTGCATTGTGATGCATGACTTGGATCTTGTTCCTCTGTTGCAGGAGCTCAAGAGGTAAAGCAAATCAAAAGTGAACAATATGCAGTAAACCCTTTGTATATTTTTGGTTGGTGCCTTTGCAGAAAACCAGCATCCACTTCATCTTAAGACTTCTGATCCAAATAGGTAGTAAGATTTCAGGATTTATAAATCTGAAGACATCGAACTGAATTTCTAACACTATCCCTTTTTCCAGAGACAAGTTATATCCACTATAAACACATTCATATAAATATTTATGAGCTATTTTTTTACCTGCATAAACGATCCAGAATCATTCCCAGGTGAAGCTCAGCACCAGTGATCCAGTAAGATTTCGGCATGCTTTGACAGTGAGACTGCATCAATCATGTTTTATTTTATCTCTCTCACTGTCTAAATTTAGTTTAAGGTGACGCAACCCATCACATATTTCTAATGTAGGCAAGAGCAAAAACAACATCAGCCATATCAAAGCTGGATGGGTGTGGAGGGTCCAGCCTTTTTCTTGGTGGGTGGAGGTACCAGCCTGCCTTCCCTTTGTACATCTTACATCTGAAACGGGCACATTTTTTCTCTCTTTTCCAAATAACATCTGCAGCAAAAAGCCAGACAGGTAGTTAGAGCTGATTGGTCATGGATGGATTTTCTCTCTCTCTATGTTGCTCTCTCTCTCTCTCTCTCTCTCTCTCTCTCTCTCTCTGTCCCTCCTTTTTTTCTATTCTACAAAGCCCAGAGGCTAGTATTTCACTGATTACAGAGTCCCTCCATTTGAATGGTCGTTTGTGTATTGTCAGAACAAAGGGGGCGAGCGGCCTCTGAAGAGGTGCTAGACAGGGGAATGGATTGGGCTCAGCGATTAGGATGAGTGGAAGTGCAGGTTCAGGCTAGCTTAGCAGAGCAGAGGCAGCTCAAGGAGGGAATCCACTCCAACTGCTGTGGGACCTTTCGTGACTGGGAAAAGTGGACTTGTGTGCCGCAGCTGCACTCCACTGCAACTTATTGTTGAACTTAAATTGTAAAGGAGAGCTGAGGGAGTTTTATAGTGGACTAACTGACCTCTTGTATTGCTCTGGATTAGTCGTGTCTCTGCTGAAACCTGGGTTAGGATTAAAGGCCTTTAATTCCATGTAAAATGTTCATTATAGCCCACTGTGTTCACAGTGTGTCATTTCTGCCACTAGGAGTTTCTCAATCAAAGCAATGAAATAAGGTCACTCATAAAATGTTGCTTTAAAATGTGATTTGAAGCGACTTACGTGCTTTAGGAAAATTATTTTTTGATTACCGAGTTAAATGACACTGACTTCACTTGGAAACAAAAAGGAAATGAGCGATTTTTCACTATCCAGCAAAGGGAAATGAAAAATCGTCTTCCCTCACGATTGAGAAAACGAACAATGGTAAACACCAGAGGAGCTAACTAGCAGGATGCTGGACTTCCTGCCTCACTCTGATGTATCATCGGGTGTCTCCTGTGTTTTCCTGGAAGTTATAGCAGCTACCAGGGGAAAGGGGATATAACGCCCTCGACAGGCAACTAATGGGGCTTTTCAACTGGCACTTGTCGAGATGATTTGTTTTTCCACTACCAGTTTTACCGAGTCAAGCGGGCTGCAGTGCCATCGCACGACGCCCCTTCCGGTCCTTAACAAGGCTAGCAGAAAAAACTTGACTTTTCTGCTTCATCCCTTTTCATGTGACTTGAGTGTATGTAGTTTATATTGTCTTTATTTTGATCTTCTACCACTTCATCACTGTTTCCCAATGATTCTGACTCTTTAACTGCTTTAACAATTGAATTTACCCACTGTGGGATCAATAATATCTCTATATTATCTTATCATTTGACCAAAAACAAAACAATACAGAGATGCATCTGTTGCAGATTTCTGCTGACTCTCACTTTAAAACAAGTCTGAAATATTGGCACAAGAATGTTTTTCTTCAAATTCAAAGCAAGACGAATAAAAGCCATTTAACATGAGAATGACGCCTTTTATTCTGAAAGGTGGACATTAAAAAATATGTAATTAATCACATCTATTAAACAATGCATCTCTCCCACAATTTTCAAAATCAAGATGGCATTGTTATCATTAAACTGTTCCTGAATTTGATCGTTACACAAGATGAGACCAATCTGGTGTGTTGCCACAACAAATGCACAACAGACCAGTTGCACCTGAGGAAGTTCCTTTCAGACGGCACAGTAATCAGATAAACATGAGCCTGACAGGTTTCCCCTTTGAACACTCACTTAGTACTTCTCACCCCTAACATGGAGGTAATAACTTCGAATCAAAGTCCTCATCAAATTATGTTGGTGAGTCCGGGTCACACTCTTGGTGGGCTTCGACATCCTTTTGATTCCACAGTATCACCTTTTCAAAGCTGCTTTTAAGCTGATTATTGATTTACTTTGGGCCTTTGTGTCATTAATGAGATCTATAAAGTGCCGTCCATCAAAGGTTCACGATGCTTTAAAAACACAGCAGGGCAGCGAGGTGTTTTTAATAATTGTCAAATAATCTCACATTGTGTTTGAATGAGTCAGTTTGTGAGTCTCACAGTCATTTCATGCCACATTACAAACAACCAGCACCTTCATATGGTAATTACAGCAATCCAAGAAAACAATTATGGGGTCGTTCAATTCAGGGAGGAAAAATAAATTAAAGAGCTGAGAAAAGAACACTTACATCATTTCACTTCCCAAACTTTCACCAGCAGTCCGCCCAGCTCTGACGGCTTATTATGTCATTAAGGCACTCATATTGTTCAGCAGAAGTCTGAGAACAGAAACAGACTTTTTGATTACCACTGCTTGTCCAGGGGACTTGACATTTATCTGTCAAACACCGGCCAAAAACTTTGCACACATGGGGTCTGTCGGCTGATTGTTAGTCAGCTGTAGCGCTTTGACGTTTTGGCAGATTCTCTGTACTGAGCAACGGCCAAAGAATCCGTCCAAGCAAGTACAGTTTAGCGATGTCTTTAAAATGCATGTAGTCACATAAAGTTCTTCCACGTGTTAGCAACAAGACAGCCCATACTTTTGTTTTTGTTTTTGGACAACTGTAGGCTCCCCGCTGGATGAGACGGAGCAAATCATCATTAATGTCAAACAGGCGACTGAAGTCAGTGGAAACATTCATATGTTCTGCATGTACCGTGCTGCTCGCAGATGATTTGTTGAAGAGCAACGCTTTAATTTTCACCCTTCACTCCCTCTGCCTCTCCCCCAAAAAAGCGCCCACACCCAAAACTCTCTGGCTTCTTCCCTTCAAGACAAAACCTAAATGGGCCTTAATGACTCCATGCAAACAACGTGTGACGGGGGACAAATTACCAAAACACTTCCCGCTTTTTTCTCCTCCTCCTTCTCCTTCAGTTGAAAGATCTCCGAGGTAGCTGTGGCCTCCCCTCCCTCCTCTGGCTCCTCTCTCTGTCACCCTCCGCAATGTCAAGGTGTCGCGACCCCGTTACGACCCAAACCCGAGTTGGCCGTTGGACTTCAGTAGCCTGCAGAAGGGCACGGCCGACAGTGTGAAAAGGGATGTGTTTGGAGAGGGGGGGGTGGGGTCAGCCTGTACTAATGGGGTGAGGCTGATTTCAGCGAGATGAGAGGAAGAGGGCCGTCCTGTTCAGGTCTCACATGCCTGTCGGCCTGTGACTTCTAGTTAAAAAAGGGCTTCTGGGTGGTTTATATGAGTCAGTGGTCACCCCTCTGCATCAATCGCCTCACCTTGGGAATTGAATGGGACACATATTCTCCCCCCCCCCCCCCCCTCGACACACACCGCAGCTACCCACCCCTCCTTCGCGGCCCTGGCACCCCTCCTTTCCTTTAAGTCAATATGTCCGTGTCAGAGATGAAAGTGCAAAGTGGGAGGGACGCGGAGGGGGTCCTGACACTAATGTAGTACATTGGGCTTCACTTACTGATCTGCCAAGTTCTTTTGTCAAGCCCTAAATGCCTGCTAGGGCCCTTTGAACCGCTGAGCGCTCGCCCGCCCTCTGATGCCTCCTCCTTTAGCTTCAATGAGATATCCTCGCTGACATTCCCACAGTCCCGTCGCTGCGGACAGACACGCATAGCTGCACGGCCGCGGCGAGGTTCAGATTCAAAGGCTTGAAAGGAGTCTGGGAGTCGTGTAAATAACATCATTCGCTACTCTGCGACCGAGCTCCTGACCTCAAATTGTTCTCATCAAATTTGAAACAGAATTGGCGAATGTGGCCGCAGAGGATCGTTTTAGGCTCCGTTTGAATCTGTGGTTTCAAAGCACTTTCATTGGCTGCCAAGCACAGCGAGCCAGGTAAACTAAGACCTTTAACTTGCTTGCTTGTTTTTCTCACTGCCTCACTCTTGTCAACTAATCTCTGTGGGTAACCTTATCCCAACTCTTGAGTGGCTGCCCCCCCCCCCGGGCCTCAGAAACTGGACTGTGAAACAGCTCTCCCCATTCATAAAGCTCACTCGTTATGCTCGACCAGCAGCATACTGCATTTGATTGATTCTCGCTGTATTATCGATTTTTTTCCTACTTTTTCAAATAGTGTCAGCAGGCACTGACTTCTGACTGATGGCCTGACAATGTATTTTGCATTCTTCCCTTTAAAAAGGGTCAATTCACCCAAATTGGTTAAAAAAACAAAAACAAACCAAACCTTCCTGCTCTCTCTCCATGCAAATGCTCAGGTTTTTACATTTTTGCCACCACACGATTAAAATGGAGGTTGATGGAATTTTTTTTTTAATTTGCACTCAAAACATTTAAAAATCAACTTGACTTCCATTTTACATCTTTATCGTGTACTTGTGCAGAAATAGACATAAAGCACAAAAAGAAAACCCTTGAGCAACGTAAATCTTCAAAATGTGCAAAGTAATATCACATTAATACTCTTACATGAAACAGGAGAAGCTGATACTCTGCTTTAAGGTTGTCTTCTTGGAGGAAAATGCCATAACGAAAATAGTGACACCAATAAAATTTATGGCAATTAATCTCCCACCAAATAAAGAGCGGCGAATGGTCAGGACTGTACTGTGCAAAAAATGTAACTTTTAAAATGTTTAAAGATATCCCACTTACTCTGGATAATCCAGAGAAGACGCTGTCAATTACTTTCATTGTATTGGGTATGTGAGCAGAAATCTGGGAGGTGTATTTAAAAAAAAAAACTGGGAAACACAAGGATCGATGGCACCGCTGCATTCTTCAAAATGAACCAACCCGTCAAGCCTGCTACAGATGACATATTTTGTTTATGAACCTGTCGGCTTGTATTGGACTTTAGTATCACTTTATTCTTAACATACAAACGTTGCAGAAATTGTTTTCTCTAAAACACTAACAGGGATCCATATGGATAAAGGTGGTTAGATGTAGCCAATAAGAACTACAATGACCTCATTCTATCGTGCTGTCATTAAGTCAATTTGATCTTTTTCTTCTCTTTTTTGTCTTCATGGTTTGAAAACCTGACAACAATTCTCTGAATCAAAATGTTAAGTGCTCTAGTAGACTGAGCAGTGAGTCACAGCTTACACCAGGCAGTTACAACTCCCACAGTTTACACAGTTCATTTCAGCTTCTTCCCTCTGATGGAGGTTTATAATCCCAAGTTGTAGAAACAAAGAGGTATAAAGTCGTAGCAACATTTGCACAGATGCTATAGAAGCAACGTCAATTTGTTTTACCTTATTTATTTATTGGAGCCTTGAGTACTTCTATTATGATTGACTGTTGTCATTGTTGTTTGTAAAATGTGTGTCAAGCAGGACGCCTCATCTTCCAAACCACCTACGTGTACACAAAGTTACCTAAAGGTCATTATAAATCCCATTTCATCAGTCCAATGATGTGAAGGTAGGGCATAAAAACATCTATATTTGAGCCCACCTCAGTGTCTTTCGTGGCATTAGTTTCTAGAATAAATCTGTCCTTCTGACTCCTGACTGGTCAGCTGCCAAAGTGAATGATTGTCCAGACAAGTACATGGCAGACCCATCCAAAATCTGGCTTGTAGCATGACTTATTTCCCATTCTCTTAAAGGAAAAGTTCACCCACAAATGAACATATCAGTCCATATCTACTCCCCCTAATGCAGTTGGGTGGAAGTTTCGTAGTCCACAAAACATTTCTGGAGCTTCACAGTAAAGCAGAGTTGCAGCATTCTGCTAAACAACTGAAGCAGCTGGAGACTTGATTTAAAACGGGAAAACACAACCCAAAAACCCGAAAACATAAAATGGCACCATACGGTTTGTTTGGCACAATCCAAGGTTCCATAAGACCCAAGAATTGGTGTAAAAGTGTGTTACTTTCACTCTTTTCTAAGCGTTGTCCGTAGTTGATGCACAAGCTCGACCACGCATCCTGGGTGTGAATAACGTCTTTTCAAATCAATTTGGACTCAGTCTGGATTAGGTGGACCAGGTGCATGAGGCCGTTTTAGTTTTTTCGGTTGTTGTTTGACATTTTAAAACAAGTCTCCAGCTTCTTCAGTTGTTTAGGAGAACGCTGCTACGCTGTTTTGCACCGAAGCTCCACAAATGTTTTGTCGACTATGAAACTTCACCTGACTCTCCGTGCCATGGGGGTGAGTCGATGACGACTGTGTTTTTTAATTTTCAGGTGAACTTTTCCTTTAAGCCTGATAAAATGATAAAAGACCTCTGGGATCTTCCCTTTCGCCACCAGCGCAGATACGATTCCTCCTCCTGGTGACTCACAGGTGGCCACATCCAAGCCGGCTGCTGCGCTCTCTCCTCTCAGTTGTGGATTTACAGTCATGCTCCGAGAAGTTTGTCACAAACATGTGCTTAAGAGGCGATGAGTGACTCCACAGTGCTGGCTGCATCACAGTCGGTGTGGTAATTGCTGTTTATTATCCTTCCTTCTTTAAATCACTTATCAGCTGCCTTTATTTTGGACTCAGAGAAATCTTTAGCTAGTGAGCAGCAGCTAATGTAAGCCTTATTTGATCAAACAGAACCCAGAGCCTTGGATTTGTAATGTTCTCTGTAATTACTATTTTCTCAGATTTTGCTGTGATTTCCCTCCCTTAAGGCAGACACGACTAAATTAGTCATGCTTTAAATGACATTATACATGAGCTGTGTTAGGAGTTATTAAAGAGCACTGTGGTTGACAGGATCAAACCTTCTTGTTAGGCAGACAGCCATGAATCACAGGGTGAACCCACATCAACCCACTTTATCCACATTTGTACAAACAGACAAGCAAATGACTTTAACTTGTCATTATAAATCATGAATACTTCAAAATAAAAGCCATAAATTGATATATTTCCAGATAAATATTTTTTTTTTTTTTGTTGTTGTTGATTTTTCTGTGTGTTAGCTTTGATCAGCAGCAGCCAAACACTCCTCTTTATTTCCCACTGAAGCCACTCCAGGAGGCCCTTTGAAATCCCCAACATGGGAAGTTATGTATGTAATCATTTAAAAATCATTTTGAATATCAATGGCCCAGGAATGCCGAGGATCCAGTTTTAATGGGACAATAAAGGAGAACCACAAAGGTTTTTTTTTCTTTAATGGCAGCAGGGATGTGGGCTCACTTTACTGCTGCCAGCTCGTAAACACATTCACACCTCTCTTTCATTTAAATGCGGGATAAGTTATAGCACATTATTGAAAAAAAATCGACAACAAGCTGCATTTGAATGCTGTCTGGGAGAGCCGAGGCCAATCCACAAACCGGCAGCAGCTTAAAAAGCCCAAATAACAGAGAGAGAGAGAGGCAGTTTCAGTGGCTGTTGGAGCGCAGCAACTCTGATTGTTATTATCCCACAGGCCTTCAAAGTCATCAGAATAAAGGAGATATATTGTTTGATGTAAAAGTTGGTTTAATTAAACTCTTATAAATAATAAAAAAAGAACATTATTCAATGCCCCCATTAGATTCTGATCTATTAAATCAGGTTGTCTTCTGCATATCTGAAAAACAATGAAATCTGATTAAAAAAAAAATCTCATTTAAAGAAAAAACAAAACAAACCAAAAGCACTTCATCTCCTCGTCCTTGCTCTCCTCTGCGCAGCGCTTTGCCCACCGAGAGGAAAAAACCCTCTTCAAGTTGATGGTCTCTCCAAGATTACCCTATCAGGTGCAAACCGCTGACATGTTTCCACCCACCAACAACAAAAAAGCCTCTCTGTGCCCAAATCTCAAGCCGCAGACGCACTAACACCACTGACAGGCACTGCTGCGCCATCATCAGCCCCCAAACCTCTCCAGGGATCCGCTGCTGCCGCTAAGATTTCCACACTACCTTCTTTTTTTTTAAAGCACAACTTTTTTTGGTATGACTGGATAAGTTTGTTTGCCCACGTTTAGCGAGTTGTGTTTTTTTGGTGGAAGGGCGTTATTTTATCCACCGCGTGTCCTTTTTCCACCGCAGCACTTGGTAGAATAAAATGACCCATGCAAGGTGTAGAAATCCCCCGCAGGTACGGACGGAGCTGAGGAGCCTGTGATCTCTGGAGCAGCAGGATTTGGGATTGCGGGGGAAACTTGTTGTAGGTGCGCAAAACTCGGAGGATATTTTTTTGAGCGAGGGGATTTTTTTTGGAGAGGTTGAATTCGCTTGGCACCGATTTACGGAGACGTTGCGGGATTTCGGGGAGCGGAGGAGACTGAGCTGAGAAAAAAATCTGGATAATCCCCCCCCAACAAGGAAGCACCTAATGTTGCACCCCGTGACTCTGCTACTGCTCTCCAGCGATCTATCCTTACACTGGGATTCAATCTCCTACTTACCGCCGGAGTTGTGTGCGTAAAGGACGCGCAGGGGAGCGAAAGCGAGAGAGAGGGGGGCGATTTCGCCAACCTTTCCCGGGGCTCTAAATCTGTGGAAGCAGGTGTATTTCAGGTGTATTTCTGCAAGTCAAGATGTCTCTGCTGCCTTCGAGGTTCATATACGTGTAAGTGTTCCACATCTTCGTTTGAAATTTCGCACATAAACTCGTGCATTCTTACCAATAGAAGTCGCCAAAGGCTTCATATTCGCGCATTGCTTTCATCCAGGTAGGCTGCGTTTATTTCTTCATGTAATTGCCTGTGTGATTCACTCCCCTCCTCGCTTCTCTCGCCCTCTCTCTCCACGTAGGTGTTTACATTTTCTGGTACTCTACTTCCAGCTACAGGTATGTTTACTCCCACGTTACACTCCTTTTTGTGTGCGTGTGTATGTTTGCATGTCACTGTGCACATTTTTAATGTGGATGAATAATGCTGATGATGGGGATAGGTTATTGTCAAGGTGGTCCTTGCCGTGTTTGAGGGACGGTCGACTTGCTTAAATGAAATCTTTTGGAATGATTTTTAATTTGGGTCATAAAGTGACAAAAGGCGATCGTGAATTTTTAGAAAGAGAGCATGAAAATATAACGAGGGGAAAAACATTACAATAAATTTACTGAAGAGACAGGAGGTGATAATATAATGCAATACAATGAAAAAAGTAAATATAAGGAAACGTCACCAAACTCAATACAATGAGATAAAAACAGAACAATTCCACTATATTCCTTATAAAATGACTAATGCATAAAGATTGTAACATCCTGCAGTGAAAAAAAAATATATCACAGGCAGCTCGGCATTGGTTAAACTGGAATCTGAAGCTTATCCACCATTTTCTTCCGGATTGATCTACAATTATCTCTAATCAATCTGGAAAAAAAATGTATACTTAAATCCTGTTGTTTTTAATCCGGAGTTCAGGTAGCAGTTTGGGTGTTTTACAACGGAATTGTGTCATAAATATTTTGATCCCGGGGTTAGGAGTTGTTCTGTGAGCAGATGGGCTCGTTTGGCGCTCGTTGCCTCGCTTTTTATTAGTCGCGTCTCACTTTGAACAGTAATGATTTGCAGGCATCCACTCACCTAATTGCGCGCCGCGACTCAGATAAAGACGCAGAGGCCACGCTCCTTCACTCATAAAGCTCGCTCATCATCAGTTCATTGGTATGACGTGTTTGATCATAATATTCCACGTGCTGTGGTTTCAAATTAATTTTCGTTGTTGTTATGATGTTAAATATGAAAACAGGAGAGAAATATATATATATATATATAAAAATATATATATATATCATCTTGTCCCAGCCGGGAGCCACCAGCTCTCAGGGACAAAATACCAGGTCTAACTTTGAACCGGGACGTTTTAGCTATGTAAGTCCATGTGCTTTGATTATTCCAACAGAGCTGCCGCAAACAAAGCGACAGTGCTGACCGACTGCTCGTCACATGTAAGATGGGGTGAAGTTCATGCAGATCGTGGCCGACATGTATGAGGCTGACTGATGGAGGATTGCTCCTGGTTTTTTTTGCTGTTCTGGCATGTTTGTTGACAGATTTGAGAAGGCATTTATCAAATGCACTGTGGCTCTTTGAGTGCGTTCAGGCTGATGATCAATGATGATAAAAAAAAAAAATTGCAGGAATCTCCCTTTAATGTGCTTCTGTCACTTTGCCTCTCCATGTTGTTGGCCTCCTCAGCGCTGCTCCGAGCAGCTAATGGCCCTTACATGTCATGCTGTGGTTGTGATCTCACAAGGAAAAACAACAGAAGCAACCACAGTTGGAAGTTAACTTTGAATGCACTGCCAATGTGTGAGAGTGCGTCTTTAACCATTCTTGTGTGTGACCCTGTGTGTGTGTGTGTGTGTGTGGCAGATAGCAAGGTGTATCTTAGATGGATGCGACAACTAAGCTTCCTGGGTAAAGACGAGCGCCAGACTTTTGAAGTTTCAACCATATCCGTTTTCATGCTGTGTCTTTGAAGAAAGGAGACAGCGCGATAAAAAACTGTTGTCGCTAGCGTTCACCTCAGCCATGTGCTTAGGCTTGTCTTTCCCTTGGCGCAAAATGCAACTGTCTACCCAACACACCTTTATGTTTGTTTAGAGATGGGGAGATTTGGGATAAATCCCGTAGCAGCCCAGTTAGGCCGCGTTTTGTTGTGTGTTCGCTTTTTTTTTCTGGCTCGTCAGCTTTGAGGTTCATTTTGAGAGAGCGTTGACAACAGAAGATGCTGATGTTTGACTTCTGAAACTGATGCATCGGTTTCTACACATTTGTGTGTAGTTCTAGCAGCTGCATGAATGTTTGATTTTAAAATCAACATGTATTCAGCTGCTCTCATTTTTTAGAAACATATTTCCAAACTTTGTAGTAGTATTTTGCTAAGTGTGGAGATATTTTTACAATCTGACTGGTGCTATGACGTCTTCTTGTTCCTTGGATGAAAAATGCCGTAGGTGACGCTTTTTTCTTCGTTTGTTCAGCCGTTGTGGCCGCTGCTGCTCATCCTAACTGCTCAGCTCTAGAATGCATCGTTTTCTGGGGATGTCCAGAGCATCAAATGCAAAAACCTTTCATGAATAGTACTCTAAGACTCAATAACATAGCTTGTTCAACATCCCTTCAATATACAGTAAATGTAGTCTGATGCATTGTGCCTCTATGCATCTCTTACTATAAGTTACAAGGAGGGTAACACAGAAATGTATTGTGTAATCAGATCATCAGATTCCCTGGTCTGATGTAAATGTGCCTCTTCAAGCCACAATCTGTTCATCTCTTGGTGAGTTTAGAGGATAAAGGGACTGGTTGAAAAAAACTATAGGGCCAGGCTTCAGAAAAGAACTGGTCTTTTTCATTTTGTTGCATTATTGTGCTGACTGCAGTGAAAAAGATGACAAAATATTTACTCGAGTAATTTGGTCCGGAGCAAAAGAGGTTGGGTTGGAGACAAAATGAGCCAATAGAGTAACAGCTAAGTTTGCTTTTTTTCTCAAAGCAAGATATCAAAGTATTCATGAGAGAGCATGTAGTAAAGTCAAACCATTTGAAGTCAGTATTTACACCACAAATCAGATTTTTTGATATCCAGCCTCTCATTTTCTTTGCCTGATGCCAAAAGTAACATTATGGGCGTGTTTCCTAAATGTCAAGATACAGAAGCCGTGTCCCAGTTCAGGGGCTGGATCCTCCGAGGTCCACATTTCTAGACCCAATACGTCATAATGAGCCAACAAGATCTTCCAAATTCAAAGGCTTGTACAAATGTGGCAGAGAAATGCTGCCTAGTGCTGTATCTCACAATCCGTTGGGCACTGGAGGGCAAAGTCATTGAAAAAGACCTGGCAGTTCTTGATATTCCAAGTTGATGTCCAAACTAACCATCAGCTTTGGTTTCTGGGAAGTTAAACCATCATTTTTAGGGGACGTGTTGGTCTAACCTGTCTTCATGGATCCTTCAAAGGATTAGGCGCCGGAACTGGGGCTCAACTTGCTTGACACCTGGTTCGTAAGAGCCACGCTAGGAGCCTCTATAAGATTTGCAGAAGTTGCTCGTTTTTTCCTCTCTTAGTTTAAGGAATTGCTCCTCTGAGGGCCACAATTTCCCATCATGTTTGCTACATGTCATTAATTTACTCAAGTTAGAATAACAAGGACTCGGGGTATGTAATGTGTATATAATTAGCCACCTGAGAGCAGCCACATAAAAAGCCATTACTGTGCAATTACCACACCATACAGCTGGGGAAATGAGATCTTGGCGTGAACTGAGATTCCAGGGCTTCTGAAAGTATACGTTTCCTCCCGCTCTTCCACATGTTGGGTGACACAGTTGCTTGGCTGACACGCTGTCAACGATTTCCTCTGTTTTTATGTCAGGTCTAAGGTGACTCGTAAACAGCAGGATAGTGGATCCTGAAAGGTGGATTTGGACGATACGATCCAAAAGTCTTCCTGCAGGAGTGTTTTTGTGGTTCAGGGTGCCTCTTGCCATCTTTCAGGCTCACCGTCTTGTCTCCCGCCCGCTGCGTTTCCTAATTTATGGACCCTGCTTGGCCTGCAGGCAGATATTTGTTTGATGATAGTGCAACAGGTCTGGATGCTTCAGGTGTATAATTGCTAGTGACTTGCTTGCTTGTGGAAATGGAGTACAGGTTTCTCAATATCGCCCGGGGCGCATAGTATACCGCTGTCTCAATACCAAGCAACAGACGGTTGCATTATGAGCTTTGCACTTGTTCTGTGGGATTTTTACTCAAACCGTGACTTCATTAACACATTGCAGCATAGTTATCAGCTTGTAAATGCAATGCATATAAAATGTGCCAGTTGAAAGCGAGAAGAGCAACATTGAAATGCCACAGCCGCAATTTCCCAGTTGGTATCAGAGTTTTTAACCCCTGAAGCGCAATTTTTTGACAAGGAGCCCATAAAAGCTACTTCACAGATTACAATCAATACCTGTGCGGTGACGATCCCTCACCGTCTGTCTTCTATGTTTCTTCATCTTCTGTCTCTCTCCATTTCCTCCTGTCTCACACCTCTGTGCAGGAGTCCCAGCAGAGCTCTGCTGATTTCAGGTTTTACATCGAGAACCACACAAGGAACCCGGATGACCTGAGCCGGAAGCAGGTCCGGATCTATCAGCTCTACAGCAGAACCACGGGGAAACACGTCCAGATCCTGGGCAAGAAAATCAACGCCAACGGAGATGATGGGGGCAAGTATGGTATGGGAGAACTCCTGTGCATCTCACCTGACACTTTAGCTAGTTCGATACAACAGGAAGAGAAATCACCATCTACTTCCAGCCAGATTTGGTGCTTCTTGAGATTTTGTCTCACTCCTCCAGCTGCTTTGGCTGTTTACAGCCTTTGTTTGGAATTTGGTTTTCTCTGGATGGTGACTTTTGGAAGCCACCAACTACTGGTTGGAGTGTCTGGAAACATTATGAAATTGCTGACCTTGCAATGGATGTTTATTGCAGCATTTGGGTATCCAGAGCAAGTCTATTTTTATCTCGATAGATTTATAGGCCAACGGTGCAAATTTGCTGCCAGAATGTCTAATATGGACCAAAACTGACTTGTTTTGCCATTCCGCAAAATGGTCTTTACTGTTGGTTTTTGATGTTTAGGTTATGAGCTTCCATGGTCATGTAGGATGCAATCTTGTGGCATTACTCAACTTCACTGTTGACTGGGACTGCAGCTGTCCATATTGAGAAATACAAATTGGTGAAAACTTAAAACTGTTTAGTCCCTGAGTTTGAAAGGGCAAGAGGGAGTTAAAACTAAATGTATAATGCTTCATTTTCTTCACTCAACATTGGTTTGCAATGTGCATCGTTACATTTCTGTTGGACTTGGGTGACCAGGGTGATTTTGCTCAGTTTAGCAGTGTCAAACTTAATGAACTTAACATTTTCAGTTACAATTTTATGCCTCCGTCAACCTTAAATACATTGTCTTTGGTTTCTGTGCAGACTTGTTCGCGAATCAGAATCAAAACAAATGTGGCGGTTGAGTAAATTGGTGGTCAGAGGAGCGCTCTTTGATGCTGTGGCACAAACATAAGGCAGCAGGACTTGTGTTGTGCTTTCCTGCAGATATTTTGCTCATAACAGCTGACTCACGGCTCGAAAATTGCTGGTCTTGAATGCTTCTGAGTGAGTGTGTTCAGTCGCAGATGCGCCGAGGCGAAGTTTCCTCACTGCTTGTTAGAGCTTGAGTGGAAGCAGATCCAATTTTTCCCATGAGGCCTTGCCAATTCTGCCCTCCGCCCCTCCTCCTTCTCCCGCCGCCCACCTCCTCCTCCTCCTCCTCCTCCTCCTCCCCCTCCTCCCCATCCAGCTGCAGTACCTGGCACCTGTGAACTCCTTTGCACTCACTAATAATGCTCAGGAAGATACTCTTCTGTGCTCTAATCCGCTCTCAGTCACTGCAGCTTCACAGCGGAGGGCCACAAAACAACACAGAAGAAATATGTTGCGTCGATGAAGAGCTTTAAGACTGCTGACTCCATATCAGTGCAGCCAAAGTGCGGGTGTTATCATTCTTCTTGGGTATTAGTGTAGCATATTCATTATTTTAAAGAGACTAGAACAATCCTTTTCCAGAACAATTCATTGTAAATGAATCCTGTTGTCCACTCAGAGCACATGGTAGGTCACTAGAAAGGCTTTTAAACTAATAAATGCGCCAATGTGGACTTAAAGCAGGAGTTTTCATCTTTTTTGACAGGTGACCCCATGCTGAGGCTAATGAATACCCAAGGCCCTGCATTGTTCATATTGCACCGAGGGTGAAACGTTAAGTCACTAGAAGAGGGGTTTTATATCAAAATATTCATTCTGACATTCCAAAGCATGTTTCTGCACAGTTAGCTAAATTTCCTTAATTTCCTTTATGTTGCAACTTAATTTTTTTTGGGTTAAATTTTCAATTTTTGTTTCGTCACATCGCTGTCCTTGTGCTCTGGTTAGGTTTAGGCACAAAAACCTCTTGGCCACCAAACACTGCTGCACACGGGTGACTTCCTGTCAAAAATATAAATGTTTTGTGGCCACAAACACTTGAGGAGGTCTCTTGAAAAAAATATCCATTGGTGTCATGTTAACAAATGTTAAAATGCCTGCTTGAACTGCCGTCACTGGCTTGGCAGCCTGTACTCCACCACCATCTCCTCCACCTCTATGACATGAAAGTCAGATAATAAACATGTAATGTGAACGTGATAAGACATGTTTTGTTGAAATGTCATTTCAGTACGTAGCCTACGACACGTATGAGGCTTTGGAAGGGTTTCTTTTCAACATTTCTACAATCCTTGTCATATCAAATTCACATTATATGTATATGAGCTGATTTGTTGGGCAGCGGAGGAGATGCCAGGCGATGCTTGCTAGGAGAGCCATCTGCCAAGCTAGAAACCGCTGTTCGAGACTGTTTCAACATTTGTAAGAGTGAAAACACTGGATATTTTCGACGACACGTTAGGTTATTGTCCAGCTGTGTTTGTGGTGACAAAAACAGGTATTTTAAGCCAATACATGATGAACGTATCCAGAACATAAGCACAGCGTCATCACAACATTAATTTACAACTGAACCTAAAGAAACATACATTGCCAACATTTATTTCTGCCGATTTGGTTTGATATCCAACAGTAGGAAGATAAATATTGTTTTATCTGATGTTCTGCATGGAGGCTTCAAACTTGAGGTTGAATTTTGGGACTCCATGCAAACCCAGCTGAGTGAGAAAGCCAAAGTGTTATTGAATGACTCCTGATTCGACTTAAAAAGATTAAATATCTTTTAAATCATCATTCACTCAATATTTTTTTTCCTTCTCAAGGATTCCAGGAAGGTCCGGAGTGATCTTCAAGTCTTATAAAAGAAAGTCAGAAATGCTGTTCTTTAGTTCCCAAACAAGACGTACAAAGAGAAATCTGTCATAACAAGAGAAGGACTAACCTCAACCCTCCTTTAGTCTCACCTTTGAGGCAGGTTTCCTCCTTCCCCACTTTCCTCCCAAGGTTGGATCTAAGGGTGAGGAGGGGGAGGGAGGCGGGGAGTTACTTCTGCCCTCGAGCCCGTCCCATCCCCTTCGCCTATTCTTCCTCTGCTCCCTTGAGCGCTACTGAATGGCCCTGTGTGTTAAACAAATGGATCATCTTAACTTTTTGATTGAGTGAGCACAGACTAAAGGGAACTGGAAACCTAATCCTGAGGGGCACATAACCGCTCCACAAATGTTTGGCAGATCTCTTTGCTGGTCAAGGGGCGAGCGGAGACAAAGGTGACCTCGCAGGGGTTAACATTTAGGATGGGGAAATAAAAGAGCCGCCGGGATGCGTCTCGAGAGTGGATTACTACTGTGTCAGGCTGAAGTGACGGTGGCATTGTTGTTTTAGTGCATGTATGGTGTCGTATAAAAAAGTTATACACTTAATATACATTTAAAAGACTTGAATGATTTGCTCTGGAGACCCAAAATTGATCGGTTTTGTTCTTTTTTTTTGTCAGGCTAAAACATCACAATTTTCCACATTCAGAGAAAAAATGTGTTTGTCAAGTCGAGTCAATTCATTTATATACTCCAGTATCACAAATGTATTCGTCCAGTACTTACATAATTTATTTGGTTCCAGCTATTAAGATAAATTATTTGGAATCCTTGATGTGATTAAAGGGATTTTAATCTCCGGTACAACAAATATCGTGTTGGTTGTCTGCTTTATGATGACGTATGTGATGAAAAATGACAAACCTTAAAAAATACTGTAAACAGTTGAAATAACTAGGTTTTCTTTATTAGACTCTTGCTTGAAAAAGCTCTTTGTTAGCCCCTCGAGTGTAGAGGTTTCATTTTTTTAGGGTTCTTTTACAGGACTGGAAATTAAACCTAATAATTTTTAGGCCTTAAATATGTGTGGAATATTTTTAAAACATTAATGAGTATTGAAAAAAGTGCAGGAGCCAGACACTATCGACCAAGTAAAAAAAAAATAAATCATACCAGATTTGAGTAAATGTATGTATGTCTTGAACCATTTGTATGCAGGTGTAAAGAGTTAAATACGCCCTTAACAGAGTCTGCTTTTCTTCTTCTTCTCCAGCTCTTCTTGTCGTTGAGACAGAAACCTTCGGGAGCCACATTCGAATAAAAGGAAAGGAGAGCGAACATTACATCTGCATGAACGAGAAGGGCAAAATAGTTGGAAGGGTGAGTATCTTCATTTTTTATAAACTTTAGTAAAAGCTTAGATCTTTCACTGAAAAGTTTAAATCGCCACTTCTTAATATCAAAATGAATATTTTGAACAGAGCTGTTAATCCGGTCTGAATGTGGCGCAGCCTCAGATCTGCTTTCTCCTGCTGTTTTTTTTGCCCAACAAAACCCCTTTGATAACTCGCAGCCCTTCTTCCATTACGTAATCGGCCTACTCCTTTGACACTCGATCAGTCAATTACGGACTGCAATCACCACAATGCATTGAGAGACTAATGGTCACTTAGGAGGAATGCCATTGCAATTATATCACTTAGTCACACCAGGTGGCCCACGAGCGCGGGATGACTGCATGTGACTCTGCGGACGGCCGCCTCGATACGGAAAAGAAGTTAATATCTGAACACGTACACTGTGGAGGCATTAATAACTCATGCTGTCAGCAGCCATTTACACCAGTTTTCACTCTCTCATCGTGGTCATCTGTTAGAAACCTGTATTCTGAGTTTAAGTTGCTGGGGCCTCATTTGTTTGAAAAATGTACTATGACTTCCTCCTTTAAAACGCGGTAGGATTATTTTAAAAAAAATCGGATCAGATGATGTTTAAATTATTGATTGTTGGAGGCTTTCAGCTTGCTTAATGATGAAAATCACATTTGCTGTGTAGACATGCAGGGAGTTTTGTTTTTATGGGCCAGGCTTTTAAAATATCTATCTCTGAGATTTTCACTACAAAATGAATCTTAAAAATCAGTTCTTCTAGAAATCACGTGCTGTTACTTTGGATAATCCACCTCACTGTGAAGAGCTTTCAGTGGAACTACTTTCTTGGAGAGAAAAACTCTATGAAATGTGTCGATAGTGAGCTGCAGTCTCAATAAAAGGACCATGCTTTTGGAGTCTTGTAGAACTGCATGATATTCTCCACACCAGCATGTTTTTGAGAGGATATAAAAGACCAATCTTTCATCAATTTATTGCTCAATATCTTAAAAGCAATAGTTTAACGTCTCGCAGAGAGTTCGATCAGAAGATTGAAACCACTCTTTTGTCAAGATATACCATTGACTTTATAGAATATGGACAGGCCTCTGGGTCGGAAAAGTAAAGCCAAGAACCTGAAACCTGCATTCTTTCTAATGGCCTGCAGGGGACACCTGCACTGGTTCCAAAATGAAGTACGATTGTATGTAAGCTTATGAGAAAATGACCCTACTTCTCACTTGATTCATTGCCTCAATAAATAGTTTCCTGATGAGTTTATGGGCTCAATCACCAGTTTTAAGTCTTCTTCAATACAGCATGATGTTCATTTTTAGATGATGGTCCACACTCTTGTCCAAATATGTCATTTCTGGCTCCCAAAAAAAAAAACCTTTAAAATACTTTGCAATAAAATAAATATAAATAAATAAATTACTACTGTAATGTAAACTTGCCTTTGCCTGATCATCACAGTGAAGAAGGGGAAAATGCACCAACACAGGGCTGAACACTTTACATTTTTTAACTCTTGTGTTTTCAAGTTTGGGAATACGCTGGAATCTGAATATAGTCCTTGGAAAATCAACATAATCATGTAAACCGAAAACAATCCCGTCATCATATTTGTATGGCATCCAAATAACAAATGAATCATGATCATACAAATAGCAACAATAGAAATTGATTGCTGCTGGTAAGGAAGTCTATAACCTAGATTTGATGATAAAGGCTTCAAGAGTCGACACATTTTGTTTGAGGTGCTTAAAAAAATGCTTGTAGGAACCTTGTCAGCATTTCAGACTTAGATCTGACGGCGAACTGGAAAATACAAAACCCACAAAGAAAAGCAAACCCTTCTGAGCCCAGGTACACTGATGCAATGAAGGTGAACCAGAACGAAAAAGAGGTCAGGCTGTCCTGTTAATAATTAATTAATGTCCTATTTCATTTCCTTCTTCCAGCCCGATGGAAGGAAGCAGGAGTGCGTCTTTGTCGAGGAATTCCTGGAGAACAACTATACGGCTCTCGTGTCTGCCAAGTACAAAGGATGGTACCTCGGCTTCAACAGGAAGGGTCGGCCCAAGAAAGGCTCGCGGACCACGCAGAGGCAACAGGAAGTCCACTTCATGAAGCGCCAGCCGAAGGGCAGGTTGGACCCACTGGAGGAGTTTCGTTTCACCACAGTAACTAAGCGGACACGAAGGGCTCGGCGGTTAAAACCCAAGAGGAACTGATGGGACCAATGGGACAGCACTACATTTCCTTTGGGTGGAAAAAACGAAACAAACTATATCTGAAAATCTCAAGCTTCTTGTCTTAAAAGAGTCACTTCTGTAAGAGAAAGACAGACAAAAAGAACAAAAAAAAAATCAAAGATGTTTTATTTTTGTATTTCAGGATGACTGAATATTTCCTAACTCTTGGATTCTTCTGGGTTGATGTCATTGTGCTAACGTGTCTGTCATGTTATTTATACTGGATAAACTAAAGGACCTCTGAGAGAATTCCTGTCGCCGTCGTCCTCAGCTACGTCTGAACTGCAAGCTGAAGGCATGCTTTCTTTTTTGACAATGGGGGCTGAAGCAGGAGCTGACGCAATGTTATAAAAATCAGCCAACTAGAGATTTATTGGAATACCTGTCGGTTTTTGTTTGTGTTTCCCCTGACAACGTGGATCCCATATTTTCCACTGGAATCAGACACCATGGAGATGAAACGGAGAGAGGTGGCAGTTGCAGGTGACACTGTGCTGCCGGGATAACTGTGTAGCTTTGAGTGCAATATTTTACAGGTCTCTCTCTTTCTTCTTGATTTTTTTCCATATGTCTCTCAACCTCAGCTTCACTCACGGCTCCAGGAATGTGCTGAACCCCTCCGAGTGCTGTGTGTGATTTCCTTGACATTTCCATGCAGCCTGTGATTCAGCTAAAACACGACATGCTTTGACTAGTCAGGCAGCCGCCGTGGCTTTAGTCTTGTTAAAACACACACAATACAAACAAAAATATACAGCTGATGTGATTCATAATTCAGCAAAGTCTTCCAACTTCATCACACTCTGGAGACGGATGTTAATCCCTTTCGTCTCCTGTCGCTTTTTAACAGCTCTTTCTTTCTACAAAAGGATGCCTTGATTCTTTGAGTGTGAGCTAGCTAATATTTTGGGGTTGGTGATGAAGACTTCCTCTACCTCTTTGTTTATCTTTCACCTAGTCTGACTGTCTGTGTTCAGTTAATCTCAAGAACCTTTCAGACGCCGCCGAGCTGAACCGAGCTTTTTTTTTCCCCCTTCCTTCCAAAATCATCTTTCGACTGTGAGCTCATCTTCGCTCCTTCCACTCTCACTGGATGACAGTCTCAGAGAACAGAGGCCTGTGCTTGTTTGTCAGATCAGAGATCCACAGACAGGAGTACTGTTGCTCTAACCAACCCTGATCACTTCATAAATCCAACCTTTGACAATGATGACCAACTCCTCCAGGATTCTGGGAACATTTTCAGCAGTTTGAGTCTGAATCCTAAAGGGAAAAGTCTGATTCTGTCATTCCTTCTGTCACTGACGACAAACTCCGGCCCTTCTCACCAGTAGTATGTATTCACCTGTCTGCCGGCAGGTTTTTGTATGAGTTGCTACTAACAACATGACACATTTATGATTTTTTTTAAACAAATGTAAGCAAAAATAATTTTATGACTATTATTAAGATATTTATTGCCTCCCTTTGTAAATAAAATGTGATGAGTTTTATTTGGCCTCTGTTAATAAAATGAGGACTATATTTTAAAAAAGGACCTATTTTATGTCTTTATTGCTCTGTGGAGAAAGGTGAAAGCGCCTCGATGTCCCGGTTCAGACTGGAATTTTACGACGTGCACATTGAATATCAGACTGCCTGAAAGAGAAATGCTGCAGGTAGCGTTTGGTTCCACATAGAGTACATTCCCTTCTCTGCATACTGCCAAGGTATGCATTTTTATATACAAACCCAAAGTGTGAGGACTGCTTTTAAGGTCAGTGGTTTTTAAATTGAGAAAGGCCTCTTGCGACATCTCTGAAGGCTTTTTATATCGCTGAGAGTTGTGCTTTTTTTAAACACCGATATCATTGCATAATTATAAAAAGTATTTCTGGCAGAGAAAGAAATATGTTATCTTTGTGTGTGTTCTTTTTTCAGTGTCAGCAACTAGCACATGTATTAATGAAATGAGATTAAATGTTGCATCATAAACCACATCACAGCTGCAGTGAGCGGCACAGAAGTCAAAACACACAGATGAGAAAAAACAAGAGTGAAGAAGATGATCACAGATGCTCCTTCACAAACCTTTGAGTGCCGTAAACACGACTTTACTTTGATGAAAACGCTCCGTCCTCCACACCAGTAAACATACAATATTTTAGACAATTTTCCATCTTTTAAAAGCGCTAAAGGAATGTGGAGTAGCATGCCTTATAATGCCGTGTGCTGGAATGATGTTTACAGTAACCGTCAGACTGAAAGATGGCGGCTTTGAGGGAGAAAAAAAATACTTTTGTTTAAATTCCTAGCGATGCTATCAGGTGCCCCCCCCCCCCCCCCCCTCCAACTCCGACTCCGACTCCAACAGACCCAGAAGTCCCCCGTTCCGTCATGGGATTTTGGACGTCTGGCCTGCTTTTAAAGGTGGAAACAGTGCTTGATGTGTGACCCAGAAATCCACCATTAACATAATGGATCAGCGGACGAGGTAGTGCTCGTCTGGGGAGGGGGGGAGCAGTGAGAGAAGAAGCTGAGGTGACTGCAAGATTTCAAGGAATGTTTTATGTCCCTTCATCTTGTCATCATCTCTGTCGACTGCTTATTATCTCCTCGGTGCAAGAATGATGACACTACTGAGGGGAAAAAGAACAAGTAACAGCCACAGACACGAATATGTATTAAATGTGTAGTAACCCTTTAAAAAGTCACTGCTTCAAAAATAATTGCAAAAGTTTTGTTCTGTGGGGATATTTATTGTTCTGGGAGTTAAAGTCAGTCGCGTACTGAATTTAATCAATGCAATTTTCGAAACCCTCCTAAGTCTATTTATGCCAGCAAGAAGCTTTTCTTTTTTCCCCGTCTGCATACTTCAAACTTGACCAAGCACAGCCAAACTGCATCTGGGTATATTGACATTTAAACGAGCGCCGATGGTTTCCAACGCGTCAGCCGATTCGCAATAAGGAGACGACATTTTTGCATAAGCCTCCCGCTAGGCCTTTCTCTGACTCAACCTTTGATCATTGGAGGCTAGATGGTCTTGGAACTGGACCAATAACTTCAAAATGAAACATAGAATTCCCTTCTGCAAAGCCCAGCCCCGTTACAAAGGAGGTGGAATCTTTAAATGCAGTCCTGCTTCTTGCCAAGTAGTTTATATTCTATTATTAGAAGATCTCAGCACACAGAAACTGTGCACAATGGATACAGTATGACCAGACAGCGGTGTCAATTTAGAGAAAATAAAAAAAAACAACATTGTGGTTCTGCATAAGTTACACAAATTTTAGTGGAACAACCAAAAGTGGCTCTTTGGCCTCGAAATCAGCAACCACACACTTAACAATTAGCCCTGTCAACAGAAATGTGTTCAGTTTGAGACATAAAAACACGTTTTGTCTCCTGAATATTACTGAAATCTTCCCTCAAGGTCAGTGAAAAACAAAACCCCAGCGCCAAACAAAACAGATTTCAAGCTATAATATACCTTGTGCCATTAAATGTAGTTCTATGTCACGTCATTTACTGTCAAAACAGGCCTGCCGCTGCCGCCCTCCTAACTCATGCTAAACGCTAAACCACAGTCAACTGGTCGCCTTTATGACTGAAATCCACAGGGGAAACACTGATTCTCAAAGTATTTTTGAACTCACGGCTGAGTTGTGTTTTTACAGGATTACAAATGTGCTTAGTGTACATACGGTTTCTGGAAAGCCAGACCTCTTCTGTGTTCTGCTCGTAACAACATGTGGCTGGCGTGTTTTGAATGAGGGTCAGAATAAAGGTCAGGAGGTATAAAGTGTCCACTCTATTCCAACTGCATCTGAAAATTTTAAATTCAATATGATCTTTAAACCCAAATCCAAAATGTGTCTGATCAAATAAATATAATTTTTTTTTACCCACATCATTGAAAAGTTTGACTTGACAAATCTGCATTTTCTCCACCAGAAATAAAATGAACAATCTTGTGTTACAGACTTTGGTGGTTGGACAACTCCCTTTCAACTGGATTACACATTGTGCCTTGAAATAAAACTGTGTTTTAAAAATGTTCACACCTATTTTACACATGACCAGAAGTTTATTCATCATGAAAATGACTACGAGCCTGGATCAACAGTGTTCTGTGGCTCTACAGGGAGATTTCTGTAAGTCCAAGAAAATAACAGGTATCATGTCAGTTTAAAAGAAGGAGGTTCAACAGAAATGCTTCATTTAGTTACATTTTGAGAAGAGTAAGAGTCAATGATTTTGAAGTTTACCTCCAAACAACCAAATAGTAAAAGTCACAAAATCTCAGCCTCAACTGCTTTCAGTTTCATCAGTTTCATCATTTGACCACATCTTTTTAAAATCTACAGTTTGTTTTCACAAGTTCCCTTTTGGACGTTTAATAGTAAATTGCTTGAGAAGCTTCTTAACACCAGTTATTATCAGAAAGCAACAAACAATAGTGACCAGGGTTGCAACAATATGAGATTGTCATGGTGTGATAACCGTCTCTGAAAACACCACACTTTCACAGTATTACTTTATACAATATTACACAATTATTATTATTTTTTTATTATTATTATTATTATCAGTTTTAATGACCCTGAAAGGAATACAAACAGAAGCATTTTTGTTTGGCTCGCTTTATTGTATTTTACTAATCATTACGTCCTGACAGACATGACACCGATAAACTTGAAGCTTAAAAAAAAAGGAAAAGAAACAACAATACGGTAAAATTCAATACCTAAGAACAGCAGATGTGCACAACATGCAACATTCACACCACGGTAAACTTTGGAAAAGGTACATTACTGCAACCATGGTTTTGGATTTGACCGCACCAGGAACAGCATCTGCACGACGTCTCCCATTTACAAGGTAAACCGATGCTTCTGATCGACCTTTAACAATTACCCATGCATGGTGAAGTAAGAGCGGCGTGATTAGAGTCAGAAGAAGGAAAAAAAGAAGTAAGCAGCAGTATTGATCGTAACTGTACATCAGTGACATTTGAACTTCTGCAAACACTGTAAGTGGCACAGGATGAAAACTTCTCATAGCCAAGAGGTGAAAATAGAGTTTATTTTGGTCACATCTTGCACAAAGTATGAATATTTTATTTTCCCAAGAAAAATCATTATTGCACAGGATGTGTGTGTTGTGGCTTTCATTTCAAATATCATTCTGCCTCTTTAGAATAAATGGTGTATGAACGGGCGAAGACAAAACAAGCAGAAACACTGAGCGTCACCACACGTAATGACATCAAATATAAAGCTCCTAATCATACTGATCACATGACATCAAATATAAAGCTCCTAATCATACTGATCACATGACACCAAAGACATGATTTTCATTCACACCTTTGAATTCTGACTTTTACCTGCTGCATTGTGTAGTGTGTTGGGTTATGGTCTGTTGCAGAGGAAAAGGACACAGTGATGCTGACCAACAACATGTCAACATGTACAACAAACTTCATCTCTCTCTCACACTCACACACACACACACACACACACACACACACACACACACACACACACACACACACACACACACACACACACACACACACACACACACACACACACACACACCAGTCAGGCCTCGTCCCAGCAGCAACAGATGCCAGGTGACACAGCTCATTAACTTCTCCTTTCTCCTATTCTTTTGGCTCCTCATTGTCTTGAGATATGAGATGAGCCTTTGTTGAGAGTTTTGCCCCCTTTTCTCTCAGCCTGGCAGGGCCCATAATTAGTGCTTTGCGCTGGGCGTACTTTCTCACAGGGCTACGACACAATTAATCAGCACTTTCCCACCAATGGCCAGAAGCCGCTCGATTCTATCAAGGCCAAATTTTTAAGTCGTGACGCCTTTTTCCAGTAATGGAGATATCACGGAACAACAATGATTTTTAAGAATAAATGCTGCATTTGGAGGAGGACAAATTAATGGATGCATTACGTCATTTTATCCTTTCAGATAAAATCAAATATTATTCAAAGTACATTAAGGTTTGTTTAAGTCTGTGTAAATGTAGGATTTGGAGGTTAGTTGTAGGTAAAAGAAAGCAGTGAGTGCCAGAAAGTCTGAAAATCACTTCAGTTCAGCAAGTGACAACTTACCTGACTTCTGAGCAGTCCTGATCTGGTGAGCTCCACCTGTCTGGAGCTCCACATCAAACCGAGCTCGTTGACGTCAAACTGATGGCACTATTTGACTTTAAGCTATGATCCAGTTAGTCGATAAATAGTATTATGCTCTCTGCTTTCCAATTATATTTCCCTTCATCTCATACTGCATCATCCTCTCTAATTATCACTTTGGTTATCATCAGCGCCGCGGGGCTGTTACGACTCTTTCAAAAACACAACTAAACAGATAACAGTCACTACACAATCTTGCGTGTGTGTTTATAAGTGAAAGAGTGGATACCGGAAGTAGATTATACAGTACATTACTTCAATCAATCAATCAATCACCGACTTTAATGGTATATTTTGTATGAAAGTTTTCAAAACCACTGGATTAAATTGGCAAAAGACCAAAACTTGAAACTGCTCAAATACAATCAAAAATAAAGAGAAGAAGCTTAACAAAAGACACAAATTTAAAAAAAGTCAATTCTTCAAAGTGATGCAAAATATGACAAAAATACATCTAGAGCTTATATCCACATAAGTGCTCTCTCACTTCTCTTTTCAAAATGGTGAGACGGCATTTCAACAGCTGTCAGACATCAGGATGTTTTCCAGCCATGTTTGTGGCAACAAAACCAGGTTATTTAAGGGTTTTAAGTGCCTAAATCTGAGTCCACTTTAAGCACAGCATTACCGCAAAAAAAGTATTGAGTATTGTAACTAGCTGTAATTGTAGTTAAGAGTCAACATATCCGTAATCTTACAGAAACGTACACTGCCAACATTTATCCTGTGAATTTGTATTCACATTTGAAGACATTGTTCTCATATTCTTACATTTCAAGAGGTCAGATTCATCACACTAACGACCAAAGTCAGAATAATTCTCTTTATCTTTATACATAAATGCAACGTTTCAGTAGAGGCATGGCTGTTTTCTTAGTGGTTAGCTGGTAATAGTGGACCAAACCAGGTCATCATTATAGCTGCTATCTTTTTAAAATCAGAATATATTTTAACTTGTTTTGCAGTTGTTTTAAGGTACTGAATATGCTACAGTGCACAGTGGACACTGGACTCAGTTGATACTTGGATAGGACGGGATGTTCACAGTGGGGAGGTTGACACGAACCTCCAGTTGATTTTTCACCGGGGCCCTGTGGAGGTTTGTTTTGACCACATACAGCTCTGTGTCAGCTCTGGAGTCCACAAGCACACATGGCCTGCCTAAGACAACTGCGCTATCCTATAGGCCTCAGAGAATTAAGTCCTCCAGTCGGGTATAATTTGGCTGTATTATCTAACCCTGCACTACTGGTAGCAGAGAGAGGAGAAAAAACAGCAAAAGAAAAAAAAATCCTCATGCAGACCTTTCACCTGAGGTCGAAACACAGGTCCTCTGCTGCTAATCTGACATATGTTTTCATGAGCCAAGACAAGCAACCCTGCCATGGTGGCCGCTCTCCAAAACTAATGATGTCAAGTGATTCCCTCTCACAGAATCCCTTTTAAAAACAGAATGAAAGAGGCAGGGAGGGAGGGAAGTGCGGGGGCCTGTGGGGGTCCGGAGAGGGGATGCAGCAGAAGAGGAGGAAGGGGGGACAGGTTGATGCAAAGAAGAACACTGAGACGACCCTCGTATTGTTGAATAACTCAGCTTGTGCAGCTCAGAGACCCTACCAGCTACTTCCTGTGCCAAATCTTACCCCTCGCCACCATCATATCATTGTACAAAGAGAAAAGGGCTCACTTTTTATTTACGCCGTTGTTATTGCCAGAATATTGCTTTTAATTGCTGTCCTGGATTCCCTGCTGCGGTATAGGATGAGTCTGAGACGATTACTCAAAGTAATGGAGCATAATGATGTCTCGGAATGGCCCCTGAAGCTCAGGTCAGGGGTTGGACAATGTGAGCATTCAGCTACTTAGCTTCCTTTGCAACTTTGTGACAAAATCTGTTTGCCCAACACCAATTAAGATGCCTCTCTGTGCGCTCTGGTCAATGGGTTTGACGGAGGGGGTCGTCCAACGAGTTGACATGTCCCTGAGCACGAACAAGCTGGCCTGTGTCCTCGCCTCAATAATTGGTGTCCCTTGCAACGTGCCGCTTCCCAGGGCTGTCCTTTGTGTCCCCATGGCAGTCCTAAATGAGGGGAGTCAGGGCTTTAATGGGACTCCTGTTAGTTTTAAACAAACACAGGGCGACCCCCTACTGTTCAGCATGTTGCATAGAACAGCTGGGAGTACACGGGCCTCTCACTTGGGAGCCGGCAACCCCCACGAGGGCCCAGGGCCCGCTGCCCACTCCCCATTGTGCCTCTGATGACGTCCTCTCAGGAGCTCGACACTAATTCCGTGTTCACGCCGCTAGCAGCTACATCGGCGTTCTACTTTTCAGTGGCCTGATTGCAAGGTGTGGTGCCAACAGAGACAGAGAGGCAGAACGTCATGCAACACTGGTGGGTGATTGGCTGCTAGAGGACACTGTCTACCAAAACTTTAGACTGTAGAGAGAATGAGCTGTGGTTCCGACTGCAATAACAGGATGAATTTATACTGATAAGGGTTCTCTGTTCTTCCTCTGACCACACACATCGAGAGGCAAATACAGAAGCACAAACTTGTTCCATGCCCCAAAAACAAGATGTGTATCAAAATCTGTAGCTGAATCCATGCACGGATTACTGAATGGGCTAACAAGGCATAGACAGAGGGCCACAAAGGGTCAGGGGACCCAGCATCTGTTATTAATAATGTTCATTTCAAAGAGCTCAACGGTCAGGGTGTCCTGTTTGTAAGGGCGCTCCGATCTGGATTTTTGGGGCTGATCACCGGTCACTGGAAGCATCATCGGCCAATGTCGATCACCAACCAAAATGTTGTGTCTTTACTTTATCATCTGTAGCTTTTAGTTGTTTGTGACATAATACAAAACACCATTAAAATGGATGGATGAAAGTCCACTACCCCACAGCATGGTCACTGCTCGAATCTGGTTGCTTTCATCTCTGACACAAGTTTGGTAAATGCTGTAAAGTGTCTGTAACTGCAAACTCAAAGTACTTTTACTCCAAACTGTACTCAGCTGAAGTACTTCAGCACATCTATACTCCTGCTGTAAGCTATTAGCTCTGTTAGCTGTTAGCCTTCTTAGCCAAACAAACCTTAGGACAAACCTTACTGCTCATGTGCTGCTTATTAGCTCTTCTCCTGCCCATTTCAATACATATTTGCGTTGTCCGTTTGGTTTAACCAGTGCAACATTTTTCTGAGGTCCTACCAGCTGGAGGAACATTTCTCATAAGTCTCGCACTGAGGAGCCAGTCTGTGATACTAACTATAGTAACAGCATCAGAAGAGGTTCATTGTTGTCGGCGCTCAGTTCAGTTTGTTATTTGCTAAGTGATAGTCTGATCATCCCAACCACATTTTCGATCATCCCTGGCTGGACAACACCGGGACGACCTAGAGAAACCTGATGGACCTGGTGCTTCATCTGATCAGCTGCTCTGATCGGCTTTTATTGAGACCATAGAGACCACCTTACATGGAGAATGGTTGCTGTCTTGGGTAGAAAGAAGAGCCTTTTAAATGTCTGTGCACAGAGGCCCATTGTCTCATAATCTGCCCTTGACTGAATTCTATATCATTTCAATTGTACATTGTTAGCAGCACAGTTAAAGCTGCAATACATGGCTTTTAGCCTCGATGCAGGAAGTTCATTGTTAACTTTGCCTCGGTCAAGTTCGTGCTCCAGTGCTTGTCAGTCATCTTGATGACCCGTCTGCTTTTCAACAACATCTAGCCTCAGGCTGAGGGAACCTGCAGCAGTGAGGCCAGCAGAGGTAGCAACATACAACAACACATGTTAAAGAAGGTTCAGATTTTTTTCTGGAACAGATCTAATCCACTAAAAGTTCACTATACTTTAGTTATGTCTTTTCCTTAATATCAGCAAAAAGCGTCGCTCAATCTTACAATGAGTAATGTGACAAAAACACACAGCGACTCATGATATAAAAGCATCTTATTCATTCAGTCATTGTTTGTTTAAGAGGTAACCTTTGCACACCGAAGCTTTAATTATTCCTCACAGCATCTTGAATTTCAGCATTTAAGCTCCTTGATTTGCTGGGAAAGGAACATCGTGGCTCCTCGTCTGAATTTCATTGAGAAAGCTGGGAGGATTTGTCAATGGGGCTCTTGAGTGCAGTGTTGATGTTGTGTGGCTAATGTGTTTGCGCTGGCTGTGATAGAGGGGATTAGCTCCTTTGTGGTGGTCTGCTGGGACCGCAGACTACTGGACTTTGAAAGCATACTTGCCAACTTACTCACAGGCAAATCAAAGCCTGTGAAAAATTGTTCCCTCAGCACCTAGTTGACTGGTTGACCTCTGTGTCGGAAAAGGTACAAGCGTACACACACACACACACACACACACACACACCAGTCTGTACCTCAGTGTTTGTAGAACTGCTGAGGGTCAAGGTGACAAATGGCAAACACCAAATAAATCTTCTCTGAGGTGATCACACAACATCATCAGCCAACAATTAACCTACCACTTCTAATAGGTCACCGCTTCAGCTGACAAGAGCTTGTCCTTTTACTATTTGTATTAAAAAAACAAGAACATACTGAACCAACATGTAGATGCATTTACAAAAACCAAAACACCACAAAAAAGGTTCAAACAAAAATATGTCTGCAATAACAGATTTTAAAAGTAAATTTATGAAAGCCTCATCTTCCCACAAAAACCTGTAACCACTGCATCTTCTTCCTTGACTATACAAGCAGGTGCACACAGTGGCGGTCCTAGCTTGCATGACGCCCTGGGCGAACCTTCAGCTTAGAATGTTTTATTAGCAATAGATTAGCCCCAGACAGCTACAGAAAAGGTTAGCTTGCTTAGCATTCAACAAACTCCTCGTGTCAAATTAAAAAGAGAAATAGCTACGATAAATGTAACACCTACAAAAAAAAGGTCAAAAAATTGTATTTAGAGGGGGGGATTTAATTGATCGTTCTTAATAGTGATTGCATAATGTTAACGAAATTGTAAATGTCACAGCAAACACAGAATGCATCACTAACTGGAGGTGGAACTACATATTGTGTAGCATTGTTAAACATCCTCCATTGCTGTGAAAATCGGTTGCGATAACTCGGCAGAAATGTTCATGTACAAGGCAACATTTAAAAGTTTTATTCATGTTATGTCACATTCGCCGACTTCCTTCCTCGCCCTCTGAAGTGAGATGAACTGAACGGAAGGTTTCCTGTAGGCTACAGGAAGTTACAGCGAACATGACACCAGCGAGGACAAGTTAATTGTCGCTTTTTTCCCAATGCGATTCTTTAACATGCATTTAAGTTTCAGACGCAGGTTTCCTTCTTTTTCTGTTTAAGCAGTGCACCATAGCTCCACCGTAGCATTGTCCCTGGACTCCATACTGTTTTCAAACATCATGACATACTGGGATTAACTCACTTAACAGATCCACATATACACTAACTTGTGCCATTAACAAACGTAAAGTACTTTTTTCAAGTGTACCTTGTGTACTACATTTATAAACACTTTTAATCTGAGTCAAATGGAAAACTTTCAAAATGATCCCAAAATGCAAAGTGGAAAATTAATAAGATTAAGTAATCCAAAAAAAAATCAAAAAAAATAAATCACGTATTACACAATCTACCTTAGGAATACATTTAGTACTTTTCAGATCTTAAAAGTACCATGAAAAACATTAACTATTGTAATCTTTAGTAGAAAATATAAAATCTAAACCCCACTGATCAAACTCAAGTCACGTCAAAAATGGTTAATTATCTAAATCCTTCTCTACTTCCTCTCCAGTTTTCTAAAGAGAAAAGTTCTTGTCCTTTCATTCTCCATCCCTGCAACTTAACTCTATGAAAGCACCGTGACAAAAGCCTCCACACCCACACACAAACACTTATACATGACCTCTGCGATGGCCCTGCCAGTGTGTTTACAGTAAACTGAACCAGTCCTAAGTGTACCCCACAAAGGACCCTGCAGCCTTTGTTTTCTAGCACACTCCCAGGAGACTGTGAGGATGAAACGGAGATACGAGCGGCTAGAGTTACCTCTTAATGAAACGTATCAACACCACCAATCACAGCAACACAGGCTGCCAATAGCACTTCGCCATGACTGGACGAACTCCGGGAGGGCGAGAATGAAGAAAGTCTGCGACACAACAGAGGAGCTATTCATCTACGGTGATCGGTCCTGAGTGGAGAGGTGTTTGAGAATAAACTGTTTTTGTCATTACAGCAACAAGTACAATAACTTCATGCACACTCGCTGCTGCAATTTGGTGCATCAGGCTTCATACCGACTATGAATAAAATATATGTAATGCGAAAGAAGTCACAGATTTATTACTCGACCCTGCGGTTCCTCTTATTTCATGGCCTCCGACTTTACTGTTTTGGTTCACCCTCATTGCTCTCATCAATCTAGCTTCCAGCCTTGAGCAGGCAGCTGTTTAGCATGAAGAACCACGGATGAGCCCACCTGCCTATCACCAAACAGCAGACGGACAAAGTTAGCGGCTAGCTGGCGGACATAATTGACAATATAGTTGCTAAAGAACCAGATATTTTCCTCAGGTGTGAAGCTACAAGAAGACTGTCTGCTGGATATGTAGAAAATGCAACAAGACTCACTTCGCCAACACTTGCTCACTCGTCAAATTACTTTTTGAAGACTTTAGAGGTGGGGACAGTGGCTGATGATGTCTCTCCTTCCGTCCCGGTGTTCATTTCCAATATGTTCTGCTGAGATTTCAGAGCGAGACTTGTATTTCTTGGAGCAAAACGAATCTTTGTAGAAGTCGTTTCCGTAATGTTGTCTGGCACTTAGATCAACAGCCTCAGCCTGTCAGTGACAGAAACAAGCACTTTCAGTGGATGTAACTTTGATGGTCGGAGTTGCCCCAAAGGGTTACGTTGCAGCCATTGCAGTCGTGTCGTGGCTGTCAGCTGCTGCGATCTACTGGACCAATTCCAAAACTTTTGGTAAGTATGAATCATTTACACACCTAAAATGTAAAATAGGGCTGAGGTTTAAAAATGCTGGAATTCCCATTTAACAATCTGGTTGCATTTTTGCTTTAAGTCTGTTGCTTGTTGGTTTTTAGTGAGACATTTTGACTTGTCATAGTAGAAAAAGCACAAGTGTCATTAATAACTTTGCTGTGTTTCAAGTGTTTCTTTATATCAAAACATTGCCTATGAACAGGCCAAGAACTTGCAGCCTACTTGTACTTACTGGTTGAGTCGGCTTCCTGGAAAAGATATACGTTAAACCAGATGTCGGCTTTTATCTACAGCAGTTAATCCTTCCTGAGAGCCATCTTAAATTTGTATCAGTGACGTCTTAACCATGGCACCCTGGACTAAGTTTAAAGGGATTCATTTAAATCACCTGTGTTGGTTCTCCTTAGTGAAGCACAGCATAGCTGGAGGCTGCGCATCAAAACTGGACAGATCACCATGTCCTGTAATTAGATGCACTTGGTTAACCAAATGGTTTTAGTGGCCTCATGTTAAACGTTGTGTTTATGTTCCATGGTCCTTAGATGTCAGCAAACATGCATGAATATAGAAGCAAATTCTTAAATATTTAGTCCTTCATTAGCAGTAGTTTACATGTAGCTGCTAATATAGAGAGCAAGGGTCAAGGGCGCAATGTCCCAACAAGATATGCAACCAATATCCTTGGGTATTATCATAAACATCACACACACAAAAAAACACCTTGCTCATTTTGGCAGTGCATGTGAAACTCTAGATAGTGAGATAAAGAAAGGAATGTCAATGTTTATTATTGTAGCAGCTGAATCATCTGAAAAATTGTCTCTACCTTTCCTAAAGCCAAAGTCTTCATGTAGTCTTGTGGCTTAATAATATTCTGCAAGATTGAGCTTCTACAGGGGAAATTCCCAAACAATGGTGAAATCACACAGCCTGTTGTAATGGGACAAGAGTTATTACAGCTATTTTGCAGCTGTGGGACACAAACCACAAAGAAAAGAATGAAAAGAATTCTTTTTTCTTACCGATAGTCAGATTTTTAAATAAATACAGCAGCGTTTTTGACAGGATTCAAGGCGCCAAGGATCATGAAATTCTCTCAAAGACCTTGTGAATTTTTAATGCTTTACAAATTAGAAAAGCAGAATTCAAAGTGCAGAAACACAAACAGGAGCGCTGCATTAAAAAAAAATAAAAATAAAAAAAATAAACTTTTCCATTTCCATTAATATCATTCTTCATCCAGCTATGGTTTTTTTTACATGTTTGACAGATTTACTGCATTGCTTACACTGTCACGGGGGTAATAAAGATTCTTGCGTCCTGATTTCTTCCACATTTCTGTACATAATGGTTTACAAAATGAAAACTGCTTCCTGCACAAGTATTAAAAAACATACATGCAAACAGGTCCAAGCAACAACCATGTACGTTCACTTTTTTCATCCAGCCTGGAGATGCATAATTCCAGCGCAGCTGCTAGCCAACAGACACAAGTTATTCATTTCATTGTTATTTGTCCGTGTGAAGTGAAAGACTTGTATCTACATGAGATCTTTCAAATCCATCTTTCCAGGCTTCAAGCAATGCGCTTGTGGCCGAAGGTGCAGTAATTGGACCAATTAGCGTCCTTTAAGGAACAGCTATGGGCGTGGCTTAGGTGTGACGAGCAGCGAGAGAAGTGACTATTTGTTTGAAAACAACAATGGCGGCTCCACAACAGGTTAGCATAGCCACTATAGCGTCAGAACTGGAGAACTACTGTTGATCAGATTTGTTGAAGTTAGCCCTTTATAAACGGTTTAAACTTTACAGGAAGTAAGAAAAACTTCCACTAGGTTTGAAAAGGATTTTCGGAACCTAAATCTGGTCTGAAAATATAAAAATCACCAAAATTGGGAGGTACATATTTTTCGATGTTTTTGCAATGTTTTGAGAGTTATAATATATTTTAGTTTCACAAAATCCTGTTTCAGAGGATAATCCAGTGTTTTACACTGAACAATAACATTGTTGAAATAATTTTTATCTGGTTTGAAGATGGGAAATGCAGATATATTTGCTGTTATGTGACTTCATTGTAACTCTTCAGCTGAACAGGAATCACAGCTACTCTTACACCTGCTTTTTACAGTACTAAATACACACCTGACCTTCACAAACAACACTTTAAATCCTCAAGAAAGTGTTCCCTACCATGATTATGGTTGCAACAATAATGCAGCCATGTTTTTCCAAGAGAGTACACGCTCTTCTGACTTTTAACTTTGTTGCGATAAGTTACCACAGCAACCGGTTACATTTTTGATAAAGCCCAGCAATCCCGTGCATTGTGAGAATTGCAGGCACGGCTGGAACGCATCATTGACCAATCACTGCAGTTGGATGTTGTATAATAATAAGCTGTGTGGTCTGACTGAGCATATTAGGCTTCATAAGGGAGGAAAATGGCTCTGAAAGAATGACAGGTATGATAAACCTTTCTCTAAATGTAGTCCAGTTGGAATGCACGTCTAAATAAAACACAGACGAACATGTTGCCACAGGTGACAAATAAAATAAACTGGTGAGAGTTTAGCGAAAATTAAGAGGCTGTTTCCAAACAGCTCTGTATGAAGTCATGGTTACTATCACAAGGCGCCGACACCAGAAATACCAGCAACTTTTTATAGCTTAAGATGATGATTTCATATTTTACTGCTGTAACACTTCAACTGCAAAATATCAACATAGCATTAAAACAGGTCAACTCTGTGTGGTGAAGCTCTGAAACAATGCAGGGACCTTCAGTTTCGCCATTCTCAGCAGGCTCCATCGCTATGACTTCCAGTAACCACTCTAACTGCAGCACCAGTAATACTACATTATGCATGCCACCACCTCCTCCTCACCTTAGGTGTCATTTACAAAGGAGACGCTGGGTACATGTCCCCATCACTTTTTAAAAAGCATAATTTGTTTCGTTTTTGAAAAAGTAGTTTGTGCCAAAATTTGTAAACTAACAAATGAGAACACTTTGCACTCCATCAGTACAGTCTGCAGTTGAAACTGGCTGCTGCCGATTTAACCCTGGACCGGCTACGAGTCACGTGGAGAAAACTGTTATTTCATGTGATCAGCATATACTGTGAAATGTAATCCATTGGTTGGTTTATAAGCTAGCTAGATCAGTGCATCCTATTGGCTAAATGTTATAAGGAGCCCAATAATAGTCATAGTTGTAGATCGTAATTTACAGTACAGCTTAGCCAAGAAGTTTGTAATGCCTCCTCCTTTTTCCTCTTTTGTTGTGTAGCAAGCTGCTGCAGCCTACTTTTCTGATAATGCCCCGACAGGCCCACACATTTTAATGTAAAAAAAAAAAAAAAAAAGTGCGTCATTGAAACAAAGCAGTTTGACCTAAAAGCTAAAGCCTAGCTTTATTCATCATCTTTAGCCAACATTACCGTTATTCCTTCAGGTATTTCATTTTATCATATTGTAGGGTACTGCAATTGGATATTGGTAATTAATATTCATTAATACCGTTTTATTTACTTAACAACTGTGTGTGTGTGTGTGTGTGTGTCTCTGTCTGTCTGTCTGTCTGTCTGTCTGTCTGTCTGTCTGTGTGTGTGTGTGTGTGTGTGTGAGCTAACATACTAGCCTCTTACCTAGTAAACAAAAGGAGTTTCTGTTGATTTATGATGGACTCAGTTGTAAGTAAAAGGTCCTCATACTGTCGGACATGTCCCCAGTGTCTCCTGACTTAGAGGTTCCTTGTGCACATCATTTCTGCATTTTCCCCATGACACAGCACGACGGCTAGTTAGGGTTGCTAACGTAGAATTGAACTGTAGTCAATCTAAGGATAATAATCCCAATCATTGTCATGTATATAATTTATTGGAAAAGAATAACTTATTACATGTAAGCAGAATATTAGTGTCATCAAGGTAGCTATAACTATACACTTTCTATACTGTTGGTTAGTTAAAACAATACATACTTTATAAAGTGATCACATATACATCTACAAACATACAAACTACTATATGACTTCTAAATCAGTCATAGTCTACAAGAGAGCAGCAAGTTATGAAGTGAATTTAAAGGTTCACATAAGGGGAGCAGCATGACTGCATGTCACCCAGCCAACCTGTGCTCAACGCCAGGACACACATGAAGAGGCTTTTCTTCACTGCTCCAGCGCTAAACAGAAATCTTCAGACCTGTCTGTGTGGGACTTTCCACCGTGACTATAGCTACACTCATTAATCAGCCCCAAAAAGCAATGTCAAACCATATTTGTCACATTTTTATGATTCATTGCTTTGAGAGAGGAGGAGAAAAACTCTCCCCTGAAGCTGGGATTTCACCCGCAACAAGCAATTCAAAAGGCAATTTGTTGCTTTGTCATGTATAGGGAGCACAGATAGTGACAGATTGCCGTCATGGGGTTTTTGTTTGCACAGAGTTCACAGTCGTGCAAGAAGTTGGAGGAGTTCAAAACTGAGACTGCTGTCATACAGAGGTGATGTATGAGCCTACAGATTATCCTCCAACTATCTCTGATCAGATCACAGCACTCCTACAGACCCAGTGGCTGTTATAGATGGGAGACCAGACGAGTCCAGAATGATTTAACCAACCTGTGAGGAAAATAATGGGTGAGAAAAAGAAAGCAATGACAAGGATATTTACTTTTAAAAGTAGTTACTACTTATTTTGTTTTGTTATTTTTCAATTACATTTTATTAATTTTTTTTAAGTCATCGTTATAGGTAGGATACTTTTCTGTCTAGAAAAAGGGGTCAGTTAAGTCCAAGTGCTGTAATGTAGGAAACTGGACTTGTTTCGGTTTCTTGTTTCAACAAACTGAAACAAGTTCAGTTCAGACGTACCATGACCTGGATGAATCACAACCTTCATCAACCAGTCAATTAAGGTGAAAAGTCTGCAGTCTGTATCCATCTCCTTCCCCATAGACTACCATGTGTAAGACACAGACAAGAAAGTACAGTATGAGAGTGGGCCGCACAATGTGAAGAATGACTGATGAAAAAATTACTTTGGCATTTAAACTTGGTGAGCAACTTTCATCGAAATGAATAGGAGTCATCTTGTAGACTGGTATCCAGCATATGAGCCTACCCTCATCAGACAAACGACCATATGGGTCGAAAATGAAAGCGGCTTATTACGACCCACATTAACGTACGAAGAACTGAGGAGAAGTAGTAAAGAGTGAAAAGTTGGTATTGGGAGGAGGTCTGGGATGGATGGTTGAGTTGAAAATGTGCAGGACTTTCATTGAGGAAACAGCTGTCCGTGCCCAATGGGAAAACAGAAGTCAAGTTCTTTAAACTTACTAATGTAGTGATGTTACGTCAAGTGCATATTGCAGTGTTAGTAACTTAGGAAATGTAGCTACAGGAGCAACAAATTGATTTTAACCTAAACCACAATGTTTTCCTAAACCTGGCCAAGTACAACCACAAGCACAGCTGGACAGTGCGTTAATGTTTTGTTAAAAACATCCAGTGGTTTCACGCTTACAAACACTGAAATGCCACCTCCATTAGTGGTGTCTGGCTTGGCAGCTTTCTCACCAAGTTGTAGCGCCACGACCATCTCCTGAAGTTACAGTTCACTAAATATCTATACAGTGAAAAAAGTCTCATCCAAAATTTTTATCAAAGCAACATCCTGTTTCATCCTCCTATCCTGAGAATGCATGCTGAAATACTTTCTCACAGATTGTTAAGCATAAATAAGTATAACCATAACAGTGTTTTAAAAGTATCACTTGACAGTGTCAGAAAAGCATCGCAGATGTGTGCCTGTGTCAACTCTTTATGTCTGGTGAGGGAAAATATTATAGAAACGTCTTCACAGATTTGTGACCCCTTGTTTTGAATGCAGTCCTCTGCTGTGTCTTCTTTCCCACAGATCTTCTTAAACTAATAAACGTCTGGTTTACATTGAGGAGCACTCACAAGTAAAAACGGGGGCATATACTCTATGCCTCACATGCTTCCAAAGTGTTTAAGTCTGGTTATTTTATCAGATTTTTATGGCTGAGGGGAGGAGGGACAAAACAAGTGGAATGCTTTAAAAGTGCCAAGAGGTAATAAAAGAAAATGTCTTGGTCTTAAACAGAGCTTATCCTGTAGATGATATTAATATTTTTCTGTCATCAGCTCCAGTAGAGTTGTGGTGCTGAGTGTCTACTGGCAATGAAGCTGCATTTAATTCATTGACAACAGAAGGGGGCAGTTCAGAGGTTGCAGGAGTGTTCAGAAAGTTGCCGGTTATGAATACCCAGAGACTCCAAGCTAATGACTACCAACAGATGAAACGTAAACCATAGCAGGACATTGACATGCATAACAGTTTTCACTGGATGGTGGTGGACAATTGAGCAAAACATTTTTGGCTTTATCCGTCCTTTAATTAGTCCCTCTGAGAGTTTGTGATTTTAGTGGCAACAAGAATTAACACAAATTCAACCAATTCAACCAAAATTTTCAATTTTCGAATGTTTTTTGCTACAGAAAAATGTGTTTGCGTTAATGTGTCATTAAGTAGTGAATGTTTATTGAACCATGAAATGACTATAGGATAATGACACCTGTGTTTAGAGTGGTTCCCATGGCAGTAAAATGCTTCCAGGCAGTCCAACCTACATAAAAACATGTAAATCTAGAGGGACGCCCAACGTCCTCTACTTGGACAATAAACCAGCAAACGAATGCCTCTTCAGGGATGATCAAACTGAAAGGTGCTCCTACAAGCCCCAGTGAAATAACATGTCAGACTGAAGGTGTATATAAGGTTTTGGGTTTCAAGGGGTTCAAGAATAATCACAGTTTCCTCACTAGAATGACGTGAAGCAGCCAAGAAAACACACCAGGGCCTCAACAGACCAGAGTTTCTGGCTGGTAATCTAAGGGGACGAGGTTCTCAGTGAGTCAGGACAGATCCAGAATGAGTGTTGGGGCCACCTGGTGCCATTCACCACCTCTTTTAAGCCTTCACAAGGAGGGCGTCGTCACACCATGATTGGCTGGGAGGGAAACGCCCCGAGCTGCTTCCACTCCTCAATCAGGAGTCAGTCTCCCACCTGAACACAGGTGATCTGAATCACCTGCAATTAGTCCAGAGGGATTTTGAAATTGGCCCAAAACAAAGAAAGATAGCAAGTCTCAAACAATGGGACTGCTACAACCATGGCTGTGTCTCAATTCAGGGGCTGCAGCCCACGAAGGGCGCATTTGAAGGCCAATTATGTCACAACGCCGCGCGAAGGCTGTCCCAATTCGAAGGCTCCTTCAAACGCAGCCCACAAATGCAGCCTGCCCTTCCCTCAGAGGACGCACCCAACTATCCTTCGCGGCCTCCCATATCCCAAGATCCTTTGCGCACCGCCGCTCAGTCCCGAAACAGAAGAGGACGCAAGAGAAAATGGCGACATCAAGTGGCGCAGACATGACATTCAAATTTAAGTAATGGGTTTATACTCGGTTTTTAGTCATTTGAACATCCAACGCCAGATATGTTAAAGGATAACTACCTTTTTTTACAACCTGGACCTTATTTCTAGCAAAATATATTATCATTAACTCACCCAGATAACTTTGGTGTCATTTGGAGTCGTTCGGACGAAATTAGATCCAGTGGAGCGCCGCATATATCCATATAATGCGAGTGATCCGGGCACCGAAGCGCAGCCTCTATGAGCATTATCTGCCACGAAACTAGTTCATTTCACCTTTTTAAAATACGTGACGCAGGTTGTAAAAAACGGTAGTTATCCTTTTAACTTTCAGTTAAAATACGTGACGCTGGTGATGCTATGGTAAATATAGTTGTTATTCACCAATGGGTTAATGTGTATTTTGTAATGTTGATAATTCAATTTAGATTTTGTCATTAATTTTTGTACACACACAAATAAATGTACACGTTTAATAGATTTGAACCAAAATAGACTTTAATGCATCTCTTCATTCATTATCGTGATGTAAGGGTAAGGGCAGGAACATCTGGTGGCCAACCAGGAAATACTCCGACGGCTAGACCGTCCCATTTAACAATGGTGGACGAGGCCTTCAAGGTCTCTTCGAAGGACCCGGCCTTCGTGGGCCGCAAAGGCCGCGTCCTTGAAGGCTGCAGCCCCTGAATTGAGACACAGCCCATGTCTATCTACTTAAATGTCTCCGGTATAGACTAACTGAATAAAAAAATCATGTTTCGTCCTGTGTTGTTAGTTGCAACTCTGAGGAAACAATAATACCACTTGGGTGCACAAGTGGAGCTGAAGTTGTCTGTTTCCACTTTAAATAATAGATTAATCTCCACAGACAAACCTCTGTGCAGGAACAGTAAACTTTAAAAGTGGTGTTCTCGTTCACCACTTGTGTATTGATCAGAAAATCCTTATCAATGTTTAAAAAGAGAAGAAAAAGGTTACAGTAGAGCAATCCATTTAAAAACTTGTGCAAATTGTCATTTTGCACCACCTTAATTATGAGGAAATCTATCTATTTTAGAGCAGTTAAGTTGGAGCTTGTCCTTTGCTTTCAGTTAAAGGGCCACAAAGGGGAACACTGAGACCCCAGAGACAAAGCATTGGGTTCCTCCATCTAATAATGTGGACAATTGCCAGTTACAGCTTATAGGGAGGGTGATGTAATGTTTATACAATACAAGAATACTTCACTTCCCTGTCAAAGCAGCAACTCACCTGCGTTTATTCAATCCCAAAAGAATCCTCGGCTGCTGCAGAGGTGGAGTGACAATGATTGTCTGTCACTGCGTGGGATGGTTGACAGGGTGGTTTGTCCAACTCGGCCCTTCATATGAGCTGGGATGGAACTTCAGTGGCTCATGGTGAATGTTAAACCAAACAAAACAATCATATAAACAATCAATCATATAAGAGTCATATACATGGGCACAATTTGTCTTTTATTTTTGTGACACAAGTTTAAAATGGAAAACTCATGTCCTTGTTAGCAGAAGAATACATTTCCTCAGTATTTCACACATTTTTATTTAAATTTGACCAAAATCACAATCTTTCCCAAACCAAAGGGAATCCAATACATTCAATTTTGTGACTGTTTCACAAACTTTTCCTCACCTTGCCCAAAGGGTTTATTCGTCTGAACCTAACCACTGACTGGATGCGAACCCTCAATTTTGGTGCGACGGTCCTGGACGTCACAGGCACAAAAGATAGTCATGCTGACAGTCGCAAAACCAATTTAAAAGTTGAGTCCATCTAAACAAATCCTGTAGATTATATTTCATGATGATGTCACAAACTTCTGTGATAGTATGTTGAGACATGGGTCTGTAGTCTGAGGCCGGTAGAGAATAAAATACCAAACTCAAAATCACAGGTAGCTTGGGTATTAGGCAACCACTTAAGTAAAAACATATGTAATGGTCATACATTGCATTGTAATTGTTTCTGCTTTGTGATGAAGTATTGTAAATTATCTGATTTATTAGGACCCACTTTCCTGCTTCTGTTTCAGTCACATACAATTTGTTTTGATCGCCTATAAGGACACTGCAGTGACATACATTGATTCTGTGAGTTCAGCCTACAGGCCAGTCCAAACAAAGCATTTTCAAAGCAATAATGCTGTCCATCAATCCACACAGATTCCAGGATACAGGACCACCTGCATTTTTTTTATGTTCAATCTTTTTTTTTTCTCTGCCGTGCTCGGTAAATTTGAGTCCCCACAATACAATATCAGGTTTATGTCCCCACAGTGTCAATAAAACAAGTTCACATACACACGCTCAGGACGCTCAGGACAACAGTCTTTGAACGAGGCGCTCCATACTGCTCCTCCGGTGGAGTTCACTGTATCTGTGGCCAAAGGTGTCAAATCTGAGTTATGCTTCTCTTTTGAGCTGTTCTGGTGGTCCAGTCACAACTCCCAGCTCAGGATGTAATCGTGGATTTTCAAAGCACCACCCCTATGTTACGTGGTTGTGTCAATCATTATTTCATTCACTACAGGCCATAGACAGGTACAGTCGTGACTTTGAATGACAAATAAAAATACAATTCTGTCAGACATCTAGCTAAAACGAGAAGTGTGAGTTTTCACCTTGCTCCATATTGTTTTAGTTTAGTCACTTAACCTTTTATGTAACAAGGCAAGTCATTAAGAACAAATTATTTACCATCACTTTTATCAAATAACTTTGGAATCATGTAGGATAAAACATAAAGTCGTCCAAGCACACAATCATAGTTCTTGTGGTCTCCATGTGATAGCCTTTATTCTCTGTCTTTTCTGTCCTTGTACTCGTGTCTCTTAATCTTTAAAAAGGCATCTTTAAAAAGGCATCTCTGTGCAGTTCCCGGTGTTGGACATGTTCAGAGTGGCAGCTAAAATGTGTGACTGAAAACAATATTAAGTGATATCACTATAGCTACCTCACTTGGCTACACTCCATTAACAATATGCAAAGACTGGGACAAGAGCGTCATCACTCGAAACCACAACAGAGCCGGTGACAGTAAAGATATTTTGATTTGATTTGATTTGCTTTGATCAAGCAGAGCAGGCTCTTGATGTGGGAGCAGATAAGGGAAGATGTGAGAGGATGTAAGAGGGAGACTGAGACACAAAATAAATAGCATGAAAAAGATTTGAAGCTAGTTTCATGCATTGTTTTATGGTACAAAGTGTACTGGCTGGACTGCAAGTCTTAGCAGGCAGGAGTGAGGAAGCTGAAACAACAGGAAGTAGGAAGTACAATTACTTCAACTACAATGACTCCCAACACAGTTACTGTTGAGACGGCTGCCATCAGTTGATTTTATCTCTACTGTTACATCTCTGAAGCTACCTAAACAAGTGCTACTATTGTCACTACCTCTACTTCTATTAGTAGTTTATGTGCTGTATTGCTGCGCTACTACTAACACTACTACGGGGGCGACCCCCATTCCGATGGTCCGCCATTCCTAAAATTTCCGAAGGCAGACCTTTTTTCAGGTTCGGAATGGCGCCCTTCTTTCAAAAAGAATTAAGGGCCGGCATTTCGAAACATGAAAGTGAAATGGCCGCCCTGGAACCCACTACTACTACTACTACTACTGCTATTACTGCTATAATAACGACACAAAGCGCCAAACCTTTTGGGTTTATTTTCTCTTTCAGAGATCCTTTATTGATTTGTTTGAAGAGGGTTTACTCGGGACAGATTTGAGAAACCAAACTTTGTAACGACCTGCATTTCTATCTTTTGTTGTTTATTGAAACCCTGAAGGGTGGTAGTTCTTGTTGAACTTATTTTTTGGTGAATGCTATTTGAACTAACTCGCCTGCAGAAAGCCACCATGATAAAGTCAAGCTGTTGCTGTAAAATACCTCTTTTTAAGGAGGACTTTGAAAATGTAAATGACAGTTGTGTGGGCATAAAACCAACGATTTGATGATCTTTCAGTTGTTAAAAAATAAAAACAACTGAATCGAAAAGCAATTTTTTATAGTTTATTACTACTTCAGCTAAAATTGATAGCTCTAGTAGTGATGCTATTTCTACTGCTACTGCTAAAGTTACCCATCCAAGCTGTACTGATTGTGGTTGATAAGTGCAAACGTAAGTGCAGTACTTCACTTACTACCACTACATTTATTTAAAAACTGTAACATTAAACACACAAAACATGATCAGTTTATTAAAAAACTTATTGTTTAAAATTACATTGTCTTAAAATCAACTATCTCATGAGTATATTAAGTACTTCTAATTACCTCCACCACTGTAGCAGAAATACTGCTCCCATAAAACCTTTTACTTTTACTTAAGTAGTTAATTTTAACACACAGGACTAATTGAATATTTTCACGTTGTGTCACTTCTCTTTTTAAGAAGAACTCAATACTTCTTCCACTACTGTATGACATTAATGAAGATCTTAAGAGAATTCCTCCAAAATAATGAGGAAAAAAAAAAGAAATGTAAATTAAATGAAAATAACAGCTTTATATCAAAATACAATTGAACACAAGATGAGCTATTTCAGAGAAAAGAGAGGAAGAGAGGAAGGAGAAATATTGAAATGGAGAGAATGAGGCATTAAGGGGGGGGGTGGCAGGGTGATGAGGGGTACAGGTGGGGTCATGGGTTTAGCGTTGCTCAGTCATGTTCTCATAGAGCATTGTTACTGGCTGGCGGGCCGTGCCAAGTTTAGGCTCACGCTTTATGTAATGCTCGAGAGGTGGAGTGCCGAGCTCTGCTCAGAATCAAACCCGCCTTTGTTTAACAAAACACCCACTAATCTGTGACGTTGGAATATTTTAGACATGTATTCTGATGAATCGGAGGCCGTCAGGTAAACTCGATGCACCCAAAATGTTTTGACAGATTCCAAGGTTACTGAGGTATTTTGATGAAAGGCGGAGCAAAATATTTTGATAAGCAGGATGCCGTGATCCAAAATTAATGGCATATTGTTGAGCTGTCTTTTACTGGACTGGTTTGTGAAAAAGTCACGGTCTGAGTCTGTGCCATTAGATCTAGGCCTAATAATAATATCATAATCATTACACCAAATTCCACTGCGTCATTAACTGATGTTTAGGAATCAGAGAAGAGTACGTTTTCACAACTGCACCTGTGCTGAGTCTGTATGATTTGGCACAAATTGGCACCAGTCAATACGCTTTGGATTCGTGGTACAATTCTGCAAATATAGTCCCCTGAAAGCATGCGTTTATTTGTGTGTGTTATTAACCATTCATGTATCAAAGCACACAGTTATGTCTTTGTAGTTGTAGTTAAATACTGTACATAAGAAAATGTGTGTTTGCTTTTCACATATTACAGATTATACATAACATATTCTGTACACATATATTACATTCTTCTCTTGCCTAAACCTAACCACACACACACACACACATATATATGTAGGTTGGGGGAGGTTCTTTTAACTTACTAGTGTTTTAAAGTTACATCACGTATATAACTCAACATGCGTTAGTTAGGTAACGTGTGTATGTTTGTAACAGAAGTGACAAAATAATTGATTGATTTTAACCCAAACCATGATTTTTCCTAAACCTAACCAAACTGCGCCCTTACAACAAAGGTCCGGTATGTGTGTATTTGGGGAGACTACTCGGTTGTTTAGGTATGACTATCAGTGAGGGGTAAAAAGGTAAGGAAGAAACACGTTTGAGCTGCACTGAGAACGCTACGGTTCACATAGCTACTTGAATATGTGTTACGCACGTTACTGGAGGATTCTACTACAGGGCACACCAGACAAGTCAGACTATATAGAACTAGATGTAACTGAACTCGCACACCTACTGACCCTTACTTTGTCACATCATCATACTGCCCCCACAACGTCCCCATCATTCATGTACATATTGCATCCTGCGAACGCATTGCAGTAATTTCTGGGGACAAGCGCAACCAGCGCTCCAAACAGATGCAGGATATGCAAGGCAGCCATCATGTGCATGCAAACACATTATTTAAAGCAAGTATATCTCACACCATAATATTGTTTGGCAACCTTCTGCACTAATCACATTCGCTTACACTGGTTGGGTGATCTCGAGTACTAAATAAATGTTTTGATGGTCAGTTTGGGCATGAAAATGAATGGTTAAGGTTAGGGGAAAATCACTGTCATCATTGAAAGAAAACAACACCAGCAGTCTCTCTTTTTATTGTCACATGTGGTTGACCCATCCGTCCAACTTGGCCTCGTTCTTAAGAGGTTTTGCAGAGCTAGTAATAACGTCATAACAGTAACTCAAAAAAGAAGAATATTCCTATACATAAACTGCAGTGAAAGAAAAAAGGAAAACAAATAAATAAATGGGAAAAACACAGCGCAGTGACAACATGTGTACAGGGTAACAGAATAGTCCAGTGGAAAATGCACATTTGAGCAGTGCTGAAATCTGCAGGCAGTCCCAGTGAAGTTCGAGCGCACATTCTTTGTTATAGCAATAAAATCCTAGAGAGGATTCTTTAACATGATTTTGTTTACAGTGGTGACCTGGCTTCGTGCCATTTCTTTAAAACAGTCAGTGTTGATAAATTACAAATATGAGGCTGATACAGTGAAGAAAGCAAGACGGATTGTTTTCGAGCTCCCTGGTTACTGTGAGTTAGTATTGGGACCATTTCCATAACATCTCGCTGGTGCGTTGTGGGATTACCAACACGGCTGGAACGCATCAGTGGCCAATCAGGTGGCTTGGCTGCAACAATCTGTTGTATAAGGAGCTGTGTGGTCTCATCCTGAGAATGTGAATGAGCATATTAGGCTTCATGAGGGAGGGAAATGGCTCTGAAAGTATGACAGGTATGAAAAACCTTTCTGTCAATGTGGTCCAGTATGGAATGCATGTCTAAATAACTCACAGGGGAGACAGTTGCTACAAGTGAATAATAAAATAAACTCAAGTCCATAATTAAAATGCCATGTATCTATTTTGTAGAGGAAAGTGAAAATTCATCAATTGAATTTTATCATTTATATCTCTAAATTATGTAAGAACCTATCAGTGAAGGTGTTTGTAACTCGCGGCATAAAGTTCAGAATGGGGAACTAATATCTTCATCTCTTAATTTGTTCCTTGTTGAAATGCGTGCATTGTACTGCAAGTCAAACCTTATACTACATCCCGTAATCTCACCCATTACACCTTGACAAGGTGAATGCTGTAACACGAAACTGTGTTGATAGAAAAGAACACTATGAATGTGATGGTACTTGTAAACCACATCCTCAGGTCTTATCTGGCTTATAATTTGATTCCTGAACGTGAGTGCTTCTTTTTGCTCGGATTGAGATGTTCAGTTCAAGTGGTAACAATGTTAAAAGGCACAAAGCTGCAGAGAGATCTCCCTCCGATGAAGATAGATGTCATCCCCTGTTCCTATGTGAAGATTGTTGAGCGGGGATGTGTTCCCAGGATAAACACTGGGTGATAAAAACACCCAGACTGCAAGAATTATGCTCTCCTAAAAGCAGCATAAAGCACTGAGGATTAATCGTAGATTGCGGGTGGTTCTTAACAGACGTACAGACCTGAGGGAAGAAATCTGGGCTGGATTGACTGCAACTGCTCATCAGACAATTTTTTTTTTTTCTTTTAAGATTTTTCTGTCTCAGTGGGAATCTTAAATATCATAAATATGATGCTGGCTTGAGAGATGTCAAAGAGGATAATTCCTTTTCAGCCTCTTGTCATCCCCACAAGACAGGGGCAGAAAATAGTAATTACACTACTGAAGTTTGACGATGGACCTTTATGCAAAACATTGTTCCTCTTTTGTTTCGTTTGTCTGCACAATATCGTATTTATTCAAATAAATAAAAAATGTATTACATTTCAGAAAGAAATATGAAATATGCAACTGTGTTTACACTAGATTTACCAACAAATTCAAAAGCAACTCGTTTGAGTATTTTGTCAGTGCTTCCAAACTGACTCTTCTACCAATTACAAAAATTATTAATTTCAGCGCAACTACAAACACTGTGGCTGCAGCCCAGTTGCCTCAATCTGCGTACATATATGCTCCTTCTCTTTAAGTTCTGTGGAAAACAGATGCATCCAAATACCACACAGAAAAAATGTCAGGTGACGTAGTATAAGGAGTTCTTTGGTTACCTAACGTAACGTAAAATACTTACTGTAACCCAAAACATGATCTTCTCCTAAACCTAACAAAGTAGCCTTGTTGCCTTAATCCAACCAAACTGCAAACGTTTCATGTCAACTACATGTTTATTTATGATTTTCATTTTTGTTGGTTTATCTATCTTTTATTGTATGTTAACATGATAATGGCGGTCACCTGACAATGGATAATGATAAAGGTCAAGTGACTATGGATCTGTTAATGTGGAGGATTGACATATAACCTGAATGCAGATTGATGAGACAGAGTTGCTGGATGAGTTTCTTTCAAGTTTAGACTGAAAAACGATGTGGTGAAGGACACTACGGTTACATTTTTTGGAAAGTTTAATAAATGTTTTCATTTTGTTTGCATTCAGTAGAAGCAGATTCTAGACTTTTTTGTGCAAAAATGAAACCATCTCACTTTCCATTGAGACGTGTCTTCTTCAGTTTTGATACTTTGCGTTGTTTACAGGCCTGTTTTCTATGGGAGGCACTTTTCAGGCTTTCCTGTCATTTAGGTAACTGGTCGGATTCCTCGGCACACTGGCAAACAGTAGCTTTTGTGTTCACTGTACTGGATCACTGAGCAACGCGAGGGAGGGAGAAAGTGTATTCTCTCCTCTCCCCGGTTCGTCTTTTTAGCCTGTGTGGCATTCTCCTCGCTACCTCATGTATGCAACCTTTTCAGAAGCGACGTTGCCTTTGCTTTGGGAAAAGAAACCGACGCATTTTACATATTGCACAGCTTTTACTGAACACAAATTCTTCTCACTGTCTCATGGTGCTTTTTGCTGTATGAAGAAAACTAAATTCAGATTTTCATAAAAACATTCATCTCGGTTCACCTTTAAAAATCTGTTCTGTAAAGTTTTAAATTGCATATGACTGATTTCTTTGGAGAATAAAAAATTGGGGGGTTTATCAGTTAGGATCAGTCAGCCCAACATGAAATCAAACTCTTCAACCAATGAAATCCACCAGTTTAAGACACAAAATCAATAACACAATTTGCACTTAAGGTGTGTGTGAGGGTTGGCCGAGTAGCCAGACACATAGAAATGGAGTCGCAGGCAAGGTTCAGCAGTCCAAATGTATTTTATTTACAGCAGTTGTTTGCAGTGAAATACGGAGAATGGTTGGCCAAAATGAAGAAAAACAAACAACACTAAATAAACTATTTTTTTAGAAAAAGAACTCTAAGTGCACTTTCAGCTATGCCCCCAAATGGGCCCACGGCAGGAGCTCTCTCCCCGCTGGGTCTGGTCACCCAGAGCCACCCCAGCTTTCTGCCTTTTATACAGGTGAGCTCAACCTACTCAAGAGACCAGAACCAATTACCTCATATAAACCATTCACTAGGACAGCAATATTCAAATACAACATGTTACTAACTAGAAATACATTTTAGTTCATTTTAAAATGTGTTTCTTTAAAAACAGCCGTTTTAACAGCCTAAACCATAAACAGAACCAAAACACCCCTCCCACTCTACCACACTTGGTCTCCTCCTCTGGGAACCCCTCTACTCATTCACATGGACCTATCCAGATCGAGTTTGGCAGTTCCTGGTCTATGGCAGAGGAGGAGACAAGTGCAACAGAGAGGAGAGGTAAAACACACTTCAATTCAATAAATACAATGTTTTTAACACAACTGCCCTGTCTCGTCTTCCTTTAATTGCAAAATGTATTAAATGTGTGTGACTGCAAGAGTGGAAAAATGCTGAATGAAACGAACAAACCACAATGTCATCCAGGTCCGCCACTGCAAAGGACTCCGTGCCGGCCAGAACCTTGTCCATCAGCCGCTGGAAGTGTAGAAGAAAGCGTTTAACGTCTCCGAAGGTCAATCCTCCATTGACGAACAGGATCCTCCGGGATGAAATTCCTGTGTTTGTCACTTAGCAGTTTACCCTTTCTTTCTCCCTCGAGGACTTTATCACTCTTCATACTTCTCCACCTGACTTCCTCCTTTGCTGCTGTAATAATTACTACAGCCACTAGAGGACGGCATCTAACACAAGATGTAAATATGGGTCATAAATAAACTGCTTTCACAGTTGACCTATATGGTCATTTTTTTCTGATGAGGATGGGATTTCAGCTGCATCTCATGCACTTCACCGACAAATGGACTTTGCCCAGTTGTCCTGGAAAATGAAGAATTATTTATAAAAAAATAACAAATGAGTTTGTCACATTTCATATTTATATAGTACAACTGTTATGTTATATTATTGAACATTCATTATCTGTTTAGCACCAGTTACAAATACTTAATATTTGTTTACAAATCCAATAAACACATGACCTTATCTTTGCTTATCTGATCTGTTTTGTAGGACTAGATGTTAATATCCCTAGTTGCAGGCCAGTGACACCTCCAGAGGGTTCAGCGGTGAATCCTGGCGTCCCAGGCTCACCCCCTAGATGCCATCTGCTCACTTGAGGGCCCAGGTGACGTCCTTTCTTTTCCTACACAGCCACTGACTCTCCTTTTCTGCAGCTCTGGAGAGGCCTTGGACTGCCTGCCGATATGGCTTCCCTCGCACTCCCATCTCCCGTAGTAGCTTCGATGTAGATGAGGCTACAAAACCTCTGCAGCCTACTTCCACCGGTCGGACCTTTGCTGTCCAGCCTTGATCTTGTGCATCAGCTGCCAGCACTCCAGCTTTTCTCGCTCAAAGGCCTCCTCCACTGCAGCCTCCCAGCACTGTGACCTCGATGATGTAGACGAGCTGGAGTGAGGCCGACCAATATACGAGGTCTGGTCTGAGGTTGGTTAATGCGATCTCAGCTAGGAAGCAGAGCCTCTGGCCTAAGTCTTCCAACAGCTTCCAGTCGCGTGCCCCGCCTAGCCGTCCAGCGTCTGGTACTGAAGTGGAGAGTCTGGCTTGGCCCTCGCCTTCCAAATGTCATTGTCGGCCGGTGGGATGAGGAAGGAGGGAGGGCGTTCAAACTCGTCCGGTGATCTTCCAGCACTGCTGCAAGACACAGTAACACCTGGTTGTGCCGCCAGGTGTAACGACCTTGAGTGAGACTGGTCTTGCAGCCAACCAAGATGTGCTTGAGTGTTGCTGGGGTCTGGCAGAGGGGGCATGTGGGATCTTCTCCAAACCACTGGTTGAGATTTTTGGGAGATGGCAGGACATCGTAGGCAGCCTTGATGGTGAAGCTTGCCCTGAATGTCTCCATCTCCCACAGCTCTTTCCAGGAGATCTTCCTCTTCTCCACTCCCTCCCATGTCATCCATTGGCCTTGCTTTGCCTAAGCGAAGCTAACCTTGTTGCCTCCTCTTGCCGACGTATCTCTTCCACCACAAGCTTGCGTCTCTGGAAGAGAGAAGCCTTGTTCCAGGTTGGTGTACATGCCCCGAGGCCAAGACTGCTCCTTCCTTGCTGCACTTGGCCAACGAGGTCCCTGTGCTTAGGTGCTGCCGTTGCCTGCTTGGATGCTACAGATGGGGTCCATTTCCTCCCAGTGGTCAGTCTGGCAGCTTGGGCTACAAATGGATCTCTGGAATCCATTAGCATCATCTCCAGTCTGACTTTGGCACACTTGTACTCCTCTGAGAGACTGGAAATGGGTAGCTCTAAAACTCCTTTGCCATAGAGCCTTATACTGCTGAGGCAGCTGGGAAGACCAAGTCACTTCCTTGCAAATGAGCTGATCAGTCTCTCCAGCTTTTCCACCAGCTTTTATAACTAGTTTGTGGTTTGACAGAATTTAATAGCTTTTGTTATACTGCTCAGAAACTGTGGGTGAGGGTTAGGGTTAGGGCAGAGCCGGCCCTTGGCATAGGCTGTTTAGGCGTATGCTAAGGGCACCGTCATCCACGGGGGGCGCCGCAAACGGGGAGAAAAAAGAAAAAAAAATTACTATTTTTTACCAGTGCTATTGCTACTATTATTTTGAAATATTATATAAGCCCACAGCAAAATAACTTCATAGCAAAGCCTATTAAATAACGGAGAGGCCTTTTTTTCTGGGTTGCTGGCTGGCTCGTTGCACTGTACCTGCCCTCTGTCAGGGTGGGGAGCGGGGTCGAGAGGCACGTTGCCTGGATCTGACCGGACCGTGACCCCAAGACCAATACAGAGATTTATTGATACTGTAGCGGAACCATAATGTCCAAAAGATTGAAACCATCCGGCGCCCAGGGAAGGAAAAGAAGGAAAGAAGAGGAAGAAAAACGTGAAAAAGAAAGAGGTACAGTAACGTCAATGTGATGAAGTAAATGAAACTAATAGTTTAATGCATCGTAGTTACCGTTGTTGGAGCAGAGTGTTAACTTGCTAGCTTACCTCGGACGATAGTAGCATTGTTTAATAATCAGTAAATAGCTGAGTCGATGTAAGTTAATGTTACTCCACCTTAAATTCATCAGGGACATTTGGAAAGTTAACGTCAGGCCTGTTGAGGTGTTATTTTAACCTGTTGGCTGTGTTTTCCTTAGGGGTCAAATCACTCGTATTTCTTCACAGAGTTTGTGTGAGCGCAGCAGCTAGTCCTTATGCGCAGCGCTCCTTTCCACCGCTCTCACTCAGGTTCACTGTGCCCGTCCCCTCACCTCCCCTCCTGCACTGCCTGCCAGAGCAGAGATGGACTGGCGAGATGGCAGAGAGGAAGAGGAGTGCTGTTTGGAGTTATTTCACAGTTTCAGACAGAGAAACTGCTACCATTGACGTATGCAATACTTTTCCTGCTTGTATGTCAGTTAAAATGCTATTAGTTTTCCACCCCCTTTATAAGTAATAGGGTAGTTGTAAGCCTTTGGTTTATTGTGTCACAGTTTATGTTTGTTAAAGTTTACATCAGTGTTAAAGTGCAGTTAAAGTGTATTACTCTTAATACTCCATACCTTAGCTTTTCCATATCATTCATAGGCTATATATTTACAGTACAGACCAAAAGTTTGGACACACCTTCTCATTCAATGAGTTTCCTTTCTTTTCATGACTATTGACGTTGTAGATTCACACTGAAGGCATCAAAACTATGAATTAACACATGTGGAAATATGTACTTAACAAAAAAGTGTAAAACAACTGAAAATACGCCTTATATTCTAGTTTCTTCAAAGTAGCCACCTTTTGCTCTGATTACTGCTTTGCACACACTCTGCATTCTCTTGATGAGCTTCAAGAGGTAGTCACCTGAAATGGTTTTCACTTCACAGGTGTGCCCTGTCAGGTTTAATAAGTGGGATTTCTTGCCTTATAAATGGGGTTGGGACCATCAGTTGTGTTGTGCAGAAGTCAGGTGGATACACAGCTGATAGTCCTACTGAATAGACTGTTAGAATTTGTATTATGGCAAGAAAAAAGCAGCTAAGTAAAGAAAAACGAGTGGCCATCATTACTTTAAGAAATGAAGGTCAGTCAGTCCGAAAAATTGGGTAAACTTTGAAAGTGTCCCCAAGTGCAGTCGCAAAAACCATCAAGCGCTACAAAGAAACTGGCTCACATGAGAACCGCCCCAGGAAAGGAAGACCAAGAGTCACCTCTGCTGCGGAGGATAAGTTCATCCGAGTCACCAGCCTCAGAAATCGCAGGTTAACAGCAGCTCAGATTAGAGACCAGGTCAATGCCACACAGAGTTCTAGCAGCAGACACATCTCTAGAACAACTGTTAAGAGGAGACTGTGTGAATCAGGCCTTCATGGTAGAATAGCTGCTAGGAAACCACTGCTAAGGACAGGCAACAAGCAGAAGAGACTTGTTTGGGCTAAAGAACACAAGGAATGGACATTAGACCAGTGGAAATCTGTGCTTTGGTCTGATGAGTCCAAATTTTAGATCTTTGGTTCCAACCACCGTGTCTTTGTGCGACGCAGAAAAGGTGAACGGATGGACTCTACATGCCTGGTTCCCACCGTGAAGCATGGAGGAGGAGGTGTGATGGTGTGGGGGTGCTTTGCTGGTGACACTGTTGGGGATTTATTCAAAATTGAAGGCATACTGAACCAGCATGGCTACCACAGCATCTTGCAGCGGCATGCTATTCCATCCGGTTTGCGTTTAGTTGGACCATCATTTATTTTTCAACAGGACAATGACCCCAAACACACCTCCAGGCTGTGTAAGGGCTATTTGACCAAGAAGGAGAGTGATGGGGTGCTGCGCCAGATGACCTGGCCTCCACAGTCACCGGACCTGAACCCAATCGAGATGGTTTGGGGTGAGCTGGACCGCAGAGTGAAGGCAAAAGGGCCAACAAGTGCTAAGCATCTCTGGGAACTCCTTCAAGACTGTTGGAAGACCATTTCAGGTGACTTCCTCTTGAAGCTCATCAAGAGAATGCCAAGAGTGTGCGAAGCAGTAATCAAAGCAAAAGGTGGCTACTTTGAAGAACCTAGAATATAAGACATATTTTCAGTTGTTTCACACTTTTTTGTTAAGTATATAATTCCACATGTGTTAATTCATAGTTTTGATGCCTTCAGTGTGAATCTACAATTTTCATAGTCATGAAAATAAAGAAAACTCTTTGAATGAGAAGGTGTGTCCAAACTTTTGGTCTGTACTGTGTGTATATATATATATATATATATATATATATATTTCGATGCATTTTGCAGTCTGGATAGACTGAATTGAATTGCAATGACGATAAAGTTGAACGAATCTCGTCGTATTTTCATTATTAGTCCATATTAGTCTTATGTATAGCACACACCAAGCATCTGTTTTTTTTATTAAAATGTAACATCCAGTGGTCACATACTTTTCTCTCTTCAGATGCACTTTTAAAATATTTCATCACCACCCCCAGTGACACAGAATCAGGTGCTGTCCTCTACCTCAGCACAGCAGAGTGACAGTATTCTTTAATATGTTTGTGCAATACCTTATTTATATTGTATTTTTAATTCATTTTATGTCACTTGTTTTCGTGCTCACTGTTTTTATTTTGTAGGTAAACAGAATATTCTTTAATATGTTTGTGCAATGCCTTATTTATATTGTATTTTTAATTTATCACTTGTTTCTTTCTTCAGTTTTTATTTGGTGTGATATTTTTGACTTAAAAGAAATAAAATATTGAATACATATATGCAGTTTCTGTGTGAGTGTATGAAAATTGATTGTGAAATTGACTGCAATGCAAGGGGCCACCAGCTAAAATCTTACCTAGGGCAGCAAATTGGTCAGGGCCAGCACTGGGTTATGGTGAGGGTGAGGGTGAGGGTTAACCCACCCCTGCCCAACTCTAATGTCACAAGTTGCTCTTCCAAAGTAAAACATGAACATGCACACACTCATCATAAAAACAGTTTGTTAAATTATTTAAAAACCTTTAGTACCAGGAGCTTTTTCAACAATAACTTGATTGTATGTACATATTCAGACAAGTGCAATGCCTTAGTCACCTGGAGTGTGTCTATAACACACAGTCCTACTCTTCTGGCAGCAACCTGAGCAGGTCAGACTCTTGCAGGATAAGTTTGGATTGAGTGTCTAGGTCAAAGTTACTTTGTGGTTTTGTGGTTTGACACTCAGCTAATAGCTTTTCAGACTGTGTGACCATCTCTACTTGAGTGGGTCACCAGTATATAACTTAATTTTAAGGTAGATGTTTCATTAGAGCCAAGGCTTTTAAAATCAAGCTCCTCTTGGTGTCCAGACCAGCTCAGGTCCCTGAGTGAATCCTCCAGCGACCCATACTGTATGTTGAGTGGAAACCCTCTAATCTTGTTGGTCACGGATTAGAGAAGACTTCAGATTCTTGATTCCAGCTTTAGTTAATTTGGTGACCTTATCACTTCATGGTGTTATTCAGTGGACGTCGTGTCTCCAAGCAGGGAAGGTCCTGATTAGATGAGAATGTGTGGAACACGGCCGTGAACGCCTTCTTGTTTTGCTTCACAACATTGTGCACCTCCCTCCTCAATTTGGGTCAAACGTGATCTGACGGCGAGTTGAGCACATGTGCCAGCCGTCAGCCGTGTCAAAAGGTGCGTATGTGTAATGTCACTGTCAGATAGTCAAGAGCTGCACCTCAAAGCTTCATCTCTGCAACCGCCCTCCAACACAATCTTACAGAGGATCAAGTCTTTCAAAGCTACAGAGCTACAGCTATGTTTTAGTTTTATCAAACCAACGAGCCAATTCCAAACTCTCATTGGATGGACAAACAGACAAAAAAAATCTCAAAAGATTTGGAAGTCATGAACAATTAACAGATTTTGAATGCACAATATATTCCCATGCAAGAGCACATGGTATCTTCAATGTGCAAGTAATTTAAAGACACACAATTGTGCATTATTTGTTGCTGGGCTTCTCCCCTGGATATGCTGTAAAGGAGTGTTGATGATGAGCAGGACAGATTATATAAACACTGCATGGCTACATACTTTAGTAAGCATAGGAAAAATTCATAGTGTTGCATAAAAGAGCAATTTTCTGACATACAACAGAAGGCTGTGTACGTATGAGCATACAAGTCGAATTAACCGGGTGATTCCCATTAAAAAAGCACAAAGGACGTTATGTATAAAGTAAAATATATGCCCTTTTATTGTACTTTACCTGTTTCCAGCAGAAACTATAACAATACCAATAGATTTTTCTCAAGGGGTTAAAATGACCAGGAGGCCGCTGTTAGTGTCCCGTGTGAAACCAAAAGTCATTGCTGACTTATCTTAACTTATGCCCTGAAGTTAACTTAAAGAATGATCTTAACTTGAGTCATGGACAGAACAAGACGTCACATAAGGGACGTAACATCAGGTAACGTAGCATCACATAATAATAATGTCAAGTAACGTCACAGCGTAACGTCATGCAACTATGTTTTGGGGCCTAAACCCAACCAAACTGCGAGCACTTCACATTAACTACATGACACATTTAACTCACGTCACATACTGTACATAATGTGACATCATGTTACTTACATGGTGTCTCTTTGTGAACTGGATTATGTGTCGTTAGAGCCTTCTTCACCAACTCACTCACACCACCACAGAGGAAGACAGCTGATCTCTGCAGACCCTCAGCAGCTGTGGTCAGTGGCATTATGAGGCTGACAAGAGCAATCAGGGAAGCTTAACTTGGCAGATTTAAGACCTCTAAACTTAATGTCACGTGTGCTTTTTCTGGATGCTTTGGTTGCATACATTTTTAAAATTGGGTGGCCCCAGAAGGAGTTAAACCGCTAACCCTGGCTGTGTTACGCTCCCCCTCACTGACTTATACGTGACATACAGCTTAAGATAACTCCTGAGGGTGTAAGGATGTACTGTGTGTCCTATAAGACTGGTTATCTGGTGTGAAAATATGTATTCATCCTCCATGACTACACCTCTCAGGCCTGCCTAAGATAGCACTGGGAGTGATAGATGGTATGTATTTAAAGGTCTATAAAGATGGCTACGGTGGAAAACTTACTTTACATTAGATAAACTGTTGTACTGTTCAATACCACCTACAGTAAGCAGACACACACACACACTCACATACAAACAGACTGACTCTTGCAGCCTCTTTTTACTCTTCCTCCTCCTGCACACTGACTGACCATGATTGATGGTTGGGAAATAGTGGTAATGTTGTTGCGCTGGAATGCCCATTACAGCGCGATTCTCGCACCCCTACGAAATTCCACCACGCCGGTGAGTCGAGGCGTCACAGACAGACTTAAAATACGCCTGGAATCTACATTAATTCATGTTTAAAAGCACAGGGAGGACTTGTTGCTCACTGTTTAGAGAAAGGTCTTCCACGAATCTGCTGCATCTGTTTTTCTCCATTTCTCTTCCTTCATTTCTTCTTCTCTGAGCTCCGTGCCGAGTCCATTTAAAAGCAGCAAAGCAAACACGGTCTCTTTCATGTACAAGCTTTTAGGTCTCTGCTCCGGGCCCGTCCCTCTCATAAAGGTTGATGACACTTCACGGGCCGCTGGGTCACATGAGAGAAGAGCCTGGAGTGCAGTGCTGCAGTGTAATCAGCTGAGGAGACAGGGACTCTGGGATGTAGCAGACGGTGAAACCTCCTACACTAAGTTTACCCACCTTTTTTATTTGTTCATTTAGACATCCTTTGTGTTTTCTTTCCTCTAATCTGCACAATCTGTTATTATTCTCTCTTCTACATCTGCAAATAAACAAACTAAGCTGCACAGTGATGAATAGTAATGCCCTGAGCTGTGTCCATGATCCCTCTGTCTGGTGTTAATTAGCACTGAAGGGCTGATGCTGACCATGACGTGATACTGGGCCTGATGTCATGGAGTCCAGCGACCTCGCAGGTCAGACGCCACATTGCACAGTGCGGCTTTGATGCTCAGAAATATTGAGTCATTTGTTGCAGTCCTTGGGTGGCAGTGGAGATCATCTTCCCGAGAGTCTTTGTTCTCTGGAACCGCGATGGAGATGTCAGACCATTACCCATCGTTTGGCTTTGCCAGGTTGCAAAAGTGTGATTCCCATAAAACAAACAGACTTGTTCTCATCCGCGCAGAGAACAACAGGGCGGCGGTAGTCACAACAGGGCTGGGAGACAGTCTTTTCTTATTCTTGTTGTGTTTAATTACATGACAATTTCAGTTTATATTGACAATGTAAGGGCGGATGTTTAATTTGTAGCCTATAACAAACCAAGCTGTACGCCACTGATAAATACAATGGTAACCTTCCCTAAATGTATGCGAGTCAACCAGAAGTCGAATCATTCCTGTAGGAACCTCTGTGATCTCTTCATGTGTGCCACGTGAAGTTAGCATGAACGAATTAGCTAACTGATTAATGACCGTAATACAGTTCTATTTATAGATTTTTGTAAGAGAAAAGCTTGATGGCATATTCGGCCAGCTAACAAGCTATTATGCTAGTTGTGCATGCATCATGTTAGTGGTTCATACATCGTTTAACAAAATATTTCACAAAACTGGCTAAAAACTGGCATTATCCGTAGCCGTAATTTGACTGGGCGGGGCTTATATTGAAAGCGGGCGGGGCTATCGCTACAACTGTGGTAGTTGATTTCAGCCTGAAACTGATATGTGTTGATCTGAAGTTGCTTTATGTATTTTTTATTGGAAAACTATTTGCCGAACAAGTTTTTTTTTAACACTTGAATGAATAAACTTAAGTCAGCTACCCAATGAAGATACTGACACATATTAACCCACGTGATACCTGCTCTCGCAAAAAGTACATTATCTGTACTGGATACTCATTTCAGCCAACAACCCTACAAGCAAGTCAATCACCCGATCAGGTGAGTAAAGTGAAAGGAGTGTGGAGAATCCATTTTATAGATACACACACTAAGAGGATGTATTTTTACATGTTGTAATAACAGGCTTCATTACAAATGTGTAAAATGTTCCTGTGGTTACTGAGGCTACAATATGTGACGCTCGGACCTGGTTCCTGAGTCAGCAAGTGTTAAAAGGAATTAAGGAAACTGAAATTCATATTTTTAAAATAAAGACAATGGTATTAGTATTTGAGTGATTACTATTTTCAGAAATGAGTAGCGTTGGAATAAAATTTGAAATTCAGTAATTACATTAAACATGTCTGTCACAGTAACACACATTACTTGCAGTTGTAATGGGAGTTACGGACGTAGTTCACCACGAGTAACTACATTTAGGAATCAACTGGGTTTAGTTCAGAGTTGCAGGGTGTGTGAACCTTCAAGTATTTTGACTGTTGAGGTATCAGTAATGTGATATAGCCTAATTACTTTTAATTAATGAAATGTAATGAGTGATTTATTGCATTGTTCAGATAACGTAGCCAACACTGGTGTTAGTGGTTAGTTAAAAGATTAACTTGGAGGTTAGCATGAACAGTGATAACACACAGGAACTCAACCCACATGAACAGAAAATCTAAGGGAATGTAACACTCACACATGCAGTTGCTCACATACTTGCTTGAGTACACAGTACGTGCACGCATCATGCACACGTTTCTCTTACCTTTGACATGGAAGCATCTTCCTCTCCCTCCGTCTCCACACTCCCTGGATTCAGTTGCCTCGTGTTGAACCACAAAAGCCCCGCGACTCTGCCAAACGAGCCAGCACATATCTGCTTGCAAACTATTTGCAACATTTTTTATTCAGGTGTCTGCAGTGACAGCACCACTGTCTTCGCTGGCAAGTCGGCTTCAACATGTGTCAGGGAGCAAGCACGAGCATGTACAAGGCACCTGATCGGCGTACCAGTCAACTGATGTGTCAGTTGTGCAGAAAAGGATGAAAACAATTTGAAAGAACAGAAAAGTGGTGTCAGCTTGCCACGTAGGACTAAAGTTACACGTCGGACAAGATGATTGACTGAAACATGGCATATGCATTTTACTATGACAACTCATTTGGACATTTGTATTGTTCGTCTCAGAGACCATTTGTACTGTCAAAAAGCACTGCAGGAACAGAAAACTTGCTGAGAGCTGTCAGACATTTGTGGGCATATGTTTGGTTGCAGCCAGGTATGTTTCACCAAGGAGAAGTGCTTGGAAAAACAGAGTGACTAACAGAAGAGTTGAAGGCCTCAGACATAATAAACTATAAATACTTTGTCTATCTTTTAATCCCCTGTAAGTGGCATGAAATAGCAGCGAGATGATAATTCTCATTCATAGTTGTGTTTCTGCATGAAATCCTGCCTGAATATTAGGGTGGGACTTGACTTTCGGACGGACATGTTTGTTTGAGGTTGGACAAAAACTGAACGCTGGTCACTGACATGAGAAAAAGGATCTTTCATCTTCACCATCACCCCAACAGACAAACTTGCAGACAAAATGGACGGCAAATAAGTTGAGGGGAATGTTTCCATGCTGCAAGCTGCATGTTTTAGCCTTTGCAGAGTAAAAAAAAAAATGTTGGCGATGTTGCAAACTGACAAATAAACACAGCTGACCCGTGTTGATGCTGCTCATGAGAAAGTAACTGAGCAATAATAAAGCATCTCTAAAATGATCTATTTAATTTGTATCTGACATGAGAGATACGTAAATTGTTGCCTTTGCAGAGTTACGCGGTTGTCCGGGTAGACTGCATTGCATTGTAATGGAACTGGAACATTACCTTGTCAAAGTTTTATTTCAAGACTTTGCAATTTGATTTGCATGCCGTAGCAATATTAATGCAAGTTTATAGAGATTTGAAGAGAATAAAAACCCAATAAACCTTAACACAATTTGAGGCTGTTTGCAAAAGATTATCTTAAATGCCCATAAAATGCATACATATGTTGCCACACTGGCTGCTATATGATGCTTAAAGGGTAACGCCACCAACTTTACACATTAAAATGTGTTTACAGGTCTTGTGGAGCACTACCGATGTGTGAAAAAAAAGTAGTTTAAAGCCTTTTGTGGCTCCAGAGAAAACTGCATATCTGATGAATTGCCTCCATTATGTCACTCAGTGGCTAAATTGCATTGTGGGTAATGTAGTTGTCAGGATTTTATTCATCTGTCTGTAAAAAGTCCCCACAGTGTTGTAGAAGTGCAATGCTAGACGAGTGGACAGCTTTTTCAAACATGGCGCCTACATTACCCATAATGCAACTTGAGTGCCAATTAGTTACATCACTGGAGGCAGTTTATCAGCATACGTGCAACTTCCCTTTAATTGCATAACATACCATGTAGGCGTGAAAACGCTGAACAGAATTCAGTCATTTCATTACTTGTACTTGAGGGTAAATTGGTGGCGGCTAGCGTTGGCAGCATGGAAGTAAACAGTGATAGCTCAGCCTGCAGGCTAATTAGCACTTAGTCAACTTCTTCTCAGTCTGCAACTCAGTGGTTTGAAGTAAATGTGTAAACAAGGTGAGAGTTCACTGTGCATCAACTACGAGCTGCTGAGTGAAAACCAAGAGCATACGAGTCAGATGGTCTCAAGGACAACCCTGCGTCTGCCTTCCATAATCTATTGATCCTTTCTGTCTGGGCAGCCTCTCCAACATGTTTTGTCACTCAGGTACAGTTCAGGTATGGGCTGCATTAGCTGTCTCCACACACTAACACAAACTCTGGACATCAAAGAGGGCATGACACTCACGTCATCCAAACAATCAGTGAGAGTTTCTATTTTTCTCTGATGAGCGTGGCGGCCTGCGCAAGATCACCTCAGAAATATGTTAATATTTTCTTTAGCAGAGGTCAGATATTTAATCTGTCCCCACCCATTTTTGATATGACAGTTGAGGTATGGTGTGAAGTTTACACAGTAAAGATAAATGAAAGCATGCTATGTTTGACAGGTTTTACATTTTTGGGTGGAATTCGACAGTCTTGATACAATGACGCTGTAAGAGATGAACAATGAGGCAGTAATGACAAGGACAAAATATTTTGATTGTTTCATCAGTGCTGGATGGTGGATTGCAATAATTGGAACCACTGATGTTTTAAGAGAAGTGATTGCCATGCTCCAAATATGGCACCTCATTCAATCCAACAAACAGCCCAGTAAAATGTTGGCAGTGTATTTTCTTTGCAAACTACTAATTCACAGAGTTTGTATGTTTCTACATAGCATACAAGCATTTCTACAATACATATGTATGTATACATCATGTTTAGATTACATGTGTTCGCGCTGACTTTCATTTCCGGAGGGCGAGGGGATGGCGGTGATGTGCCAGCAGGGCGAGATGGCTGCCAAGTAAGAGACTACTGTTTTTTTGTGCTGAGACTGAAAACCAGGGTTTTATGACGAGATGGCAGACAAATTTCCAGCCATGTTTGTGACAACAAAACCTGTATTTTTTAGTCAAAAGCTGATCTGTTCCAAACCCTAACCAAGTGTTTTTTGTGCCTAAACCTAACCAGATAAGCACAGCGTTGTCACAACATAAAACTGAACATAGAGAAACGTAAAGTTTCAACCCATCCATATTTTTGGAGTTTGGTTTGCAATAAAAGTTGCCCAAAAAGGCATGTGCATTGTAGACCTGAGTTTGATTCCTGTAAGGTTTTGCATGTTGTACACCATCTTTCTCCACGTTACCTTTGACTGAATATTACAAAAGCATAAAATGCCCTAAAAAGATTTGAGTCATTTCATTTTTTTGTAACGACTGCATATGGAAACAATCTCTTCTACCAAGTAACTGTCTCATGACTTGCATTTCAAAATTTGGCCCATATGCTAAAATTGCTTTGCTTGCATAGAGTTAGAAAGTTCTACCAAGGCGGAGGTCTGACCCCTGCTACTGTGTGAGCGGTTGTTCTGCCCTTGTGCCTCCAAAACACTTTAGAGTGAAACAAAGCTTTCTACTGCAGAAACATACTGTATGCAACTAATTTAAACCTTCACATGTCTCTGGTTGTTCCAACATGTCACCTGGTTATGCTGTCTGGTCCAAAAGTGTTTTGATTTCCTTGGAGTTTGGTGCCTGCCTTCGTGCTAACAATTTCTCGTCAGAGTCTGTTATAAGTGATCTGCTTCTTTATGACCAACTAAACATTTCCACCCATTGCTTTTGTCACTGGTATTCAAACTTTCTTTTTTACTCGCTAAAACCTTATGCACCCTCTGCTATAGAGTTTGAATAATTTGTTCAATTTCTTGGTAAGCATTGTCTTACCTTCTGGCTACTCTACAAGAACCTTTTTAAGACCTCATATTTCAAGAGAATAATGACTTAAAAATGTATCTCCAACTGAGGTAACACTAGAAATACCAGGAAAAACACAGATCAAAGATCAAAGCGGGCACTCAATCAAATAGATATAAAACTGAGAAATTGAAACAAATCATAATCTCCGAAGGTGTTTCTCTTCTCTCCCCCCACTTGTATGAAACAACAGGTGATATAACCACTGATTTAAAACCCCTGACTGTTGCAGCACCAATTAGTTGGGTGTACATTTACATGTGTCTGGGGCTCACGGACACTCGTAGATCATACTGACTCAAGTGGGAGCTGTTTGGCCTGGAGCAGCATGAATGAATTATAACAGTTTCCAGCTCTAACTTGGAGGGCCCCCATGTTTTGGGGAAGAATCAAGTTCCTGCATCGCCAAACTGTCCATCTTAACAAATCATCATGCACTCAGCTCCAAAATCATATATTTCTGTAAACTAGAGGTGGGCGTGGTGACACTTACTCGTTAATTTTGTTTGAGCATAACAAAAACAGAGTGATCATCATTATTTTAAGATGACGGTCTGTGATTTATTTTCTCCCACTAACAGATATTTTTAATGATATATGAAAAAAACCTTACACTCATTTGACACTAAATTTAAGAGACACTGTGACACTCTCTTTTGTCCACTACTACAGCATTGATCTTTTCAAAATAAAAGCACCAGCCTATAAAAAAAACGATTGATTTTTTGGGGGTTGTTCACAAAGCATGCTAACATTTGCTCATTATCAGGAAACACAAAGCATAGCCGAGGCCACATGAATGTTATTAGTTTCACATGTATGAGGTCATAAACCAAAGTATTGGAAACATTTCAACTTTGAGCGAGATTTAAGTTATTCCAGGATAAACTGGAATAACTTAAATCTCGTTGTCCTGTATCTGACCTCCAAGATGCCAGGTGCATACTGTCTTTTAAAAGAGTGCCTGTGTGTGTTTGTGTTTGTCTTTGTATGTGAGTGTGAGTGTGTGTGCACCTTGTCAAGGAGAAATATGGTTCTCCTAATCAGATGAGAAATTTTTGTAGTGTGTTTTCAGAGTCATGGAGTCATTGCAATGTAATTTAACATTTCAACAAGTCCCTAATTTTGAGGAAAAGAAACTAAAAAAGGAAAGTGCTGTGGGTGATTCGACTCTTACAAGTAAAGACCCAAAAATAGCTAACAACCTAAATGCACTACTTTAAATAGTTTTACTTTCATGTCTGCAAATCGATTCCTAATGGTGGGTGTTCCTCTAAATGTCTATCCATTTGTCAAAACATCAAACTGGCTTCTTGTGAGGGACGTGGCACCATGAACCCAATATTACTTCCAATACGATGCAGAACCCAAGACCGACTAATCAGAGGGTGATGCTCAGAGGAAGCCTCAAGACATGATGCAAGATAAAGACGAGGGATAAAAGACAGCAACCATCTCTGAACTAAACATCCTGCTCTTCGCAAACCAACTGGTCTTTGTCCTTTTATTTTCCTCCTCCACACTATTTGCTAATGAGGACTAGGGGTCAGTGTAATTGTTGCAGGAAACACCGCGCTGATCAGAGGTGCAATTTGAGGGAAAATGAGGTTCTGTCGGATGACCTCATTGCTTTGGTCAGGCAGGCCGAGCCCCCAAGGCTTTTCTGATTTGTCTTCTTGGGTCAGCAGCACCACATATGTGGGATGTGGATGTGTGTGTATGTGTGTCACAGATTCAAGTGAAGTCACCGCAAGGAAGAAATGCCGGCGAGGATGAGTCTGGGTGAGGAGCTGGGAGATGATTAGACCACCTACAGATGATTCAACGCCAAGTCAAGGAGATTTACTCGATTTTCAGCAGACTGACTCTGTTTTATCAAAGTTTTCGCAGCAGGAGAGCTGATTAGGGATCTTTGATTGAACAGGAATGTTGCTGTATTTACATGTAATTGATAAAGGATGAGTCAATGTATTGGTCTCACTGTCTGTAAAGACCAGTAATTTGGAATATGACCAACTCCTCCTCCTCCCCAAGCTACAAATCAGGGATAATTGATGCTTAATCACAAGGCAAGAAACCGAGGAACTATGACTTATACCTGTGATGTCATCGAAATGGAACCGAAGAAACTCTTCCTACAAGACGAGTAACTTAATAGCATGAGGGTCAATCAAGTGAGCATTTTATGGCATCAGAGTCCTTGCTCACTTTTGAGGAGCAGGTTAAGAAGTGATACCAGATATTATCATAGTCCCCAAAACAGTGAGAACCAGCCTGTTATCTGCAGGATAGGTGAGCCAAACCATTCGTTCATCCGGCCCGGATGAAATGATTGGCTTGCTTACTCGCCTGCACATACCGGGGGGGGGGGGGGGGGGGGCGCTGCAAACGGGGAGAAAAAAGAAAAAAAATACTATTTTTTACCAGTGCTATTACTACTATTATTTTGAAATATTATATAAGCCCACAGCAACATAACTTCATTGCAAAGCCTATTAAATAACGGAGAGGCCTTTTTTCTGGGTTGCTGGCTGGCTCATTGCAGTGTACCTGCCCTCTGTGAGGGTGGGGAGCGGGGTCGAGAGGCGCGTTGCCTGGATCTGACCGGACCGTGACCCAAGAGAGACGTTTATTGATACTGTAGCGGAACCATAATGTCCAAAAGATTGAAACCATCCGGCGCCCAGGGAAGGAAAAGAAGGAAAGAAGAGGAAGAAAAACGTGAAAAAGAAAGAGGTACAGTAACGTCAATGTGATGAAGTAAATGAAACTAATAGTTTAATGCATCGTAGTTACCTTGTTGGAGCAGAGTGTTAACTTGCTAGCTTACTTCGGACGATAGTAGCATTGTTTAATAATCAGTAAATAGCTGAGTCGACGTAAGTTAATGTTACTCCACCTTAAATTCATCAGGGACATTTGGAAAGTTAACGTCAGGCCTGTTGAGGTGTTATTTTAACCTGTTGGCTGTGTTTCTCTGCTTGTATTTCAGTGAAAATGCTATTAGTTGTCCATCCCCTTTATAAGTAATAGGGTAGTTGTAAGCCTTTGGTTTATTGTGTCACAGTTTATGTTTGTTAGAAATTTACAATACCTTAGCTTTCCCATATCATTCATAGGATACATACACACACACATATATATATATATATATAATTTCACTGCACTTTACTGCTTTTTGCACTCTGGTTAGACTGAATTGCAATGACGATAAAGTTGAATGAATCTCGTCGTATTTTCATTATTAGTCTATATTAGTCTTATGTACAGCACACACCAAGCATCTGTTTTTTATTCAAATGTAACATCCAGTGGTCACATATACTTCTCTTCTCTTTTCAGATGCACTTTTAAAATATTGAACACATACATACAGTTTCTGTGTGAGTGTATGAAAATTGATTGTGAAATGGACTGCGATGCAAGGGGCCAGCTAAAATCTTGCCTAGGGCACCAAATTGGTCAGGGCCAGCACTGTTCATGACAGCGGTTTTGCTTGTGATTATATGATTGTAGTATTTATTAAACTCCTCTGTTTGGAGGAGTGGCTGTGGAAGGAGGCCTTAAGTTAGAGGGGGTTGGATTTTTGTTTGCTTAGATACTTTCAAAATGTTGCCTTCTTTTATTGTTTTGTTCAATCTTACTAACCCCAGCTTTAGTAATGCATGAACCACACAAAGTTACCAGAGGTGCCTAAAACAGTGGTTAAACATGGGTGTGGCTCTAATTTCTGCTTTTCTTCTTGTGAAATAGCCTCCTGACCATCCTCACATCTTCTGTTTATTCCCTCTCTTCTTTTAATGTTCCCTGAATTAATCTTCATTTCTTAAATTCTTCCCTGAAATTACTTTTTTTTTTTTTTTTTTTAAAGTGCTTTTTAGATGTTGAGTCTTGACCAATTTTCTTCAGTTAGGAGAATTGTTTCTTTGCACAACACAACTGACAGCACAGGAAGCAATCAGTGGTCATTAAATAACATTATGATAGTTGCTGGTGGTTTAAATGCAGAGTTAGCTAATGATCTGTAAATACACTGAGTACAAAGGACTTAAATAGCTTGTGATACATTTTCAGCTCTATTAACAAAGAATATTCAGTGTATTAAAAATGAATGAATCCCAATGAATGACTACATTTGCTGAGAAAAGCTCATATAATTGTAAAATCCATTGTTTCAGTATGCTCGTTCCTCAAAGAGGGTGAGCAGATACAACACAAGAAGAAAAGGAAGCCTCTGAAAGAATCCCTTGTCCACTTCTTCCACATGCAACAGCATTCTTTAGTTCTCCTTTAATCATATCATATCTTTGATCCACCCACCTATCGGGAAATTAAAGGCTCTCGCTTACAAATTCTCCATTAGCTGGGAGATGTGTGCACTGGACTGGTTGTTCTCGCCAAACCTCCACCATTACCAGCTGTGGCCAAGCCTTACAGGGGAGGAACACGACCAGACGTTAGGTACACTCAGTCTGACTCCAGGTCAGAGGCTGGGTTCAAATCTGGCATCTTTTGATGTCTGTATCTTTCTGTGGCAAGCGAAGTTTTATATCAAATAAAAGTAGGAGTTTGTTTGATCATTTAAAGAGACACAGATGACATGCAACAAGGATCAGAGGCCAGATCCGCACGCAGGATGTTGTGATTATATGGTTGCATTTCAGCCAAATACATTCTTTAAAGAGCATTTTTATGGAATTTGTGCTCATAGGGGCAGAGCAGAGATGGAACGACATGACAAATCCTCAGCGCTTAAAGAGAAACACTTCAACAAGACACTGAGGTAAAGGGTGATTGTGACTCTCATGCACAGTCTTAAACAGTTTTTACTCTTTTTTTCAGCTCTATTTAAATCACCTTACTTTTGCAATAGCTGCACTGTTAATCACCTTGTAGCTGAACTACCTCCATTTCCACATGCTCTTTAATAATGACAGTTCTCTGCTGTAGTTCTGTTGGGTAGACTGTCACGTCACTGCTGTGTTTTTATTTTTATATTCTTGTTTCTATTTTCATCACTACAGTACTTCTGTAACTTTAGTTACACACGTACCTCAGTTACTTATCTTGCGTTAGTAAGTTAAAAGAACTCTATGTTGACTTCTGGTTTCACACTGGACACTAACAGCGGTCTCCTGAATGAAAGTCCTGTGCTTGTTCTACTCGGTCTTCCATCTCTGACCTCCTCTCTATACAGACTTTTCACTCTTTAGACTCCTTCTTCTCACTTCCTCCTTTGCAGCTTTAATAATTACTACGGCCACTAGAAGTAGCCTCCTAACAACAAATGTAAACATGGGTTGTAATAAGCTACTTTCATTTTCAACCTATATGGTTGTTTTTCTGACAAGGACTCGTGAGTTGTGTGTTAGCGTTCTGTTTTTGGCGTCTAAGCTAGTGGATGCATATATTTCCCTCGGGATTAATAATAACTATCTATGTACTGTATCTGAAATGTCTGTCTGTCCCTCAAAGGACAGTCAATCGCCAGGTTAGCCAGTTTCATAATCAAACTTTTAGTACAAAACTGGAACATATTCCAGTTTAATATGTTGTTTGATATTTTCATTTGTTGCAAAAAAGAAATGTAAGTTTGGAACGTTACTCCAACTTAACCTAAACACCTTACCAGTGATATAGTGATATTGAATCTCTGGTCAAATTGTCATGATGTGATGTGCACAACATACTTCCTTCTCTGCCTCAGGGCAACAAGAGGCCTTTGTCACCAGAACATGAACATATGTTGTTGTTGTTCGCTGAAACAACTGATGCTTTAATTTCTCTCGGAAAGACATTCATTGATTCTGGCATTCGATGCTTCGCTAATTAGAACGCAGAAAAAAGAGAAATCAAAGATTATGTGACTCAATCTGAATTTTTAGTGAATATGCATCACAACAATGGAAATCGTGCAGCCACTGCAGCCACTTGATAGACAGGAACATGTCAGTTTCCACATCTCAACACTGAACAAACATACAAAACCTGAGAGCCGCCAAAACTCTATCCCCCTTAATCTCTCAGCCTACATCACAGAGCAGGAAGCAGCCAGACAACCCCCCACCCAAAGCCAAGGGCAAGCAAGAGAGCACACCTTCGACTGAGGAGAGCAAACAGGGGACAGGGGAGATCTATATTTCACAAAGCGGGCCCGGCACTCAGGGCTTGGCAAAAGTAAACAATAGCACTAGCAGGCCCATAATTGATGGCACCGTTCCTTTTTATACAGTAAATAGATGTCAAACAGTGGTGGAACCCAGCGACCAGAATACAAAAGATTTGCAACACCCCAGGATTACGGAAGAATGCCTTGCTTTGATCTTACACCACTTAGTCTTTGATTCCCTGTAATTACTCGACGCAGCAGCTTTCTCAGGCACGGCCCAAAAAATTATGTATGGCCTTAAACAATTTCTTAATTTTAGGAGGAATTAATGGCATGGCTCTGGTTTGTGCTGATTAGGTGGCCATGAACTAAGGTGACATTTCCCGTTAGTTGGTATTAAATGGTACAAAGGGCATTTAAAACCATGCAATTATTGAAAAAAGCATATATCTTAAATATTGCATTTACTGCAGGTCTTTAACTCCCCAACAAGCTATGAAAAGATAGCTGCTGCTTATTGATGTTGTTGGTTGAAAATGTGTCTCATGTGTCAATCTGTCCCCTATTCACAAGCTAAAGATCTGTCTGTCTGATCAGTCTGTCCATCACTTGATGGGTTGATTCACCACTTTAGCACAGAATTGTATTTTCAAATATATACTGACGTTGGTGATCTCTGTAATGCCACAATGAGATTGACATATTTGGCTTCTGAGGAAAAAGCTTTTTGATCTTTGGTGATCACTTTGCTTTTTATCTTATGCAACCATCAGATAACAATTTCAATAACTTCATAACAATCCACTACTTTGGTTTATTACCAAATACCTGCACAACTCATGACATTCCCACCTGCCCAAGCTCTACTTTGTGTTCAGTCCGAGTGGAGCGGAGGGCATAGCCAGCCAAGCAGCTGCACAGAGCCAGCTCAAGAGTTGAGTGCAGAGCTAGACCTTCTGGAAGAATAAACAGGAGGAAAGGAGGAAAGCTCAGATTACTTTTGAACTTTTGTGATTAAAGGTGGATTTCTCTTCACTCCTGTTTATCAGCCTGACTGCAGCAGTGATCCGTGGAGATCACCTACATTGTCGGTTGTTTACATATGTTCTGTAATGTTGACTGCCAACTGGAGCTGGAGGGGAAGTGTACTTTATGACATTTCTTCATGACTCCTGAATGTCAACACACAGACACACACACCACCTCCTTGTTTGTCGTTGTTTGCTTACGTTATTTTAAGGGCTAAAGTAAAGTAATCTGGCTTTCTGGGGCGGACAATTACTGCATGAGTAACACTAATAAACACAAATGATCCTGCAGTCACACTTGCTTCACTGATGGTGAACATACACTGCTGATGGAAATCTATCCGACGGAACTCGGGCACAAAGGTTCACAGACGAGGTATACTTTTAGTTCAGTCCAATTTCCCTTTGCCGGTAGTAGCAACAAGCGATCAAATGCACCGTTACCTTGAGTAAACTTGGATTTCACGAGATTTGAACATTGCTGGACACATCTGAGATAATGTAAGTCGACAATTCCAAGAATTCCTACATATTACATCTTTTGCACTTATTGTGCTAATGTTCCCATGCTGAGATAAATATTTATCTCAAAGTTAATATTGCATAGGCTCAAAAGTGTCTCATGCCCGTTTGTCTGCTTAATTTAAATTTCATCTGTACCATGTTGCTTAATGTCGCCTAATGTATAGTAACTGCTGCCTTTTCACTCATAAGTACCGATGAAGCATATCATATGTGTGTTATGACTATGTTGTATAAACACTCATCAGCTCCCATCCCGTGTGTGTCATGTCAGTGAGAGTGAGCGTCATCAAGACGACTCGTGCAGATAGCCCTGCTTCCTCCAAGAGGTGGCGGCACGGGTTGGCGATCTCAGCAGTTGCATGCTACGGAAGAAGATAGAAAAGATAGATGAAAGACTGCCTGCATGTGAGGATGGAAGAGAAGAAGATGAGACGGGGGTGAAGACTCCAAAACAATTCCGTTATTGTCACAGTAAGTGCAGGCAATAAGGGTCTTCTCTTCTGGGTTCTCATCAAAGTTCTTTACATGAGGCCAGAAGGGAAATAATGCGCCAGAAAGCTTGTACCAAATCACTCTTGGGCATCAAAGGATTGCCATTATCTCTCTCTCACACACACACACACACACACACACACACACACACACACACACGCTCACGGCATTCTCAGAGGCATCTCATAGCACCGTAATGCTTTGATGTGCATTTATCTGGATGTTGCAAGCTGATGTAACAGGGCCACCCTATTGCAGGCAGTCGACCGAGTTACAGTTGATCGCAGAGGACCGATACCGATATTTGTGCCGCCAACATAAATAGGCGACTTTGTATATTGCAACAGAGAGGTGCTCTTAATGACATCAAAAACTTACAACAATGACTAAATGCATATATGATTGTGTCCTTAAGCGGACAAAAATTTCCATTATCAGACTTTTTTCCTTAGTCTTGAGCATTTGGTTGCAGCTAGAGGGCAATGTCCTTTTTTCTGTGGCAAAGTTCCAAATTTAGAGATTTCCTGGTGGCATTGATGTTACTGCAAAATCTCCGGTTCAAGCCCAGCTGGGAACTTCTGTTGCCAACACATACTGTACCTAAACCACTGAATCAATCAATTGCCAGAAACCCCAAGAAAAACATATCACCATTCCCAAAACAACATGGCTGTTGGCTGCTTGTTGAGTTTCACAGTGACAGTTTGTTAGGTTTAGGCATTAAAACTACTTGTTTAGGTTTAGGAAAACATTGTGATTTGGGTTAAAATAACTATGTCAGTTATGTTATGAATGTTCATACATTCGGAACATAACTGTACCTATGCTATGTCCGTAATGTAACTTCACTACGTTAGTAAGTTGAAGAGAACCCACTGTTGACTTTGGTTTCACACTGGACATGAACAGCGGTCTCCTGAGTGAAATTCCTGTGCTTGTTTGACCCCACCCTCCGTCCTTGAACTCCTCCCTATGCCGACTTGTTGCTCTTTATACTACTTCCCCAGACTTCCTCCTTTACTCCTTTATTACTACGGCCACTAGAGGCTGCCACCGAACAAGCAGCGTAAATAAGGGTTTTGATAAGCTTCTTTCACAGTTGACTTATATGGGTTGGGGTTAGAGTTGCATGTCAGTCCCAATTACTACACCCTCATCTCCTGTCTCTTATCTAATAAAGGCAAATGCCAAATGACTTTCCTTCTTACTAATAACTCGTAACTGGCATTTTGCCAATTGACCCAATATTTTGGCCCAGAGTTTTGAAATTTTCAGTAATTTCCCCCCCAGACGTTTAAGAAAATTCAATGAAATTTAGACCATTGTGGGACACTAAATCTGCCAAGTACCCCAACTGATGAAACTGGATTGAGCTAGTAATTTAGGTTAGGGTTACAGAACATTTTTGTCAAGAAACATTTGCAAAAGTGATTTTTTAACAAGTCTTCTCATTCACTGCTTTTTGCTTGTGCATGACTTCTTTTCCACCGACACCACCAGTGAGTGGAATAGAGTGAAACCGTGGGCAGGAATGCGTATGTGCATGTACATGTGCACCACCATGCATGTGATAGTACAGCATGAGATACAAACAAAACCCACTCATGAAAACACTGCTCCATAGTGCCTCTGGTGGTCGAAAACACAACAGGGTACCTTTAAGTAATACAGGAAATATGTCAAAATATGTTTGTACCTTCAAATAAAGAATTTAGAAAACAAAATTATATTTTGAAACTGCAAATAAAATATGATTCAACATTCAAGGGTAATCAAGGCTCATTATCTGTTGATATATCATCATATCCTATAGCTGGTAAATACTGTATGTCAGATTTTGTCCAATACTGACCAAAACCCGACATATCGGTCTAACCATGGTGTAGACAGCCTGTAACAGCGGCACTCGCCTAGCCTGCATCCTCCTTTGGGATTTAGGCGAGGCTTCCTCTCGGCTGAGTTTGTTATCCCTTCACCCTTATTCTCTTAAATGCCCATGAAGATAAGATGGCTGCGTGATAAGTGAGCTGCACAGAGCAGATACAGCGGATGACAAGAGCAGCAAGTGTGTCTCTCCTCTTTGTGGGTCTTAAATTTCAAAGAGAGATGAGTGTGGGCAGGATGAGCTGGGAATCTTGCATGAATGGACTCAGAAAACCCTGAAACTTTTTAGTCATATCACGAGAAAGGCGAACAATTACAGTATGAGAATAGATAAAGTCCACTACCACCAATTCTTTGGGATGTTAAGAGAATTACTCACATAACAGCTCTTGAGAAAGGGGAGAATGTTACTTATAGCTTTCTATCTTTCTAATTTGTCCTTGTTTGGTCTTGCGATTCACTTAACAGTTCCACCGGCCATCACCATAAAAAGTTTCTCTGTTATTTTACAATTAAAAGGTCAAAGGGTTTCATGCCCCTTGTGGAGAAAAGTCAAAGTCCTTAGATAATCCCAAGATAACCGAGACGCTTGAAAGTTATCACGGATCACTGCATTTTGTGTGTGTGCGTTTGTGTGCACACGCCTCACAGGCCTGAGCACACGGATACACTCTCCACAAAAGCTGCACACACACGTGAGTAATGAAAATTCAGTCGATGACAGACAACGCTCTATTGTGCCACATTAATAAGATTTAATACGGAGCTTTCTTTTCCTCCGACACTGGCAGGCCAACTTGTTCTTGTTGGCAAACTCGTCTTATCTCAGCATCTTCCAACCGTGTCATTCATTATTTGGCCTCTAGCTTATCTAAACTGAGGACTATGGTTTTCAAGGCATCCTGACTCCCACAGACAGGAAAACGTGAATGTTACAGTTCCATTTTAAGTGTAAAACGAAATGCATTTGGTTTGCAAGAGGTTTTGTTGGAATAACACAAAAAAAGAGCAAAGTCAAAGCAAATGCCAGATCTCTATGTGCATGACCTGTTTCATTATTTGCATGTTTACTTTAGAGCAAAAGAGGCGTGCAACAGCCACTGCTGTCTTGATAATGATCAAATGTACAGTATCGCTAAAGTTTCACAGACCTTAACAGCAGCCAGATAGGACACACTCACTGATAAACCAACAAAATTCAATGGGCTTCATTGAAACCAGGACATTTTTGTACTGATGATGAGGGATGTGAACATGTTTTGTGCTGCTTTGTCACATCATGCGGGATGTTGCTGGACAGCTGATGTTGTGAGTACTCCACAAACTAAGCTTCTGTTGGTGTATGCTGGCATTTCTCACAACTCCTTATTTATTTCTTTTAAACATTTCAACATTACCGTATCTGTTGTCCTCTCTGCTGACATTATGAAATTTGTTTTGTCTTGATGTTCTTAACCTGTTCTTTGCTTATTTCCCTACATGTCTTGTTCAGTTTTTCCAGCCCAGCTTCCAGAATAAAATGTTGACATTGTATGTTTCCTGCAAACCACGTGTACATTCAAAATCATGTTTCATACATGCATCAACTTCAATAAGTGGTAAATGCACTACATTTCTTAGTCATAATGACTACTCAAATGCTTTACAAGACAAGTCAGCATTCACCTATTCACAAACATATTCATTCTGGGGAAGAGGCTACCATCATCAGGACCGATGACCATTCATAGGCGTACTCACACACACACTGATGGAAGAGCCACCAGGAGCAATTTTGGATCCAGCATCTTACCCAAGGACACTTTGACATGGAGTCAACATGTCAGCACCCTGTGTGATATGCACACAGGGTATCTTTATATGAGCCAACTTTCTTATCGGGACGAGGGGATGGTGGTGGCGTGACATCTGGACGAGATGGCTACCAGGTAAAAGACCACTGTTCAAACCACTTCAACTGATAAAACTGGGTGATTGAAGCAACCAATCTTTGTGGCAACAAAGGCGGGTATTTTAAGCCAAAACATGATCTTTTCCTAACCCTAACTAGGTGACACACGTGCCTTAACAAGTATAAGCACAACGTTGTCTCAACATAATATTAAAAATTGAATTGTGAGGAAACATAAGGTTTCTACATAGCCACATTTTTTTCTGCCAATTGATTGTTACATGTGAATTTTTATATCTAAAAATTGTTTTCAACTACACTTTTGTAGTTATAGGTGCCTCTTTAAAATCTTGCCAGTGACAACAGATCAAAGTGCATGATTATTTTATTTCTCTGACCGGATTCATCTTTTTTTTTGATTCCATATTTTCCTGTGTGTGTATGTATGTGGCTATATTCTGCTATTAGTGCATACTGTTTTTGAGCTTATTTACACACATTAGGTTTGAGTAATGAATATTATTCTACATGACTTCATGGTATCATTTTAACACCAGCAGCGACAGATGACAATGGGCCTTCTAGGCAAATGCACAAACTCCCTGCACAGACATATCAGATGCCTCATAGTACAAACACACTCCATTATACAGATGTGTGTATTCAATTGTAATGCAAATGTCTTTTACATGTTTCATTGTACTGTATATGCCAGAGCATGCTGTGCAATTTGGTGACTCTGTCTGTAATTCCTAGCATAATTTTCTCTCTGAGACAAATTCCTGTGCATGTTTTTTATCAAGCATTTAAAGTGGTTCAGATTGTGATATTGGGGAGTTTGGGTTTTGTGCCAGGGGGAGGCCTAAGGGCTTGCCCTACATCATTCATTATGCCCTTGCCCATCAAGCAGCGCAAGCTGTACTGCTCTGGAGTCATTCCAAGAGGGCTCTCGTCATTAGCTTGCCACTTGGCGGCCAATTGCTGGAGCAAAAGAAACAAAAGCTGTAGTCCACCCCTGCATGCTCTGATTGCTCTGAGAGATGGAGAGAGAGAGGAGGGATGGGGGCCTCCATTTTGGCATGGCGGAACGTAGATTCTAGTAGCTGGGTGGTTGTGAGGTTGTTTTTGGCACAGGATGTCCAGGACAGAGGTAAATGGGGTCTCTATCAGCTCATTGAGTTTTCAGTTGATTCAGATCACCATGGTTAAAAGGAGTTTCCTCATGCATGATTAAATTATGCAGAGTGATAATTAACATCCAACCTAAGGACAGACACAGAAGAAGTTTGTAATTCATTCCTCCTTTTTTAGTTCTGTCATTTTAACTCAATGAAAATTAATCCTCAAATTCTTCATAATAGCACTGTCTTTGTAGTCATGGCAGGTGTTTGATCCGTCAGATAAACTAATCATTTCCAATAAAAATGAAGGATGGGAGAAATAGCTGGCGGATTTGCTGACACCAGAAAATAGGGGTTCTATTGTCTCTGATTTTGACATGAAGAAATGACAACAAATGAAAGGCTTGGATTCGCCTTGATCCTCTCCCTTCTCGTCGGCTCTTTTGCCTCTTCACTCACGCTCTTGCACGCTGTCCCAACCGGTGGATTTTGCCATGCTGTGATCCTCCTGCGCCTCCAGGCCCTCAGGTTATTTGGATATTGCGTGGAGTCAAAGCCCTGTCAATCAGATAAGCAGTGACCTCGCAGGCTGAGCAGATAAGATGTTACATGGCAAGAGGAAATGGCAGACAGCAGGGGACACAAGGCCCGACTATGAAGGCTCGGTGAAGCGAGACTGATCACAACGGCTCTTCAAACTCAAAACGGCTGCCAAGAATGAAAATATATTGCTTGTGCCTCTCTTTTTTTTTCCAATTTACATTGAATCTGATTTGGACCTCATTGGCAAGTGCTTGTCTTTTCATCTATAGATCTCAACAAGGTGTTACAAGTTGTCTCGTACAAAGGGATGAATGGAAAAGGGAATATTTTCAAGAATGAATGATGCTTGTAAAGTCGAGGTTATTTGGTTGTTATCAAAGTTATTCTTAGTTATTTTTTTAAGCAATATCTCAAATAGTGTAAAAATCCAAAGAAATATGCATCAGTAAGAGTTTTAATGATTAATGATAGACACCTAGAAACAAAGCATTCATGCCAAATTTCTGCTGCTACAGACGCACATAGGTTGTAGGAATAAGGCAAACTTGCCAGTCACTCTGTTAGACTGAGAAACTACTAAAGGATGAATGAAGGGCGAGTCTTTGTTTAGGATGGCAGCTTTTGGGTGGTCCACAGGTTGGAAGCCCTCTGGGAGGGATCAAGGAGACCTCCGCATGTAATACCAATACGACGGCCTGTTGAAACAGGGTAGACGGCACTAATTCAGATGCAGCTCAGCCACAACCCAGAAATATTTTTCTCCCCATTTGAAAATTAGTTTTTCCACAAAGCTACGATTTTTCATTCTTCCCATAATTAAATAATTGTAAGTAATTCTTGGGAAAACCAACTGGTCCCAGCCCACGTCTGAGTGAAAACCTCAGATGTATGACATGTTTAAAAGCGTAAGACGTCTCACTGCTGCAAACGCCTAAAAAAATACCAGAAATACAGCTCAACACAATGCAAACTGTTGATTTAAATAATATTCCCCCAAATACATAAGCCACATGATTATCTGGGGAAATGTTTGCTGAGCCCACACTATGTCATTTCAACACTCATATTCACACATGTATTAACATAGGTCTGGGAGCTGCCCAGGACAACCACAGTCCTCTACCGCTGCCCACCAAGCCAATGGTTCAGTTCTTTTCTCAAGAGCCCCTCGATGGTTGTTGTTCAGGGAGCGAAGAGAAGTACTCATTCACCCCCCAAACGGTCCGGGGGGTTCAAACACTTCAGTCACAAGTGCTTCTCTTCAGTGAAAGGGTTACCGCTGCAAAGATCAGCAATGTAAAGCCAATTAGAGTTACTTTAGAGGTTTTGTTTTGCTAAAGAAACAAATACATTTCAACCTAATTTTGCTAATATAAGTCCTAATTGTGTGATTGTGTGAATTAGGGCCACACAAGTCAAAAAACATATGTATCGTTGCACCTTTTCTTTAATATATTCTGAACATTTATTGTGTTGTTTTTTGTTTTGCAAGATTTTAATGAAAATAATTGTTTCAGGACTTTTTTATCTTTTGATACTAAATTGCTGAATACATGTTAATGAGATCAAGAGTGTATGAGACTGTGTGTAGTGCTGAGAGCAGCCCACCCTCCATGATGCCTAAGTACTGCAGATCTCAAGATGTCAGAGGATTCAGGTTACAAGACCCACCATGTTCTGTGTGCTGCTGCAGATTGTCGAGTAACACGGTTTTTCCCACACTTTTATCCCCGAACACCTTTGTGTATGGTACCATTAGCACTCTTTCCCCCATGTTATGCATCGGGTTTGAATAGCAGCAGTGGTGTAACATCATTGGCAACATTATTTTAATCCGGTGCCAAATACATTTGTGCATCTTATCAGCAGGCTTCTAATATATCAATAGAGAACTGTAAACAACTGTACAACCTACATGATCCTATCATAAGTGGGTTTGCATGAGTAATAAAATATACATTAAAAATGAAAAACAGGAATAAAATGCCAAGGTGTATACTGGTTTAAGACATGGAGACTTTCTGTGCACATACTGTGTAAAGACAACTCAAATGCCTGGCCCCCTGAGCATGAGGTCGTTAGGCTATAGTGAATTCATACATTTTATTGGGATCTTCTTTTCAGCAACTACATAAAATCCCTGAGTGCATGAATGACTGAATGACACTGCTTTACGCGACACCAAAAAAACATCAGCAGATGCCAATGGTTGCAAACGATTGTCTGAAGTGTGTGCCTGCGGTGCCCTCTATTGCCAAGAGAGAAGACTAACAAGTGGCTGCACACAGAGAATATACTGTTCCCTACAGCTTCTCTGATTCTCTGACAAATGACATGTTTTTATATGGCTGGACCAAATAAAGACAAAAATGAAAAAAGAAAACTAGAATTAAGTTTAACATCCAACTCGTTGTGTTTAAAGCTCTGAGGGACTGGCTCTTAATTCACAAACCCACCATCTCTCTCATGCTGTTGGATTCATTTCATTCAAGCAACTTTAAAACCTACTGAATGCAGTTTGGCATTCTTGTCAAGTAATTAATTTGTATCTTATCACTGCACTTATACATTCATTTTTATCTTCTCTATCTATCTTCTCTTTATTTTCCTTTGGTTTCATTGATGCAAGTCTCTTCCCCCCCCAAGCAGCTTGAACTGCATTTGTATGAAAATATTATTATTAATATTATTTACAAAAACTTGAACTTCCATAAGTTCTTTAAATTATTTAAATAGGCCGTTTTTTCAAGAAGGCAAAGGTACATAGATTACATTGAAGACTTCGTGTCATTGTGTTTAACACCCACTAATAAAAAGTACCAGTTTTTGAAGTGAAACGTTCAATGCTTAGCAGGGCCCAGAACAAGATGATGAAGGGCCTGTACGGCACATTATTTTAAGGGTCAAAGGGTCCTTTTGGGCCCCACCAGGACCAGGGCCAGCTGACCTAGTGTTCCACCCCTGTCGACGGCCCTGATGCTAGTATTTCAGTTTGTAGAATCTGTCTGACCAAAACTGCATTTATCTCTTTAAATTAACATAGAGTGAATCTACACTAAAGTTATAACAGAAGACTATTTATTTAGACCTAACTGCCTAATAAGCTAACACACTGAGTTAAAAAAGTTGAATTTAAAAACCTCTTTATTGTTGTAGCTGTATAATATACACATATATGTAAATATATTACGCTCCTCATTGTGATGAGCCCTTAAGCAACTTATGCTAGTTTCTAACACATAAATCACTTTTGTCTTTTGAATGTAAACTGTTGTTTGTTTAGAAAATAAAGTCAAGGGAATATGTGGGACAGTCACAGTGACTATGTAAAAATTAATTATTATTATTATTATTATTATTATTATTATTATTATTATTATGTTGTTGTTAATGTTGGTGCGGTGGTTTGTGGTTCTTTTATATATTTATTTATTCATTTATTTATTTATCTCTATTTTACTCCTTTATATTTACCCGCCTCCTTCAGCGCGCACAAAATGACACTTCCGGTTTACCCGGAAGTAAGCATAATTCCCAAAGATGGCGGAGCAAGGTCCGATGGCCATAGCGATGCGGCTACGAAATCAGCTACAGTCCGTCTACAAACTGGACCCGCTGAGGAACGAGGTGAGTGGCCGTGTTGGTACAGCTCGCTTGCGCCGGAGTGGAACCGTCCGGGGAGTCGGAGCTCGGCAGAGGCGAGTTAAACACGCGTGTTGACGGGAGATCGTTGTCGTCTCCGCGGCGCTGATGGAGAAGGAGCCGGAGCAGCGCTGGAGCTGTGAGGGGAGCCGCGTTTGAGCATGCGTGGACGGTCGGAGTCCTCCCGTGTTGTTCTGCCTCAGCAGCGGAGCAGCGTGCGGAAATCCGCTCACCTAACTGTGGTTCTGCTCACTTTCACACACATTTTCAGCCGTTTCGTCAGTTCTTCCGGGAGTTTACTTGTAGTTGAGGCGATGTGTGAGTGAAGTGGAACGGTGACGGCCGCTGCACTCCGCGGGTCCTCTCCCCTCCACTCCGCGGGTCCTCTCCCCTCCGCTCCGCGGGTCCTCTCCCCTCCACTCCGCGGGTCCCGTCCGCTCCGCGGGTCCTCTCCCCTCCACTCCGCGGGTCCCGTCCGCTCCGCGGGTCCTCTCCCCTCCACTCCGCGGGTCCCGTCCGCTCCGCGGGTCCTCTCCTCTCCCCTCCGCGGGTCTCTCCGCTCCGCGGGTCCTGTCCCTCGGCTCCGGTGTAATGAAGTACCGGACTGGAGCTCACCTCGTTGTTCTCGCACTTGGACTTGTTTGTTCCGATTTGTTAGAACTTGCGGCCATTGCGTGACGTCCATCAGTCTGATAACAAACTTGAACCCTGACCCACTTTACTGTGAAGGAGACGGACGGGGAGTCCGCTCACATCCTGCTGTGTTACAGTTGGTAGTTGATTGTTCTTCTCATAGACATATATGTCTATGGTTCCTCTTGGTAGGAAAGAGCTTCATTTGCAACGGGGCTTACTTCCTGGATACACACGGAGGTCAAAGGTCAGGGTCAGCTGGCTGTTAGAAGCAGCAGCCCTGGAGGAAAGACGTGGCAGATGTAGGATTTATAATTTAAGTCAATTTCACAATTAACAGTAGTGGCAGATTGTAATGGGACGATTTCTGTACTTCATTGAACTGTGGTGGGATGGAGTGTACACACACACACACACACACGCACACACACACGCAGTGCCATTTGTTCATCTAGACAGAGTATCTGGGCCGATATTCAGCATTTTTCCCATTATCAGTCAGATTGCTGTTAAAAGTAATTAATTAAAAAATGTGCTTTTTGTAACACGTCTCAATTAATATCCTATTGACAATAAGATAATATGAATCTGCAAAGCAACTAGTACCTAAATAAAAAAAAAAAGTTTTTTCCAATAAATGTAGTGGAGAGAAAGTATAAAGTTGCAGAAAACGAAGATTTTCATTTTCACTGCAAATGAATAGCGTTTCCAAACATCGGCTGTCTGTCTCTTTGATTTCTAACACTCAGTATCTGTATCGGCCCTGAGAAAGCCACATTGGTCAGCCTGGATTATTATTATCTGGATTATTTTGGGCTGAGTTGACAGTCTATGGGAGAATTCTGCCTCCTCTCAAATATAATGGAACGACTGGCCCTCAGCTTGTGATGCTCATAATACCCAAAAAATACATTTGAAAATCTTAAGTCTCTTTCCAGAGATCACGACCTGGTTACTGAAGATAACCCACAGACCTTGTTGTGAGCAGTTTCATATAAGAACAATTGTTTTCTCATGAACTACAGCCCACACAGCCTCTCATCCTTGAGTAGATGCACACTTCCTTCTGCAGAGTGATATGATGTATGTTAGTAGAAACAAAATAGTTCCTACATGAAGCAGCTCACAACAAGGTCTGGATTATATTGAGTATCCAGGTCATAATTTCTTGAAACAGCCATCTCTGTAGCCTCCAAAACTCAAACTCACACCAAGACAATCTATAAATAAATACCCCGACAGTGAAGGGGAAACGTGTGTTTTTGCTTTGGGGGTGAACTGTCCTGTTATGTTCAAACTCAGTGCTCATATTACATAATAGATGTGCTGCTTATCCAGTTTGCCGTTTTCCAACCTGAGCAGAGTTCAAATGTTGGTGGATTCACTGTTTATGGTCACATTTCTGTTGGGCCATCTTGATCTCACAGGACAAAAACTTAAGATATGTTGTGTATCAATACCTGGTTTCAGGTGAGACGTTTACTTTGAGTTTAAAGCCTCATGGTGTAGGCTTAAACTCATGTGCTCATTAAACTGTTTGTGGGATGAATACACTTTTAAACCAAACGTTGAAAATGTTTAAAACACCTTTTTGTTTGTCCCTTAAGGAGGAGGTCAAGTTGAAGATCAAGGACCTGAACGAACACATTGTCTGCTACCTTTGTGCTGGTTACTTCATAGATGCCACAACAATTACAGAGTGTTTGCACACCTGTGAGTTTAAACAGAGCTGAACCAAATGATAATCTTTGTTCCTGCTATTAACTTATGAAAGTCTTCACAATATGCTAATGTTAAGCTGGAAGAAGTCATCAGATTGAAAATAAAATGCCTCTTTTCTTCTGCTCTACAGTCTGTAAAAGTTGTATTGTGAAATACCTGCAAACGAGCAAGTATTGTCCAATGTGCAACATCAAAATCCATGAAACACAGCCTTTACTCAACCTCAAACTGGATCGAGTGATGCAGGACATCGTCTACAAACTGGTGCCTGGACTACAAGAAAGTACGTAAAATCACACTCTGTATTGTGCTCTCTGAATCTTTGCTACGAATAGCTGTAAAGTCCTCATGACAGTCAGTATTTAGATTTTGGCACTTCAATCCAAAATAATAATGTTGTGGCAGTACCGGCAGTAAAATGCTTCCAGGCAGTCCAACCTACATAAAAACATGTACATCTAGAGGGGACGCCCAAGGTCCTCTGCTTGGACAATAAACCAGCAAACAAATGCCTCTTCAGGGATGATCAAACTGAAAGGTGCTCCTACAAGCCCCAGTGAAATAACATGTCAGACTGAAGGTGTGTATAAGGTTTCTGGTTTCAAGGGGTTCAAGAATAAACAGTTTCCTCACTAAATGACGTGAAGCAGCCAAGAAAACACACCAGGGCCTCAACAGACCAGAGTTTCTGGCTGGTAATCTAAGGGGACGAGGTTCTCAGTGAGTCAGGACAGATCCAGAATGAGTGTTGGGGCCACCTGGTGCCATTCACCACCTCTTTTAAGCCTTCACAAAGAGGTGTCGTCACACCATGATTGGCTGGGAGGGAAACGCCCCGAGCTGCTTCCACTCCTCAATCAGGAGTCAGTCTCCCACCTGCACACAGGTGATCTGAATCACCTGCAATTAGTCCAGAGGGATTTTGAAATCAGCTCAAAACAAAGAAAGATAGCAGGTCTCAAACAATCAGCCTGTCTACAGCTGTAAAGTACAATTTAACTCTGGTAAAACATATCCTATTGCGTTGTTGCACTCCCATTGTTTGTTAACATTACCAGCTGTTTTAGCATATTTAAAAATCCTTATTGTAACTACATTTGTCATGCTTTTCTCATATTCATGTTTAAACAGGTGAAGACAAAAGAATAAAGGAATTTTATCAGTCACGTGGGTTAGAGAGAGTCATCCAACCAGCTGGAGATGGTAAGTCTTCAATTTAATGTTCTCAGTATGTAATTAAATCTATTTTTAATAAACAGATCATCATCTAATTTATGGATTTACAAGACTATTCAAATGGTAACAAAACGTAAACAGCACAATGTGATGTGTGTTATCGGATAAAAGCCGTTATTGGACTATGAAAAATTTGGTCTTATTCGGCGCATGTATACCGTTATCCGCTTTCTTTCGTTCTTTTACATCTGCGCATTTGTCAAAATGTAAAAGAAGCCAGATGTTGTTAAAACGTGAGCGGATGCAGATGCGTTTTCTGCTCATGCATAACGTGAAGACAGAGCGCATTGTTCAAACAAAATCCCACATAAGGACGCCCTGCCCGGCGGAGACGCCACGATAAGCAACGTCGTGATGACAGGATGTTTTTGAAAAACTGTTTTACATCATGTACTTCTAAGAAATCCAACTAATTGACTGAATCATGAAAACCCATTTTTTCCATTATTTCATTACTAAAGTGCATGTAAACATGTCAAATCAGATTATTATCATAACCTGATTATTCCCAGTTACCAGATTATTGTGGTCATGTTAACATGCATGTCTGAATGACCGGAGGACAAATAATTTTACAGTTTCTGCTGTTGGTTTATGTTAAACAAGCTGGAATAGAAAAACCCAGCACATCCTGTACTTCACAGGGAGTTTCTCCAGTACCAGACAACTGTAATCAAGAAATGGAAAGGTTTTCATGACGCAGCTGTTGGTTCAATCACTGTTTGGTTTTCTGTGAGAGACTGTAAAACTGCCATTTGTTTATGATTAAATGTCCTCAGTTTGCAGCTGGTTGCTGTTCTGTTGTATAGACTTCATTGCAACAACCTGCCAGTTAACCACAAAGTGAATAATGTGAACTCTGATTTTAAATTTGAAACCATTTTCTTCCATCTCACTAGATGCTGTACCTGATGCTACAGGTTTACCATACACAAGCTTTGACCATTCAAAAGCCCACTTCTACAGATATGATGAGCAGGTTTCACTGTGTTTAGAAAGGCTAAGGTGAGCTTTTATCACTGTTGGAGGCATCTAACTGTGCCTTTGTGTGTGTCTCATGCAGAGGTGTCAAGTAACGAAGTACAAACACTTTGTTACCTTACTAAAGTAGAAATTTTGGGTAGCTATACTTTACTGGAGTAATTATTTTTCAACCGACTTTTTACTTCTACTCTGCGGGGGCGTGTCGGTCTGATGGTGTTCACTGTCTGATAACTGTACAGATCCTTCACTCTACAAAATATAGAGAAATGTCCCACAAAGCAACGTTACATGACCATACAACAGTAACGTAGTAACTGGTCGTGTCTTTGGCAACTTATATGAGGGAAAAAAAATACTGCAGTTATTTGTGGAGAAGTGTCTGTCCGACCGACTCTTCATCACGTTTCTGCCTGAAAAACAGCGTCTGTCCCCGGCAAAAGCCTTTAACTTGCCAACTGTTTGTCGCAGTGAAGACTTCAGTGAACTTTCCCCCATAAACAGCCTCCCGCAAGTGATAGTCAGACAGCGTCCCGTTTACTGATGGCGATTATGTAATTAAGAGAAAAACCATCGCCCCTGCACATGACACAAATCACGTCGCACTCCAGCAAGGACATAGCAGACTTTATGTATGTAGCCTAGTACGAAGATGTCCCTGTCAGAGACACGAGAGAACTCGAGCAAAATGTCACAGATGTTAATGCTCAGTAGTACATATATGGTTCTTTAATGTATTTGCATGGTACTAAAATGCGCTCATTTACAATGGGCATATATGAGGCTGAAACAGGTAGCCTAGTGCATCCCAAATGTTTCAACATTAACATTTTAATATAACATTACAGTCATTATGGCCTTTAGAAACATGTTTTTTGGGGGAGGTGGGGTAGTGCACTATAGGCCCCTGTGGCGCGGCCTAAGCTTTTGTCCTTAATGGCATTTTTTCCCCTTACATTACTTTTATACTTTAAGTAGTTTTGAAACCAGTACTTTTACACTTTTACTTGAGTAAAAAGCTTGAGTTGATACTTCAACTTCTACAGAAGTATTTTTAAACCCTAGTATCTATACTTCTACCTGAGTAATGAATGTGAATACTTTTGACACCTCTGGCCTCATGACATCCAATCCATATTGGATAAGACCGACAGAATACAAATACAATATGCTGCTGAATGTGTCAGACTTTCAAGTTAAACTCATCAACATGACATTTTACAGTCTGTTTTTGTTTTGTCTTTAAAGTTCATCGCTTGCTGCTAAAGATAAGACAAGACTTACTCTCCAGGTAAGTCATGTATAAGGATGAATGATCCTCAATATGTTAACCATTTTGTTTCAAGCCTGTGTATTTGTTGAGCTGGTTATAGATGCTTTCAAAGCGACTTGTCTCACAGGTTTGCACAGCCGAGCTGAATGTGTCTCCAGGGGCACATTTTTGAAGCCTTAACAAGTAATTTTCTGCCCTTAACTGCTAAGCAAATACATGGCACAATGACATCTGCAGCAACAGCAGAATTCATCTCTCAGAGCTGGTTACTCTGGCTGCCTCAAACTCAGAGAGACAGCAGGGATAAGTGGGTCACCAGTGAGGCATATAATCATTCTTTATTTCCAACCAAACTGCTAATTTGGTTATAATTGGAGATGTTATAGTGGTTTGAAAAAGAGATTCAGCAACAACTTTTGAGGCTAAATGGCTGAGATCTTAACTTTGTGGTGACTAGGGTGGACTCTAAAATTATATGAATCCAAACATCACATCCAAACAGTGTATTTGTCCGACAAATGCCTTGTAGCCTTTAAATTAATTGAGGCACCAGACAGCTAAAATGCTGCAGTGCGAGTGTCTAAACTTTACTAACTCTCATTTGTGGCAAACTCCCCAAATGTTATATAAAAGAACTGAAGATAGGTGGAAAATGTTAAGTGCTGCTCTGCATACCTCAAAATCCATTTGAACATCAATGACGAGCTGATCGTGACTATTATCCCTTTAGTTTTCTGTCCTGCATGTTCAGTCAGTGTTTCCTTATGCTTATTCATACACATTAACATCCTGGCAATTTAAATGCGCGTGTGAAACATGCCTGCAAACCAATTTCAAACCCGCTAAACTGAAAAAAATGCCTACCTTGTCACTTACTACTGTTACTACTGTGGGTTTTCCCCATGTGGTTGAATCCTCTTGACAAGCCCATTTATATATACACACACACACAACCACACATAATGCTTAACTAAAACTCATAGGATGTGTCACATTTCACTACTGTACTTGTACATTATCCACACTACCCACCCAACATCATCATGCATACTGCAATGATTCCGATCAGCCAGCAGAGGGCACCCTTGTTTAACAGACGACTGTGTGGTGCTCAAATCAAGACTCAGTATTTTACTGGTTTAAATATGTTTGTTTAAATATGTTTTCAACATAGCAGATTTTTAAAATGCTGCACAAGTCAAACCAGTCAGTTAGGGTTAGTTTGAATGTGGAGTGAGAGCTTTTGATGTTAAACTCTCTCTATATATACTCTGGTTCCTTTGAGCTTCGTACATGGTTTTACGATGTGAGAGACATATTCAAACTTGAACATAAACACTGGATGTGTATTGGGAGTTTTAGTGAAGTGATCTTATGACTGCAGCAAGTGTTTATCGTCCTTCATGTCCTCTTTGACCACTGTGTGAAATTAAAATGTTGTTTATTGTTGTATCTAATGTTCCCTTGTGTAATGGCAACATGCAGCGTCATTGGCATCCTTCCTGGCTCTACAGATGCAGTTGAATTTAACTCTAACCTCCAGTGTGAACTTATAAAATACATTAGCCTGCAGCAAGGACCACGCTCATTAAAACAAAAAGCTTATTCACACCAGGGGGTTATGTTTGTACATGTCCTTGCAGTGTTCTGGATTTGAATCAGACTCTCAGCGTTTGTTACATGCTGTTCTCTGCTTGTCCAGTTAAAATAATTTTCTGCCTCGGCTTATAAAGAAATACTGTCTCGCACTGCCTTAACGTTGCAAGAGAAGTTAGCGTTATGGCTTGAGAGCTGACAATACGTCAGTTGGGATGGAAAGATGTCCAGCAGTGAAGCAAGTTTTTCTTCACTGTAAATCTAATGTAACAGGAGTGCACCGCACCCTGACCATCCACTGTTACTGGGTTAATTCCTGGAAATGTGTTTATGCCACCAGAACAGCATGTTTGTGACACTGAACTTTGGCTGCATTATAAAAACACTATTGGAATGCTAAAATTAAAAACAGCAGTTGAGAGACAACAGCATGTAATTCTAGTTTTACAAGCAAAAAGAAAGAGACGAGCTTTTTATAAACCAAAAATATTAGTCTACTCTCTGAGCAATAAATACTTCTGCCAGACTAGATACCAGCAAGCGAATGACATATCCAAAAGTAAAATGAGTGGAAAATATCACGCACGTCTTCACCTGCTTTAAGAACAAGACATCTCCCCGTAGCTCTGCAGTGGTCTCCAGAGCTGGATCCATAACACACAGATATAGCTAGTCCTGATTTATTTGAATTACCCTCTGGACTCCAATGTGTCATATTGCTCATCTGAAGTTTTGTTTGACCTCGTCTCTCTGCAGCAGAAGTTTGTTCGCTGTTCTGTCCGAGCGGAGGTGAGACACCTACGGAAAGTGCTTTGTCATCGGCTAAACGTGGAAAAACACCAGGTCAGTCAGAAATGATCTTTGAGTTGATAACACAAAGACATTTATGTGCACATGACAGCACATTAAAGATTTGTCTATTTATTCAGCCGATGGTAATGAGGACAAACGTGAAGTACTCATGGCGCTGCATTAACCACTTCATTCACTGCATTAACCACTTCATTCGCTGCAGTATCCTCTCTCTCCTTGAGACAAAACATCATCTATCTGATGGAGAGAAAATGATGGAAGACACATTTTTAATTGCCAACAATTATACTTGAATATTTATAATAATAATAATAATTATACAATTCATATTTCGTTGGTGATTATTTTTGCAACATCCAACTAAGAAAGACTTGTTTCATTCAGAGGTTCCTTTGTTATTTATTCGGCATGTATTGGTGCCTTATTGGGTAACATTTGACTCACTCTCAAATTAGACTGTCTTATATGGAAGTCAAGAACGGCTGTGCTCTCAATTTAAAATAAATAAATAAAAAACAAAAGAAAATCTGTTCTCTTAATCTCATGAGTAAAATATTTAATTTTGTCAAGATAAAAAAGTTGTTTTCTCAGAGTAACTTTTTAATTTATCTTGAAAACGAGGCCAGTTTCTCCAGACAACGATGACAACATGACGCAGCTCTGAGTTTCAAAGCAAACCGTATGAACATTTCCGCTGGTGATTTGACATCTGATTATTTACATTGTGGCTGATTATTGTCAGAAGCAGAAGTGAGACTTTCCATTAGGCTACAATAATCCTTGTTGGCACAGAAACTACACATATTGGTAGGTGTTCAATGGTATATTTAAGTACGTATTCAGACTCTGTTAATCAATAATGGCCTGATGGTCTGACATGTTCAGCTTAAAGCAGTTGCTATAGTTGTGTAGACGCCATCTATACATTCTGGCATGCCACTGCTGATCTGGCTGACTAAATGATTGGCTCTTGATCTGAGTTAATGGTATTCAAAAAAAATTGCAAGCACAGCTGTTCTCTGCTTTCGTAGTCTGAAACTATTCCTACAGAAAATCATCATCAAAAATTCTATAAATCTGATTTAGCCACACTTAAACATGTTGTCTTGATGACATTGTCACTGTCACAAACTCAAAGAATATTTTGCAAGTGTGGTTTCAGTCGGTATTTCTGCTGCATTGTTGCTTCTTCCACTAACGGCAAACAGGTTTCACATAAAAAAAATATCGCAGATGTTCCTTTTCGATTCCCTTTCACATCTGTTTGTGTGGTCTCCCTATAGGTCCAGATGTTGTTCAATAACGAGTCTCTGCCTGATCACATGACCATGAAGCGGTTATGGCTCTCGCACTGGTTTGGCAAGGTACGGTGAGGCTACTGTTAACTAGTGCCAACAAAAGTCATACATTCCTTCACACTTGAACACATTTTCTTTCCATTGTATTTTTATTTGGGAAATGAGGATAAAGTTCACAGTGGTTTACTAAATACTTCAGTTCAGTGGTAATGTTGTAGTAATGTTGTGTTTGAGTCATTGGGATCTATAAAACAGAATGAACTTTTATTTTGTGATCTGTTTTTTAAGATGTTAATAGATAAATAAATCTAATGTTGAATGTTTTCCACCCACATATAATATTTTGAATGTTTTGTCCCCCAGGCGCAGCCGTTAGTCCTCCACTACACCATCAAGGACAAAAGGAGCAGATAGGACTTGTTTTCACTCTGAGGACAGCTGTACATATTTTGTACCATACATATTCTATTTTAATAGTGTTTGTGTACATATACTTATTTTCCTTGTTTTGTATTTTTGACAATAAATTTAAAATGTGAAAATAATATCTTGTGTTACTTTCTCACACGCAGTTTGCTTTCATCTACAACGTCTTCAACGCACAGTGAGTGTGTCACATGATCCGACCTCCTGGACAGGTTCCCAATAATAACTGTTTTATTTCATCTTAACTTGATTCTTAACACTTTGAATACCTTTTAAAAGTCCAGTTTGTTAGAAAGTTAATTTATGAGTCTCATCAACTCGTCAAGAACTGAGACTCAACAATCAACTGGACCCTTAAATACTTTGAGTAGTTTATATACTTTAGATGTCTTACATTACAAAGAATTATTACATTTTGGTTTTAATTATGTCACAGTGTGATGAATGTCTTTTGCAAAGCTGACCTCCAGTCAGTTTTTAGAAACAGAAGTAGCCAATGTGACGAGCCGTGGTATGTTTAGGTAACATTAGTATGAACCACCTGCATTTCACAACCAAGTGGAGACTGTTGCATTAGCCGTATTATATAGAGTATATATAGAGTGTGTGTGTGTGTTTTTTATATATATATATATATATATATATATTATATAGAGTGAGTATATAGGCTATATAGAGTGTATGTGTGTATATATATATATATATATATGTATGTGTGTATATATATATATATGTATGTGTGTATATATATATATATATATATATGTATGTGTGTATATATATATATATATATATATATATGTGTATATATATATATATATATATATATATGTATGTATGTGTGTATATATATATATATATATAGTATAGGGTATATAGAGTATGTATGTATGTGTATATATATATATATATATATTGTATAAAGTATAGAGGGTATATATAGTATATATATAATAGAGGATATATAGAGTATATATAGTATAGAGGGTAGATAGAGTATAGAGAGTATATATAGTATAGAGGGTCAGGAAAATGTTAAAGCAACACTAGGTAGTTTTTCGACCTTAAAATAATATTTCTAAACTCAGTTAAGTGGTAGAATAACGGTTAATAGGATGAACGGTGACGCCTCTGCAGCCTGAGGGGGGTCGCGCCGGCAGAAACCGCACTGCGTAACCTCCCTGAGCGGGTAGCGACATACCTGACGTAAAGAAGTCTAGTGCGACCTGCTTTACAATGCGTTTATTCGTGGGTGGATTTAGCCAGCAGCTACTTGGATTTTTTGTAAACCAACGCCATGGCCAAGCCAGCTAAAATAGCCAAGAAGGTATTGTCTGAGGAGGCGAAGAAAAGAAAAAGAGAGTGATATAACATGAGCCGGACACGGATAAATATTAGACCAGCTTACGCTCGGTGGTGCGAGCTGAAAGAACTGATGGCGACCTAGCCTTGAGACTACTGGATTTGTAAGTCATATATTACATTTATACATATTTATTATCTTACCGACTTTTACTTTGAGTTGATTTGTTGTTATGTGGTGTTCATTGGGGCTCTATTTGTCCAGTTTATAACCGTAATAAAGCCGGGAGATAAGCTAATGCTGTCCGTTTGGATAGCTTGCTCGTTTTCATGTAGTGACTGTAGACGATGACTAACTTACTAAAACACTATGAACGTCTTGTCTTGTTAAGTTGCAGATTCCTTAGTTCATGCAGATAATCAACGTAATTGTTGAACAGTGTGGTCAGGAGGTAACGTCAGGCTATTGTTGTAATCGGTAACGTTAGCATGCTACTTAGCTACTGTTGCCGTCCCGAGTTGGTTGTAGTTATTGCACCAAACACAACGTCAGCTTGCACGTTTTCATGTAGTGACTGTAGACGATGACTAACTTACTAAAACACTATGAACGTCTTGTCTTGTAAAGTTGCGGATTCCTTAGTTCATGCAGATGATCAACGTAATTGTTAAACAGTGTGATCGGGAGGTAACGTTAGCATGCTACTTACTGTTGTCATACCGAGTTGGTTGTAGTTATTACGCCGAACACAACGTCACTTGCGATCGTATTCAGTAACTCCCGAAAACGTTATATTTTCAGACGTTACTAAACACATTCACGCCCAAGCGTCGTGTTTTGGAAGTAACTTAGTCGGTGCAGTCACTACAACCAACTCGGTATGAGAATAATTCTAGCATGCTAATGTGCTGTGCAGCCTATATGCTAACAAACTACCAACTGCTATCTCTGAATCTAGCTTGTTGTTGGCACTCGATTGAGGTTTTTTCAGACGATTTCGTGATTCGCCGGCTCCGTCAACAAATTCACGCGTATTCATTTTCCCCAGGGATGCTCATACAGCGACAGTATTTACGACTCTAGTAACAGATAACTGCGCTTCTCAACCAGCCGGGGGTAGTAATGAGTCCAAACTACCTAGTGTTGCTTTAAGGCAGCTTTTCACAGCAGTTTTTAAAAATCATATCAAGCAAACAAGCAGTGCTGTAACATGATGTCACCGTCTTGTATTTACGATGTAAACGTAAAAATGTAAACGACATAGATTGTTGTGATATGACACCAGCTGCTTTCTGACATGATTCTTGATTTTTTTGTTTTGTGTATGTTTTATTGTTGTACTACTTTGAATCTCAGCAGAAGTGAGTAAACTTTTCACCACAAATCATCAGAGAAATATCTTTCTGTATTTGAAGCTCTTCTGGCAGTCATAGAAAACCTGAGTTTGTGCAGATATGTCCATATCCGCTTTATGCCTCTGGACTTTGCATTTTCTCCAAATCTTCTTCACAAAACAGCTCAATCTCTGTCAAGTTTCATAGGGAATGTGAGTGGACAGTAATTTTAAAGGCCTACCACGAATGTTGGACTGTGTCTTGGCCAGCCATTGTCGTTTTGAAGCCACACCTGTGTAGCTTCGACGTTATGTTCAGAATTACTGTTTTACTGAAAAATAAACCACCTCCCAAGTTGTAGTTCTTCTTCAGACTGCAGCAGGTTTTCCTCTTGGATCTTTCTGTTTTTCTCTACTTTCCCCGTCCCTCTGGGAACTGCTGCAAAGAAATATCTCCACAGAAAGATGCTGCTTCTAACAGGCTCTTTGCAATATAAAACATTATCTGGCTTGCAGTGTTTTGATCACACCAAATGTAGTATGATGTTCAGAAAGTTGTTACTTCTCTTCCTCTTTGTTTCAGTCTCCTACACACATTCACATCATGTCTACTTGATCGTTAAGCTGTGACTGATGAATCTTTGCAGCAGCAGTTTTTTGTGGCTCCCATCTTGACGATGTGACTCGTTGCTCCTTCAGGATCCACACAGATCTCCTGCTGACGTCCCTCTAAAGCGCTCTTCTCTCAGACTTTCAGCCTGTTGGAGGCAGATTTCCAGCTGTGCCATGTTTTTCCATTTTTTTCCGTGCCTTGGAAATTGCTTTCTTTGTCACAGATTTGTTTGTGATGTTGTTTTCATTATTAATCCTTCTAGATCCGCGTGGAATAAACTGATCTTGACTCAATTTATTGTGCAACTTCTAAAAACTGCACTCGTGATGGTTGAGGTACATTTCACAGTGTGTGGGGGGGGGATGTGGGCGATAATTTCTGTTCTCTTCTGTTTTGTATTTGTCTTCATTCAAATCAAACTTCTGTTTTTACTTAGATATTGAAAATATGATTTTGTTCCAACAGTGCCAAAACAATCTAATCCACAAAATGAATCCAGTGATTCAGTATTGTGAAATAATGAAAGGAAAAAAACAAACGAATATGGTAAAAAATTCACTTCCCATCTCAACATTTTTTGTGTATCTCGTGATCTTGCTTGAACAAAATTAGACAATCTGTGGACAGAAGGTTTCACAGGCCTGCTTGTAGATGTGAGATAATTAAAGTATTATGGTTTTGCTCTGTTTTAAGGCAACCTGAGCTGAGATGACTTAAAGCTCCTTAGTGTCTCAGTCTCATTCCCGACTCGTCAAATACTGACACTTTCAGATGGCGGCCGACCCGAGCGACGATCCAAAGTGTCAGTATTCATGTCTTACTAACAGGAGCTTTAAGGAGTTTAATCCATTCATCACTGCATTTCCATCAAGTTGTAGGGAAAAAAGAGGCTGAAATATCCTCGAGCTTAAAAAAAGTCAATCCTACATTTCCAATAATGCACCTCAGTAGCATTTTACTTCTGACCCTGCATGTCTCATATCCTTCACACTCCCACTTCATAAGGCAGGATTGATGTTATAGATTTGTGATCCGCAAGATAATCCTCATCAGGGTTATATATTAAGACTAGGGATGTTACAATATACCAATACTGACGATAACTGATATTTAAAAATTAAATATTGATATCATGTTAATGATACACATATGATGAATAATCCAGTACCTCTTGAATCATTTCTGTTTCTTTCCAGTCTTACTTTGTTATAGTAGGTGGTGGTAATGCACCTGAACGCTTGTTGCCTCGAACCATAAAACAGAAGGCGAGTCACTACCACAGTGCACGGCTACTTCTGCCACACAAAATCACATGACGGAGATTATTGCTATTGTAAATTCTTTTGGCCACAATAATTGTGTTGTGAAAATGTGATATTGTGACATCCCTGATTTAGACTTCAGAAAGCTCTCTAGAGCCGCAGAGGACATAAAACAAGAGTTTCCACAGGAGCTGTATTTCTCCTAATGCAGAGTAAACTCAGCTCCATCACGACTGGATGTAAAAGCATCTTAAGCCAACTGGCATTCCACCTCGTCTTTAAATGTTTATGTGACACACTAACTCTGGTCATTTTTATTGTACACTTTAGAGGCGTGCAGAGAAAACGGTATGAAAAGGTATGTTGTAATACTGCAGGCTGCACGGTGAAGACAAAGATTGCAAAAACGTGTCCATGCAGACCCTGTTCGTGTTCACAGAACTTTACTGACACACTCTGTCTCCCTGTACAGAGCTGTTTGCACAGAAGACAGTCCTCCCAGATCAGCACTAGGTGGCACACTTGGTGCTTTTCAGACATGAGGCTCTGATGTGTGTGATCTTGTCCAGAGTGAAAGCAAAGACTCTGATGAGCTGAGACCGGCTGATAAAATGTAAAAGACCGGTAGTGTTTTCTGTCTCTGCAGACTGCAGCAGCCACAACAGTCCAGTGGCTCTTCACTTAGTTGCACAAGCAGCATCTTGAATGATGAGAAATTACAAAACCAAAAAACAGTAAATGTGCTCAATATATTTTTGTTTAGATAAAACAACTAGTTGGTATTTTTATTTCAAACCTGTTCAAAGACAAATATCAGTGGTTGGTGTTGGTTTGGATTTCATATGAAAGAAGAGCATGTGTTCATCAAGGGCAGACGAGCGTTCTGTTTTACTGCAGAGGTCATTCACCTGGAGTAGAGTTGACAGATCTTCCTATGACTTAGGAAAGAAGCCCCAAAGAAACGTTCTTCTTTTCAAAAACCAGTTTGTGCTTTGTTTGTAGTTGATCTTTTTCAAATGTTAATAACCTTGACGACATCCTGACGTTTATTGAACCTTTAGCTGACCCAGAGCCGGCCTCTGTGGCCATGTTTTTAAATAAAGAATAAATTGAACTGAAAAAACCTGCACAACATACACACAGACATACAGACATACACACAGACACACACACACACACACACTATCCCCCAGCTGCCCTTATAAAGCCCGAGCGCGTCTCTCCGGGGCGCTCTTATGTTGAAAAAACAATAATCCCCCAAAGCTGTGACCTTTAGGCCCAGATGTTGGACCGCTCGTCAGATTTGAACTCACACCTTTGGGCTTTAGTTCTTCTGATATTAATACACTGGAAAAATGTGCATGTAGCAACAAAGAGCTGAGCCACTGACTGTTTGTATAATGCACGTGTCACTGAATGCACCATCATTTAATTACATTCTAGTGAAAGAAGTCATACAAACTGAGATTGAGTGAATCTGTAAAATAATAATAATCAATCACAGTTCAATAGCCTAGTCAGTTGTTATGTAGGCTATACTTCAGATTTAAATTTCAAAATAAAAGAATAAAATAAAACACAAGTACCTCGAGGAAAAAGATATGAATGCTACCAACAATAAAGGAATAATGTTACAGTTTAATTACTTTTAAAATCAGAAGGTCCCAAACAGTTTAATTCTTGCATATTGCAATATTGTGCATATTTTAATGAAGAAGTGTGATCAGGCCAGTTTGTCCCCTGACTTGTATTTAAAGCTCCATCCTCCATGTTGTGGGTTCGGTTCGGGTTCGGGTTGTGACAGTGCACACTGATGCACTCTGGCTCCAGAATAAAAGGCCTGCTTGACTTTTCAACCTCCACGATTCCAGCTGATTACTTCTATTGTGAGCTGCAGCCAAAAACAATCTGTCCTAACAAGACTTGGTTTCCTTTAAGTCTCACGGTCTGTGGGCAGGGTTCAGTTTTTAAGGCCAGACTGCAAAAAGATTTCATTTGTTCCCACGATGTTTTTAATTAAGCCTGAATATATTGTAAAGCAGCTTGTGCCATGGAAATCATTTATTACAAAAAATGTATATAATACATAATAATCTATGATTAATACGGTTTTTTAGAGTCAGTATTGTTTTAAACAAAAAAAATCCACTTCGAGTGTGGAAGCTGATTTTTATTTCTTTTTCCTCGAATCACCAAAACTTATTCTGTGAATGAAGGGTTAACAATTCATACATAATAAACACTGTTTGTTTGTTTATGACTGTTAATGAAGAAGAAAACGGTCTCAGTGAAAAAAATATTAATAAATATTGAATTAATTTAGGAGCTTGCAATGAAATGAGAATAAATCTCCACACGGTTCATGATGAAAACTCCTGACATGTTTGAAGATAAAACGTTTTTTATCAATAAATACCTATGATAACAAACACACACACACACACACACACACACACACACACACACACACACACACAGCTCTTGATCCCGGTGCAACACTGTTACAAATGGTCAGCAGCAGCAGCAGCACGTCGCGTTTCCACCTCCTCCCATCCTCCCTGTATTCATCAGGAGCTTCACACCAACACATTTGTTATTCATTCATTTGTCTTCTTCTTCTTCTTCTTCTTCTTCTTCTTCTTCTTCTTCTTCTTCTTCTTCCCAAACAAACCGAGTGACAGAGTCCAGAGTGGCAGCTGCGGCATTATGGCCCACAGCTCGGTGGAAGCTGTTTAATGTAAAGCAAAGGCGGGTTAACCTAATCAATCATGTCGACCAGTTGTGTTAAAGACGATTCATGGAAGGAGGAAGAAAACATATGGCGCAGGGGTGGAGAGCAGCTTTTCTTCACACCGCGGCCGGACCGGGACCTTCTTGTGACAAGACGCATTCAAAGCCCGCAGGAAGAATGGGAAGAAAGGCTGCGGACGGCTGCTAATTGAAGTCATGGCACTTAAAGGCTGAAAGCAGGGGTCAATTATTCAAAGGGGGAATTTTTTTACCAAGCAGGGCAGATTTAGGTGAATATTTATGTATATCCTGAATCTCTCTGGATAAATCCACATATTAGTCCTATTATATTCTCTTTAAGCATTCATATAGGTGGAGTTTACACATTCAAGTTTTCCTTTAATATTCCTTTAAGTTTTCTTCTCAAAGTTATTTTTTTTTACCTTTAATGTAGGAACGGTCCCTTTAAATCATATTTTTATGCTGATTCTCACAAAATTGTAATTTAGTATTATTAAATCTTTTTTGTAATTTTTATGCACAATGACACATCCAATCTCACCGGAAGCTTCTTGAAATATCATATAACCTTTATTTACATAGATGCTGATTAAATAGAATGTTACAATAAAATTATCGAATAGGATGTTTGGTTTATATACACAACTCAGCGCTGCGCCGCGAACAGGCCTGCATGCCTGCACACACTGAACACATAAAGGAAATTAATTTAGGGCTCAGGAGGGATGGACGGACACGTCGAGCCGGCTGTGCATGTAAAAAAAAACAAAGAGAAGAAAAGGGCTTCATTTAAATATTTGGCAGAGTCGGAAAAAATGCGAATAAATGATAAACAAAAACAATTGCACAACTTTCCATCCCTCCTCCAAAAACGAACAAAATTAAAATGCTAACACAAAGTTCAGTGTCACTGTACCAGAACAGAACATATTCCTCAAATATTGTGTTGAATCTTTAAACGACAGACTTGGAAGGTTTAACGAGTCCGATTAATAAATTAAAATGGAGAAAAAAAGGAAAAGGAGGAGAAGAAAAAACTTTCCTGAAATGTTTTTATGTATATATTCTCCTTTTTGTCAATATCCGTGCAAAAGTTTGGGAAGAAAAAAATGCCCCCTTTTAATATTCTTTTGTCGTCGTTGCTTATGAAAACCACACAGCTCTCCTGACTGTCAATCGTCCACCTCGATCTCCTCGTCGTCCTCCGAGAATTCATCCGTGGTTTGGTCTCTGGACGAGGAGGGGGACTGTGGGAAGGCCCGGTGTCCTTGGGAGGTTGGGGAGATACTGGGCGACCTGGCCTCGCCGCCTCCGCCCTGCTGCTCCTCAATGTTCTCCATGCTGACGAGCTTCTGCAGCGTCTGTGGGGTGATTTTCTTTAGCGACTCCACGTCCGCTTTCATCTCCTCCAGGTCGCGCTTGAGTTTGGCCCTGCGGTTCTGGAACCAGGTGATGACCTGCGCGTTGGAGAGCCCCAGCTGCTGCGCGATCTGGTCGCGGTCGGCAGGTGAGAGGTACTTCTGGTACAGAAACCTCTTCTCCAGTTCGTAGATCTGGTGGTTCGTGAAGGCCGTCCGCGACTTTCTCCTCTTTTTCGACGTCTGCCTCTGTCCGAAAGCGTTGACGTGCTCGCGACCTTGGAGGGGTGGAGAAGAAAACAGAGAGGAGGAATGAAACGAGCGCGAGGGTCACTTTCTCTGGAAACTCGGGCAGCCACAGAGTCACTGCTGACAGGCCTGTCCGGCTCACGTGCCCTAAAAACAACACATTTATTTCACTTATTCCATGAAGTCTGCGGAATCACCACCGAGCGGAGCATTTTAAAGAGTGGTCAACATTGCTATAAAAATAATGTCCAATAAAAATAAAGAGAAATTATTCATCCCAAAATCCAGAATCCAGAATCACATTATTTGAAAACAATAATTTCTCCAAATATGAGACTTGTTGGTTTCATTGTTCTGCAGTGAAACAGAAATGTACATATTCAGTGTGTCATTAAAGTCGATCTGTCATGTTTTATCTAGCAGCTCTACATGGAGGAGGCCATGATGGCTGATCGACAATATATTAGCCAGTTTTAACGCTTCATACATCACATGCATGCGTATTTAAATGCGTAAATGTGTCATTTCCCTGCTCTTTTCTTATATTTTACGCATTCTTTCACAGCTGTCTGAGCATTTCCACATTTAGGCTCAACACAAGCCCAGCTAGCACGACTCTCAGCTGTGTCTGCTGATTATCGAGCCCGCTTCCCTTCAAAAACAGCTTCAAAGTTGTTTAATCCATCTTGGATTTAATAATTTGCATTAAAAACACAGCGTGTCTTTACCTTCCGCTGCCTGGATAACGCTGACTTCTAGACCCTTGAACGTTTTGCTGGCCAGCTCCTCCAGCGCGCACAGCGGCGACGAGGGAGTGGTGATCCCGTTCCTCGCAGAGTTGGAGCCCGTCACTTTCTCCAGCACTCTCGGCGGACAGATACTGGCCACCGACTTCTTTACGGAGGGTTTGTTAAGGATATCCTCAATGCTGAACGGCGTTAAAGGCTTGTTGGAGTTGGCCGGCGGCGGCAGCTGGTCCAAGGGAGCCCGTCTCCTCTCGTCACCGCCGGACTGTAACACAGAACCTGCCTTCATGTCTTTACTGGAGGTCATCGCAGTCCCGAAGAAACGCTGCTTCCAGAAAAGTTGGTTATATCATTCAAATGGCGGTTTTAAAGCGTCCACAAGCGTTTCGACGTTCTCGTAGACCCCCTCTATATTTTGACGCTCAAAGCTGAATGCAGCAACTTAGCTCGCCGGAGAGCTTTGCTCCAAAATAACCATGCTTCGGGCGTAGTTGTAAAGGCAGCCGGACTGTATTCCCCTCAGAGAGTCGCAGTTCCTCTGCCAAGCTCCATGTAGATCTTTATGCAGTAACAGACTGGAGGGGGGTGAATCCCTGCAAGGGGAAAAAAGCTGTCTCAAGCAGCAAGAAAAAGAAAGCGACTGCTAACGAGTTGTTGTTGATTGGGCGAAGTTCAATTAGAGAAACACTACACTACTTGCTGACCCGCTGCTGCGTCTTAAAGGGCCGGACCATAATAACTAATTGGACGTGGGGAATAGGAGGAGTCTGTTGCTGCCGAGGAAGAAAAATGCCCTGAAATGTTTATGCATCTGTTTCCCTCTGCTGGTGTGTTCCTCTAGAAAGGGAGAGTTGGTGGCCATTAAAAAAAAAACAGCCACCAGCATCTTTGCACTATGGAAAAGTTTGGAGGAACAGCGAGCCAACAATGGTCTCCAGCCGTGATATTCATTTTGTCATTTTCGTGCGTAATTACGCATAGAGCGTTATGCGTAATGTGCGCATTAGTCACTATGTTGAACGGGAATTTGGCTGAAAATAGCCACAATGAGCACATCTACGGAGCTGATGATTTGAAGTCTATTAAAAAGATTTGCCTGCAAGTAAACAGAAGCTGTTCAGGTGAACCCGGTGTTCAACGCGACAGGTGATGGATTTTGCTTTTTTGTTGTTTGTTTCTTCTTTATGACAGCAGATAGACAATCTCATCTCAAGTAAAAATATAAACATTCATATTTATGTTTATATCACTCTTATCATCACCTGGAGGTTTTAAAATGGCTTCATCTCTGAGACTGAAGCCACAAAGTCTTCATATTTTATATTATATATAGTATTCATATTTTAAAAACACAAAAAGAGAAAAGACAGACTCGTTTCATCTGAGGGTTGAAGTTCTTTCTGTTGATTTTTCATTTTTGTTCATGCGTCTTATCCCCCCCCGTATCAGCCTCGTTCAGCGTGACCCTGCAGGTAAAACCCGCAGTGAGTGTAATTTAATGCGCTAGCGTGAAACAAGCGGATAATAAAGGTGACGCCGTGCCGCGGCTCAGAGTCTGAGGACGGAGAATGTGAATTTTACTGATGGGGTTCGGGATGTGAAGAGAGACAAAACGGGGACGAGCTGGACTCCGAGGACAGCGGCAGGTACGTCTGCTCAGAGGAAACACACCTTGTTTTATTTCAGCCTGTTGTCTCCCATTCGTTTTTTATTCGTTTTAATGCATTTTAGAGATTGTATTTAACCTGCAGGCATGAACGAAATATAGATTTGAAAATGTAAATTTAAAAGAGATGAAGATGAGATTCAGCTGAGAGACATTTTCGTGAAATGGAACAAAAGCTTCTTCTGACAGTAGAACAAGGGATTTAAATGCACCTTAAACTGCAGGATTATAATAAATGTGCCAGCTGCTGACACAAGCCAGAGGCTGAACGAAACAAACGCTGGAGACTTCCTAGTATTTTCTTAAACACAATCAGATTATTTGGACCCGTTTGGATGAAGCCTGCCGCCCAGGAAGCCACTGCGGAGAGCCCTCTGCCAGCAGGAGCATATGGTGACATTGGTTTAGGGACAGAGTTATAAAACAGCAGGAAATTCTATTAGCTGCCTTGGAGGTCCACCCTTTGAATATATATTTCCCCATAACGAGCTGCAGTTTGTGGAGGAAAATTCAATTTGCACAGAAACATGCGTCGTTTGGATCAAAGTGCAGGTACCTGAACAGCTCGGATATATGAACATCAGAATCACTGGACACTTTTACACTCGAATTCATAATTAGTTTGAATTTTTTTGCACATTTGCCACCTACTTTTTTTTTTCAAATCATTTTTAAAATGAGAAGTAAAAACAAGAAGTCACATTTTACAGAAATAGACGTGATGTTCGATAATATCTCATTTTCTTTTCGTTTGACTCGATGTTTGATCAAATACAATACAAGTTCTATTTGGTTTCTCCACACTGTCCTTGCAGGCCTGGCCGAGGAAAGCAAACCTTGTCCTGATTTTTATTTGACTGTAAACTCAGATTTGACATCCAGAACCATGAAAGTGTCCCGGGCACTGTGGACCGTCCGAGCCCGGGCTGCTGTAGATGATTAACCCAAAGACCTCCCCACACACCGCTCCAGTGGGCTCTGAGGTCTGAAGGAAGCAGCGAGGAGATGGTCAGAAAGTTGTTTTTTTTTTCTGCCTTTGGCTTAATTTAAACGTTAATTAGAAGCAGAGCAGCTGACATCATCAATCATCAGCTCTTGAGGGATTTAATTGGATGATTCGCTTCGTTTTTGCCTCCTATCCGTACCCTTTACTCTGAAGGCAGCGCGTTACATGAAGCCACTTTATTAGACTTTTCTCTTTGCGAGGAGCAGTTTATCAAACAGAGCCACAAGTTTTCCATCTCAGCCTCTCCTCCATTTAAAAACCACCGGTCCTCCTTTTAACAAACAGGACGAGCCCGATGAAATGAAAGCAGTGTGAAAGTGTCCGCGGCCCGGTGAAGGTCACACTCTGTCTCATTAATCACCAAATTAATTCAGAGCGGCGCGGAGCGAATATCGCTCCGAGTATCAAATTCAGCCTCCATCGGAGCCTCGAGGAAGGCGATGACATGCAACAACTGCAATAACAATCCTGAAAATGTAATTGGTTACAGTGGTGTAACGCGTTACCGCCTGCTCTGCGTGCAACGAGCCGTTATTATCGAGGCTCAGGTGACTCTGGACAGAAGATTTTTTCTGATGCTTTTTTCTCTCGATTTGATTTGTTGAACGACGTTAATAAAAGATAAAAGCACAAACGATCGAAGTCTGCAGGACGGAGATTAAAGGTGAGATTATTTTTACTTATCGCGCCTTTTTTATGTTTTTGGTCAATAATTCATCTTAAGAATAAAATAGTTTTCCTCTAGAGAAAGAAGCAGCTGATAGTTATTTAATACAGAAGTTTCTTACAGTGATATTAAGAAATATATTACAGAAAATTATGATGGAAAAATACAATAAAAGCCTTCGAGTTCACCGCACAGGGCCATACATAAATCCCAGTCGCAATATTTACATGTTTCTAAAAATCAGGTCACTATAAAATCATCACAGAGTCCTTCAGCTGATTTTAAGGTTCGTTTTAGGAAACAACACGGAAATGATGTCCCTAAAAACAAGTGATTTATTTCTGGGTTAATGATTATCCAGCTGATCTGTGAAGGCCGTCCAGGCTGCGTCTTTGTCCCCGCTGCTGCTGCCGTGAAGAGGCAGCTCTCACAGCGCAGCGTGTCGTCCTGTATTATGAAACAAAACAGCTGTAAACGCCTCTCACTATAACATGATACAGGAGAAGGCTGCCCAGGGCGCAGTGGGTGTGTTTGTTTCCATTCCCAACCGGAGCTGTTTCCACTGTAAAACACACCGAGCGGCTGACTGAAGGCCTGATCAAGGTGCGTGCTGATGAGGCTCCGCGGCGCTTCTGTTCATTCCATTTATTTTAAACTGCACAAGTAGCTTCTAATCAAAATGTGCAGAATTTATATATATATATATATATATATATATATATATATATATATATATATATATATATATTGGAGTGAATACAGTTAAAACAATGTTATTTTCATGAGAAAGTTTAGCTGAATGCTTTAAAATTAAAATAACACTGAAAAATAAATATGAGATATTTTACTAAATATCAAGAAAGAGAAATAAGAAATTCACATCCTCTGTTGGTTTTTACGCGCGTAATGGTGACGGCATCCTTCCCAGCCCTCTCCTCTGACGCATCCCACCTGCTCTCTCCTGAGAGTGTTTGTGCATCCCTGCGTTTATTATCAGGCCAATATCACATTACAAAGCGTCAGAGTTAATACTGGTGTTACTCGTTGAGATTGATCTTTCCAAGCCGTCCTCGAACGCACCGTTGCAGTTTTGACGCTGAGACGCACAGGTGTTCATCTTCAGCAGCTTCACTTTGTTTGGACGCGACGTTAGTGACGTCCTCAGCTCTCATTGGCCATTAGTCTCCAACCAAGGCATTCCATTACATCATGTATCCTCAGTGCTTTTGTTTCACCAGCTTTCACACTTTGGTCTTTATATGTTGGATCAAAATCAGCTGCTGAGTCTGAAGAGAAAGTGTGGAGCAATTACTGCTGATTGACAGGATGCTGTCTGAGCATATCACTCATACAGACTCAAACTGGCAGTGTACAGAGACTGTTGATGCAGGAGCTGCTGCTGACCATATGATCTTTTTCATATTTGGTCTGTGTTACAATGATTATATCTCTACTGAACTCAGTCTCACTCTACCCAAATAAAAAACACACAAGCTGCAACAGTTTGATTTTCACTCATCTGCCGTTGTTTCTTCGATTTGATCAAGTTTTACCCCTAAAATGTAAGAAAACAGTGACGTGTTGTGAATCACTTGTTCCGTCAGATCAGAAATCCAAAACAAAAGATTTCCCTCAGTGTCACACGACAGAAACATGCAACACATCGTCGCATTTGATGGAAACGGGGAGTTTGGGGCATTTTTGCTTTGAAAACCTGAAACAGTTATTTCTAAAAAGTGTTGTTGATTGACTAGGGTCTTCTATATTTTAATTCTGACTGATCAGATAAAACTTTTTAATGCCGAAGGAAATTCTTGTGCCAGATATTGCTCCAAAAATTGACAGTACAACAACCAGTGGGTTTTCTGGGTCAGGGTCACACAACGGGCCCAGTTTGTTATGAGAATGAAGACAAAAAGAGAATTAAATAAACAAAATATACTAAAGTGTCAAAGGAGTAAATGCAGACCTGTGCCTAATACAAGTTAAATACAAGAGTAAACAAAAAATGTTCATGTTAAATATGTTGTAAATAAAAAATGAAGAGCAATTAAAAATAGTAGCTTCATACTTAAATCTCTTGATTTCTGAATGCAGTGTTGGTAAACAGAAGTCTCCCACAATGCAACACTCACCAAACATGAGGAAGATTCACAAAAAAAGTAAATGTTGACAGTTGATAAGAATCATCAGGTGAACCAGCGGTTTGGATAAAACTTCAGAGCCTTTTTCTCAGTCGACCGACATCTGTCTGCACATAGTTTGTGTATCCTTTTTTGTTACCACAACCACAGGCATAAATTTAAGGGGGAACACAAAAGTGTGGTTCAGATCTGATTGTGTTGTTTCACCACAGACCAATGTCTCCTCCGGCTCACTCGTACTGAGCTGCTTGGATTTCTAAACTAACACAACCAAACTGCTGCCGAGCCCGAACACCTCTGAACATACAGCAGACCTCTGGAGCGCACACACACACACACACACACACACACACCTCCCCCCCTCTCTCCAGGGAGTGCACCGTGGTCGTCCTCGTTGCTCTGATGGGCCACCGGGGCCTATTTAAGATCATAGAGAAGGATATGTGGAGGTTTTCAGCATGAAGGCTGAATGTTTCTCCTGTTTGACTCTTGATTAGCTTCATTACTGTGTAATTAGCCCAGTGACTGGAGGTACAGCTGGAATCTGATACCAGACATTAGACTTATAGTGTTGATGTGTGTGTGTGTGTGTGTGTGTGTGTGTGTGTGTGTGTGTGTGTGTGTGTGTGTGTGTGTGTGTGTGAGCAGCTTGTCCAAGACAAGCCACTAAAATGAGCCCTCACTAATTTTTATTAGAGCTCAGTTGCATTGAAAGAGAAATGTCATTTGTGGTTTTTTTGTACATTTATCTTTATTTATTAATAATAAGCACATCATTTTGAGGAACACCTGCAACTTAGTTAGTTATAAATATAAAATATAAATAAAGATTATAAAGCTTATAATAATATTTCACTCAAATCTCAACAATATATTAATGTACACAAACATTTTACAGCATCTGGATCTTGAATTGAGATTTTAAATAATATAATTATTCTTTGGGGGTAATTGTAATTTTTTTTTTTTCCAACAGTCTTTTGAGAGATAAATGTCAGTGACCAACCTTCAATCCTTTATACTGTCTTTGTCACACTGGCCACACACACACACACACACACACACACACACACACACACAGTGCACGTGGTTGGATCTATTTAAAGGTGATTATGGGAGTCAGCCGCTGAGTTGCTCTGTGATCAGTACCGACCACAACACGAACGCTCAACAGGCAGAGGTGCAGAGTGAAGAGCTTCCTGACCTCTGAGTTAAAGGCAGATCACACTGCAGCTGATCATTAAACAAAGAAATAAAACACCGACGTTGTGAATAAAAATCATTGTGAATAAAAATCAGGCCACATGGTGATCGGCTGCTGCTTGTTTTGCTCTCATTACACAATAAATGAACTTGGCAGTGTGAGATATCTGACGTCACCTCAGGATCATTGACAATAATACAACGCTGGTTAACAAGTATTTACATTCCTACTGTGATTCTCATTAAACCTTTGAGTGCAACACTTCTATATTCTAAATGTTTGCATTCAACATTACAGCAGTGTTAAAGGTCCAGTGTGTAGGATTTAGTGGCATCCAGCTGTGTGTGTGCAGATTGCAACCAACTGAACACCCCTCGCCTCCCCCTCCCTCCTCCGATGGTGGCAGCACCACCCAATCACCAGAATAATTGTTGGAAATGTGCGTTTCTGTAAATCACACGCATTTAAAATGTTTCTGTATGTCACCACACCACCGCTTCTGTAGGGTTAACATTCGATTTCATGTTGTTATGTTGCGTTCACTTCAACTGGCCTCAAAAAGCCTGAACACTATTATTGTATTGTATTGAATTGAATGTATTGTATTGATTGTATTGAATGTATTGTATTGATTTTATTGATTGTATTATATTGAATGCATTGATTGTATTGTATTGATTTTATTGTATTGTATTGATTGTATTGAATGTATTGTATTGATTTTATTGTATTGTATTGATTGTATTGTATTGATTTTATTGTATTGATTGTATTGTACTGAATGTATTGTATTGATTGTATTGTATTGATTTTATTGTATTGATTGTATTGTATTGAATGTATTGTATTGATTGTATTGTATTGTATGTATTGATTGTATTATATTGAATGTATTGTTTGTATTGTATGTATTGATTGTATTGTATTGTATTGAATGTATTGATTGTATTCTATGTATTGATTGTATTGTATTGAATGTATTGTATTGATTGTATTGTATTGTTTATATTGAATGTATTGTTTGTATTGTATGTATTGATTGTATTGTATTGTATTGAATGTATTGATTGTATTCTATGTATTGATTGTATTGTATTGTATTGTTCAGGTAAAGTCTCACCATGTTGTTATTCCAGGTCCAACAAATATAACTCATGTTATTAAGAGCTGATATTATTAATCGATAAATTGATTAGTTGATGGAACAAAAAACTTGTTTTTAATAGTCATAAACATTTTTCTGTTTCCAGCTTATTAAATGTGATGTTTCCTGTTTTTCTTCGTCCTTTATTGGACTGTAGACTGTTGGCTGGAAATAAGAAGCAATTTGAAGATGTCTCTTCAGGCTCTGGGAAACTGTGATGAGCATTTATGACACTGTGTATCAACTAAATAATGAATCAATTCATTGTAAAAATAATTGGCAGATTCATTGATAATGCAAATAATTGTTGGTTGCAGCACCATTATGAATATGTTTGTGTATTGTTGCAGATAAATCAAGGTTTTCTTGGTGGACTGACAGTGAAAGAAGCAACAAAACAGCAGATTTGACAAATTAATGATGAAATTAAACCTACTAAGCATAAATCTCCACAGTCACATTCACTATAATGTATCCAGCTCTGAGAAAATATGAAAAACTAATTCATACTCTCTTTGTCTCATTCCTCCTGAGTCACAGCCAGACTTGTATTCATATTGTAATTACACCAGTGAAACGCAGCACTGACATTTCACTCACTTCTGTGCAGACAACAGAACTAAATGTTTGCAGCAGCATTACGACACATTAGTTCCACAGTTTAGCTGCTAAATGAGCCGAGAAAATGTTTTGTTGTTTCAGCAGCATGTGAACACAACCAAACGTACCAGCGACATAAAGAATGTTTCACTGAAGCCTCGACTGTTGTTTCCTACAATGAGAGAAAAAAACATGGACTCTGCTCTGGACTCTGAAGGCCTATCTTCTCATGTCACTGTACATATCTTGGCAAATGAAGACAAATGCTTGAGAGAGCACACCACGTTCCAGGGGAGCTTTCCACAAATTAATCACTTGCAATTCTATCCTTGTCCACTTGGGCGCCCGGCAGGTCCCTGATGCAGCGTCCCAGACGTAATGAGGGGCACATCGTCGGGCGTCCTCACGAGCTCCTCCAAACAAGAAAAACATAAATGACCAAGTGAAGCCGCCTCTCTGGAGGGGCGTCGTTTTCTTTAGATGGTGTGGCGCCTCGACCTCCAAGATCACCCCTCTACCCCTCTGCCAAGTCTTCCTCTCCCTCTTCACATCAGGATTTCATTAAGTGGTGAACGGCGACCCCCTCTACCCCCCCATCCACTCCACTCCATCACCACCACCACCACCACCTCCTCCCCCCTTTTGCTCTCTCCTGCGCCACTTTGCTCCCAAACCAAATGAGGAAATAGCTCGTCTGGTTGCTGACAGACCCCAGGTTTGGCCGTAAAGATAAATGACCCAAAGTATTAAAGTTTAACACGTTGACAAAACCCACCTGATCTGTGGGATTAATGCTACAAAATATCCATCTGTGGAAAATAAGGGGGGCGGGGGTCTGGAGAGGTGATGGAGACTCACAGGAGAGTAATTGCCGGGCGTTGGGAAGGTCAAACAGTCTGTAGAATAAGAACATATCCAGAGCTGAGATGATATGTTATGTCGGGTGTTCTTGGGCGACATGTTCAACAATTCCACAAAAGGTAAAAACTCAGTAAAACACATACAGTGAGTCTTGTGATGCATTAATTGGGTCACAGGAGAAACACAAGGAGTGCTTTCACTTAAAATGACATTAATATTCTGATGTCATTCAGAGTAATGGTTCATTTTTCCAACCACAACAAAGTGTGATGGAGAAACTGAAATATCAGAGTATGACTCATACACTGATTATTTATTTGTGGTCATTATTAAATATTAGTTTGTTTTCATGTGCGGTATGTTTTAGATGATGGAGGTCTCTTCCTGAACACAGCTGCAGAAAAACAGACAAAACGTCATTTTAACCATAAATAAATCTTTTTTGTTCAGGTAGTTCTTCACTTACAGAATGTGTTCCGAGGCATTTGTGCCAAATACTGCACATTTAAAGGAAAAGTTCATCCAAAAAATGAAAATTCAGTCATCTTTAAACCAAAGAACTAAACTCCTGAACAACTAAAGTAGATGAGGACTTCAATAAAAAACAACGGAAAATAACAGAAAATGGTTCCTACAGCTCGTCAGGCGGACTCTCCAGAAAGTCTCCAGAAACCCTGAGATCCCAAACTGATTAGAAAAGGTGTCTCTCACCCTCAACACTGCACTTCCTGCTTGAAAAAGGGCACCAATCTGTGCATTTCCACTGGTATATAAATTATTTTAGTGCACGGGGGCGAGTAGATAATGACTGAATCTTCTTTTTTGGGTGAAAGTTTCCTTTAATAAATGTGGATTTTAGTGTTTCAAGGGATTATTTACACAAAAATAATTTATTTACACTAAAATAATGTTTTTTGTTGTCAGATTTAAAAATACTAGTCAGGCAGAAAACAGCATCAGCACAACTCGAGGTCACTATCAGCGTTTCCTGCTGGTGACTGAAGGCTGTGCTGGATCTGTTTTGAAGCATTTGGGGAAAATGTATCATCCAGATAAAAGATACTTACAACCACATCTGACCTTTAATCAGGATGTGAGGTCATTGCGATAGTATATTATAGATGTGGTCATTGCCTCATCCTTTTGTCCTTGATTGTTGCTGAATGATCCCCACGGGGGGACGTGGTGATTGTGTTATCTTCTATTTAAACTTGAGGTCAAAGGTGAAAGCATGTGTGCTTTATCAATATTCAGAGGATCCGGCTGCGGTGGGAAACCTCCAGGATTTAAACGATAGATGGTGATTGTTCATCCTCGTCTGCTGCTATGTGAACCTTTCCTCTGCATTTTTAACAGAACACACGAGTGAATCTGGACAGTGTGCAGCTCGGCAGCAAGAGATTCAGTGTGTTTGAGCAGTGAGAGATTGGCCTCGTTTGGTTCTTTAATAAACAAATCCTACCGCCGCACATTTTATGAATTCTGCTCTATTTACCAACGTCTCTCTGTATAAGAGGCGCTGCTCTGTCTTTCTAATGACCTACCTGACTTTCTCATGAAGTTCAGCCTCCATTATGTTGAATTATGTATTTGCCAAAATGTCCATTTAAAGTTTTCAATCTTTATTCTTCTAAACTTTGTTGATAGTTGATAGACCACATTTACATGCAAACTCTTAAATATTCAATTATACAGAAATATTAAAGTGTTTGTTAAGGTCATCAGGATATAACATCTCTAATGAATCGTTCATTAATTATGTATATACAGATAAATGATTCATTAGACATTATAACATAGCTATAATCACATTTAACAACATGATTACACAATATGTTATTAACTGTTTATTAACTGTTTATGTACACATCACACTCAGGTGAGTTAAAACTGTTCATACATGTGTTCAAAACTGTTGAAGTTGTGTTGAGATGGTGGAGGATGCTCGACCTGGAGAAAGGTCCAGGAAGCTTTCAGCCGCACGCTGTGACCTTCATCTGAGAGTGGAAGATGCCCTTCAATCAAATGTGATGCAGTCCCATCCAGGCCTCCCTTCATGCTACAAAATGAGTTGGCCTCCACGTGTCTTATAAATGGTTAAATATTTAACCCTTTATAGACTCATAGTTCATCTATCTGAGTCACATAATAAAACTATTTTATTATGCGACTTTGTGCATACTTGTGCCCCACGACATGCAGCTGCTACCCTTTTTATTTTCTCCACCACTGTTAGTGTGTTATCAAGCGTTTTATACTGTTTATAAATGAAAATTAAAGTTAGAATAAAGTAACCAACTGCTTTCTGTACATGGTCATACAATCTTACATAAGTAGCAACTTTATTTGCCACATATCTGAATTTAGACACACTGTAGCAGAACTGGCAGTAAAATGTTTCCAGGCAGTCCAACCTGCATAAAAACATGTAAATCTAGAGGGGACGCCCAACGTCAGCGACTTGGGCAATAAACCAGCAAACAAATGCCTCTTCAGGGATAATCAAACTGACAGGTGCTCCTACAAGCCCCAGTGAAATAACATGTCAGAAAAAGGGCGTCGTCACACCCTGATTGGCTGGGAGGGAAATGCCCCAAGCTGCTTCCCCTCCTCAATCAGGAGTCAGTCGCCCACCTGAGCACAGGTGATCTGAATCACCTGCAATTAGTCCAGAGGGATTTTGAAAATCAGCTCAAAACAAAGAAAGATAGCAAGTCTCAAACAATGGGACTGATACACCCCCCAAACACCACCTACTAGGTGTGTTAGCACAAATCACACACACACACACACACACACACACACACGGTATACTCTTCATTTTCAGTTCACAAAAACCCCATTATATCCTCCTCATCACAATTATCACTGTGGATAAAGATCCACCTGAGAGCTTCTGGCTCCTGAGCCTCCACCTCTGCACACTTCTGAACGCCACACATCCGTTTATGATTCCCCTCTAAATATATGTAGCGATTAAGTGTACTGAGTTGAAAAGTAAGACTGAAGATTTGTTCATGTGAGATTAGACTTCCAGCAGAGACCAACAGGTGTAAAAATGACTGGTTGTAATTCCTGGTGTGTGTTTTGCCGACCTGGACGACCTGATGGATGGAGGGACTCACACAGGACAACGTGGCTGCCAGAGGTTTGAATCATTTGTGCTTTTCTGTGATTAATCATGAAAAGCCTGATGCAGAAACCACCTCTCACCTCAGCGGGAGAAAACAAACAGTAAGAATTATTGGCTAACACGCTGCTGTTTGGTCCATTAGCGATGCGCTTCATGGAGTAATGAATGAGGCTACGTAGGTGAAATATAAGCTATTAAAGTGAGTGTATCACAGCTGAGGCGCAGCGCAGTACTTACTGGAACACGTTGGGGTGTTTTTAGCCAGCTGTTAAATCATTATTACTTCCTTCTGTTTCTCATAGTAGATTTAAATTGAGGTTGCTGAGAAGAGATTCCTTTCTTTTTAAAATATTTGAATACTAATAATGCGTGGGAAGTTCAAAAGTTGAGCCATTAGGCAGATAATGGCTTCTCTTTGAGTCATGCTGATGTCAGAGGCTTTTTGAGAAACACTCAGATCAACATGTTCGTCACTGTAGTGATACAAGTGATTCGTTTCTTGTGAAGCCAACAAACTCAAGGTGGTTACAGGAACAGACATAATAATCAGAAATGGTGCAGCACAGTCACCAGGATAAAATGTTCGCAGTTCAGGTTGACATTTGTACCAAACAGCCGAACAGTTCAAGTCAAACCACTGGATATTTTGAGGGACACATCAAAACAGGTATTTTAAGTTAAACCATGATGCTTTTTGAACCCTAACCAAGTGTAAACCTAAGCAGAGCATTGTGACAGGAGAGAACGAGAAACGTCCAGCTTTAACTGACAGAATCTGTGGCGGTGTAGAAACATACTTAGTTAACATTTATTCTGGTGATTTGGGTTGAATTGTGATGTGTTCAGGAACTCCACCTCACCATATTACAGTCTGATTTTTGCATCTTTTACATGACTTAAAACAAAAAAGAAACTTTAAAAAGACGAAATATAACAGACCTTTAAACAATCAGGCACTCACAACTGAAAAATACAATGATATTGAATGATTTATGAACTTTTCATAAACCTTTTTGTCTTTACTTCTCCCGTGAGATCAACACTCCTGTGCTTTATTTTGGCCTCCTTCATTTCTCAGGTTGAGATATTTTAATGAACAGGAAAACAGGAAAAATAGCAAGAGGCAGAAAATGTTGGGGAAGCATAAATATTAAGGGGAGTGAAAATACTAAGCGAGGTCTTGGCCCGATGTGTGTCCATAACTTACTTTATCGCAGAAGTTCATAAATTTTAAGAATAGGCTCACACTCCATCGCAACCATGAGCAATGAATCCACGGAGAAAAACTCCTGTGTCCCCCCAAAGTATCAAACCTTTTCTGTCTGGTTTTTTTTTATTTTACAAATCGGTATCAGGACAGAGTTTGACAAGAAAACTAACAGCCAGACCATTTCCTGCAGGAAGTGAGGAAGAAGCTTTTCTGGTTTCGACTGTTGAAATAATCAAAATCTGAGTTTTTGGCATATTAGCCATCAATTTCCATTAAAATCTAAAGATTTGGAGTAGACTCGTCGGCTGTATGATGAACTGACCTGCCTTAAGATTTTTCCACTGTTACTCAAAAGTTGTCTCTCCTCCTGCTCCATATAACACTCTGTCACACACATGCATGCTTCACACTCCCACTCACACAGTCACTTCCTCTGTGATTTTATTTCCTGCAGCCGAGACATTTTAATACATTTTCTCTTTTTATTCATGTTATTATACTTTCCATGTTGCTGCTGTCATCACATGGTTTCTCATATGCATCCCAGGTGTCACATGGCTGGTCTTATTGGTTCTGTTGTTCTTTACTTGTCATCTGATCAAATAAGTCATGATTACATATGTAACACTTCAAAGTTACATGAATATACAAATTAACTAACACAAAGCCAAACTGACCTCCTCCCGTTTCTGTCACCAGCGGTCAAAATGTGAACAAAATAGATCCTGCCATCATTTCACCCTCTTTCTTTCTTTCTTTCTTTCTTTCTATTAAACACTCCTAATTTTTTGGATGCTGCCAAGGACGTATAAAAATAAAGGAAGCCACCAGAGCGGAGTGTTTCTGGGGACCAGTCCTCACGGATCACTATTATTAAACCCAACTGTATAACTTTATTCTATTATTTGGGTGAAAATGGATTTTATTTTATGAATGCAATATGTTCTGGTTTTCTCTCTGAAGTCCTCAGACATCAGATATCTGCCTCAGATATCTTTACTCGTTGATAAAATAACTGCTAACAAACTGTGTCCGAGAACCATGGAGGCCAGCTACAGTAACGAGGTCATTTACAGAGTTTCCTGATGGAAACCGGTGGCTTGTTGCTAAAGTAACTGCTTATTCCTGCTAAACGTAGCTGCTGTTAGCTAGTAAGCAGTCCTATTTGCTTATTCACCCCTGCAGTGCCAGGAGCCATTCCCTGCAAGAAATAACTGGGCCGTGTCATTCTGTCATGGTCCGGCCGGTCTGGGTAGAGTCAGCGGACAGCTCGTGCCAGATCACTTCATTTTATAGGAACTTTAAAAAGTGTAACCAGCTCTGTGTTTTTCATTCAAATATTTTGTTCATTGCCCACTTTGTACCAAAGTTGGCATTTTGCATGTTTATATCCTGGATCCTCTATGTTTGGGTGACAGTTACCTGTATTAAGGGCGGTTCGGTTGAGATCAGATCACCTCAGATACATTTCAGTGTCAGGTGTGAACAGGGCCTAAGAATTATTTGTAGAGGCAGAAACTCCGACCTGCCTTTTCCACAGACTCTCAGTGACTTTGAAAACAATAAGGAGAAAAAAACTCGAACACATCAGTCAACTTGGTGTCCCATTTTTGTTTCCAGAAGATCGACAGTCTGTGCGCAGCGGCCATGGCACACCCCTCAGTGACCACATCCGCCATAAGCAGCCGGAGATGAAACGATATGGAGATTATCGGGACAAAAAGCCTCCCAGCTTGTCACGGGATGCAGAGCGTATTGTACATCCACATGTATTGAACACAAACCTGTCACCGTCTGTGACAGCCCCATTCATCACACACAAAGCCAATCCTGTCAGCAGCACAATGCGCTCCATCCGTCCCTCCTCCCTCCCCCCTTCTAAGTGACAGCATTGAAATGAACATTAGGACACCCCGGGTATGTATTCAAATGATTTGTTTTTCCGCCTCCCACTGAAGCCAATTTCCAGAGGCTAATAAACCTGGGAATTATTTCATGTCAGAGAAGGGACGGGCGCTCTCTCACATCATGAGATCCTGTGGGAGGTTTTCATGGAAGACGGAGAATCTGTTATTTCAAATCCAAAAGATCATCACCGAATAAATGTAGAATTTTCCTCAGACAAAAATTTCCAACAGGCAGATCTGGTCAACTAGAACTGATGTTATCATGGGTGAGGATTCATTGCACATGTCAGTCGAAAGTATAAGACAATAAAGAATAATGAAGCCAGTTATGAAGTGTCTAAAATGTCTGGTCGGAATACTTCATCTTTTAGTAGTTATTGTCCCAAGGTGTTATTTGATACAAGTAACGCTGTTGTCAACCCGTGCACTTCTGCTGTGACTGATGTTTCAACAGCCACTTGTGAGAATTTTCTTCATTATTTTGTGACAAAGTGGATTCTGTCAGAAAAGACACCAGTGAGAGTGTTATTATGAGTACTAATAAGGATCTGCTTGTTGCCCCAGCTCATTCTGCTGTGTTTGACCAGTTTGAGCTGGTTTCCCTCTCTTCTCTCGGTGACGTAGTGAAATCTCTGAAACCTACAAATTGCCCATTGGATATTGTCCCTGCCAAAGTGCTGAAAATGGTTTTTAATACTGTGGGGCCCAGTCTCCTGGTTTTTATTAACGCCTGCCTTAGATTAGGAACTGTCCCAGCTGCCTTTAAACGTGCTGTGGTCAGGCCCCTTCTTAAAAAGCCTAATCTTGACCCCACAGTGTTATCTAATTTTAGACCTGTTTCCAATCTGCCCTTTCTTTCTAAGGTTTTAGAAAAAGTTGTTTTTATACAATTACAGTCCTTTCTGGAAGACAACTCTGTCCTTGAGAAGTTCCAATCTGGGTTTAGGTCTCGTCACAGCACCGAGTCTGCACTGTTAAAGGTGCACAACGATATCGCTCTGTCTGTGGATGCCAAGTGCCCCGTTGTCTTAGTGCTGCTTGATCTCACAGCAGCCTTTGACACGGTGGACCATTCAGTCCTCCTGTCACGTCTAAGTAATTATGTTGACATCCTCGGCACTGCATTGAAGTGGTTTACATCTTACTTGTCCAGTAGAACCTTCTCCGTTATGGTTGGTGACCTGTCCTCTTCCAGTGCTCCTCTCTCCTGTGGAGTCCCACAAGGATCTATTCTCGGCCCTATCCTCTTTTCATTGTACATATTACCACTTGGGTCAATTATAGCCAGGCACAACCTTTCTTAGTTATGCAGACGATTTACAAATCTATCTGCCAGTGAAGCCAAATAGTAACAGTGCACAATGTTCTTTGTTTGATTGTGTTGTTGATAATAAGCAGTGGTTGGCCCAAAATTTTCTTCATTTAAATGATGGTAAAACTGAATATATTATGTTTGGGGATACTGTGACGGCTGGCTTTGGCACCTTGTCTTCAAAACTCAGTTCAACTGTCAGAAATCTCGGAGTGACCTTAGACAGTCATCTGGCCAAAAGTTAAAATGTTTTTAAGCCGTCACGACCTTGAGAAAGCCATCCATACTCTAATAAGTTCAAGGCTAGACTACTGCAATGCACTTTATGTTGGTGTATCACAGTCTTCTCTTAGTCGCCTTCAACTTGTGCAAAATGCTGCTGCCCGTCTTTTAACCAACACTAACAGACGTGTGCACATCACTCCTGTTCTTAACTCCCTTCATTGGCTTCCTGTCCTTTATAGAATTGATTTTAAACTTTTAATGTTTGTTTTTAAAGCTCTTAATGGCCTCGCCCCATCGTATTTATCTGAGCTTTTAACTGTCCGTAATCCTGGTAGAGCTCTGAGGTCAACCAATCAACTTTTGCTGGAAGTGCCCAGGTCAAAATACAAACACTGGGGTGACCAAGCCTTTTCTGTTGCTGCCCCCTGGCTATGGAACAAGCTCCCTGTCGAAATGCATCTTATTTCTGACCTGGGCCTCTTCAAATCTAGGCTAAAAACCTATTTATTTAGGATGGCTTTTAACACCCAGTAGCGTGATGACACTTTTATCTTATTTTTAGGGCCGGGACTCGATTAAAAAAAATAATCTAATTAATTAGAGGCTTTGTAATTAATTAATCGAAATTAATCGCATTTTTAATCGCATATAAATATTTGACCTGAGAACAGTGAGAAGCAATTTTTTTCATATGGGTTTTAGTATACCATTGAATAATGACTGAATACATAAGCTTAAGCAACAAAACATTGTTTATTTTTTTTCAAGGTGGTACTTAACCAAGACCAACAGACTAGGGATGCAAATTATCGATTAATTCATTAATCGTTAGTTGATGGACCTTATCGATCGATTAACGATTACCTGATAAGATGCGATTTTCCTGAGAACCTAAATTTAAGGGGAAAATTTAAGCTGAACACTCCTTATACAGGACTCTACTCTAGTTTGTTAGTTTATTTTTAGAGCACAGCACAATGAAAAATGTTTTAGTAACACGTTATTTGGTAAATGGTCTTTCCTGCCACTACACTATGATGATTACTGTATTTAACTACTTAAATCACAGTAGCATAAACTGACTTGTTGAACTCAGCCTGATGTAAACATTAATAAAACACAGGCAGCTCTATGTTTTCCCTGTGTGATGTTCAGGGACAGGTCAGGACAGTCTGAAGACAGAGAGCTCTGAGGTTGAAGTCTTATGCACCGTGAGACAGTGACAGGTCTGTAGGCTACCTATCATGACCACATGTCAGCTGTTCAGCTGCAGCAGAGGAAACTCCGCTGTTCTCAGCTCCACTGCGACAAGCGCTTTTTAAACAGTAGCGACCGGCTAAACTACAGGAGGATCCTGTAAACCGGCGCTGATCCGGTGTGTTTAGCAAAGCTTGGTCGCAGTGCTGAGGCACCGGGTCGGTTTGAGCTGCGTTCAGGCGACATTAAAACTTATAGATCCGTAGGCAGTGATCGGTGTCGGCGGCTTTTTAACTCGTTAAATAATTGTGCTCCTGTATAATCGGTACGCCTGAAACTCATCCAGTGCGATTAAAATGCGCAATTTTTTTTAATGCGTTAATTTTTGTGTAATTAATTAATCTTAATAAACACGTTAAAGTCCTGGCCCTACTTATTTTATCTTATTTGATTTTCCTGTATTTTATTGTTTTTAATTGTTTTTATTTATTACTTGCTGTAAAGCAATTTGGTACACTGAAAGGATTGTTGTAAAGGGCTGTATAAATAAAGTACATTTACATTTACATTTTATTTTTGTGCTGTAAACATTTATACATTTTATAATCTGCTCAATGCAGATTGGTCAAATGAAACATGACAGTTAATTAAGTCATTAAGCCACATTATTATATATTATATAGAACTTTACATTAAAGGTGGTTCTCACTTTGTTTAGTTGCAGTATGATGATCATGTGATGTCATGTTGGTAACACTATGACAACCATTATTAATAAATGGTAAATCTATAGTTAATTCAACTTATTTGTTATCTGACTGCTAACTAACAATAGAATGCTTAATAAACATTTATTAAGCAGTTGTAAAGGTTTATAAACATCAGTTGCAACTTTATAATAAACAGCTGTGTAATAAATGGTTTAGAAAGCAATCATTGTTTGTTAACAGTCAAATAACTACAAACAAAAGTTTAATAAACTATAATTTTACCTTTTAAGTTTTACTGCCAAGCTTTTGTTTCTTTATGTGTAAATTTTAATCTACAGTGCACAATTTCACATTTTCATTCATATGTAAAAAAAAAAAAAAAAAAAAAAAAGGGGGGAATCGCCTGTAAACACGTCCCGTTCACCTTGTGAGAAGGAGGAGGAGACATTTTTTCTTTGTACATGTTAATTCAATTTTTTGTTTATGTGAAAATATTGTATTCACACATGAAATGTGAGGAGGCACATTTCACATATGACATTTTCTTAAGGGCTTAGAAATTATTTTAGTTTGATAACTTTTGCTTCAAACAATGCATGTTTTTGTTTTTTTGTGGCAGTTTTGAGAAGTGTTTGTGTTAATCTGGCTGCAGATCTGATTTGTAGTTCAACAGTCTGTCCTGCTGGCAGCGTAAAGACTACTGCATGTGTGAGAGATCTGGTTTGTCTGTGTTCATATGTGAGCTGTTTGCACATGTGTCGGGTTTGTCTGTGTTCATATTGGTTTGTGAGTGTCCTGAGTCAGCAGAGTCCCAGTAATTACCCATAGATCCAGAGGCAGAGGAGCTCTGCAGCGCTGACAGGGGGAGCATCATTTCCCGGGTGCTCCCAGGGACCGCAGACTGCAATAACACCACTCAACAGGCCTATCAAGTTGATCCACATCACATTTTCACACAATTGCAAACGCCTAACCTATTTATGCTGTAAACAACAGCAGCAAGCTAATAAAACAACTCATTGCTGTGTGTGGATGTAATCCAATGAAGTGCCTTCTTAAATGATGTCTCTTGTATTGTGCACAATATTGGGTAAAGAAATGTTGGTCCCAATATGTCTTTGATGAGCATAATGAGACTTTTCAATAACAAATTCATAAAGAATGTATGAATTCAGGCATAACTGGAGCCGTCGCTGTCGACGAGGTCTGCCAAAATGTTGGGTTCACTTTGTGTCACCGTCCCGTGGAGCTGAAATAGTCTCAAATTCCTCAGCAGCGGCTTCATCGATGGCGACTCACAAACCTCATCACACAGGTTGATCTGACGTCTTATTGACATTTAAACATCAGACGCTGTTTGTCTTGAAGCTGTCACACCTACTGGGAACTGACACACGCTGACGGCCTCGGCTGAGTGGCATTTCATTGGATAACGTCTGAACAGGTTATTGCTTGTATTTGAAGCCGATGCATTGTAGATATTACGATAATCTTGTTTTCATCTGCAGAGTTTATAATCTGATCACCACTTACAGAAACTAATCAAATACTGTAATACTGTACTGTGATACTGTAGATTTCAGCGATATACACTTTCTCAAGTCAAACAGAAGTCCACAGTACCAGTACTTCTTGCACATTGCATGCCTGTGTAATTTCACATTTTCTAAACACACTTCTTTGCGTGCTAGTTAGCCTGACATATTGCTAGCAGGCTACTTAGCCTGACGTGAGGTGGCAGCTAGGAGAGCATGTGAGGTAGCTGAGGGTGTTTATCTGGTGGTTGCGTGTTAGGTTGAGCATGCTGGCTAACTTTACATGTTGTGGCTGGTTGTTGGTGGTTAGCAGGCTGTTAGTTGGTGACAAAAGTGAATATAACCTGCGGGTTGTGTTGAGTGTGGTGGCGCAGGACAAGAGGAAAGATGCTGAAAATACGGTTCACTCTTCTCAGTGTCGTGGGTCCAACTACACATCCTGATACCCCCTGCAGGGCCGAGTGATGGGCCAAAACATAATTTAACATGAAGACTGAGCTTCCACAGGAATGCTTATCCAACCTTCGCCATATGTGATTGTGTATTGAGAACCGCTGTCTCTCTACAAAAAACAAAACAGAAACAAAAATGAAAGTTGTAAAGTCAAAGGTAGTTGTAAAAGAAAAGTTGAGCACATTGAAAAATGGTTAAGAAATTCATATACAGTAGTTGAGAGTTGCTGTAAATGAATCTTTTTGTGGCCCATTCCTTAGTTTGAAGGGTTTTTCTAGTTTATTACAACTGAGATCTTATTTTACTAATTTCTACCAGTAAAAACAACATTTGTGCCCATCAAATTAATCTTTAATTTTTGGGAACACAGCAACATTGCCTCAACCGTCTGACAGCGCAAGCAGTAAAAACAAAACATAAAGATGAAGTGTGAAGCTTACTCATGGTTCTACCTCAACATGAGGAAAAGTCTGATGGTTTGGTTAAACTGTTTGTATTATTGTCTGGCCAAAAAGACCAGTGGTGCACTGTGAATTTGGGCTATACAAATAAAATTTGATTTGATTTGATTTGATTTGAGTATCGGTGAAAATGGATGAGTGGTATCTTATTCAGCACAGTCATAAACATACTTACTTCAACCTGGAACAGCTGCCCTTTATATTTTATCGTACTCTGATCACAAACAAATCCACTACGCTTTTGGAGCGAGCTCATTTGGAAGTCAGTGCACTTTTCCCTGGTGAATACACCCTCTGCCCTTCCCCCTTGCGCTTTTATTTTTAATTAACCTCTCAAAGATACTGTGTTGTTGCTTCCTGTGTCTGTGCCAGCGAGGTTAATGATTTCACCAGTCCAGGGAGACGCTGCAGAGGACAGATCAATGCACCTCAATTCCCTGCGCCTCATGTTCAGTCTCACTTGCCGGACCACAGTGAAAAGGAGCAGGGGCCGATACTGATTGTGTAGCAGTGGACAGCACTCTGCATGTCAACAAACAGACGAGCACGCAAACGTGCACAAGGCTCATTCAAGACACGCACACACAAACATCCACATTTAAAACATATGAAGAGGAGACACAGAGACACTGCACACTAACTGCAGGATCACCAAAAAATTATCTCAATCTAAATTCACAAAAACTGCACAATGAATTCCAGTGGTGCACTAGATCTAATGTGATAATCAGCTGTAAGCACATTGGAAGCACCGGGAAGTTTTAAACAAACACGGCTTTCAGTCCTGTGTAATCCTTTAATGGACCGGGCCGAAAACAGGCTCTAATTAATTGTGAATCTGTCAATACTGAGCTGAACGCGTGAGGTTGTGTTGACTCATTTACACGCTCAGTGAAGGATCATTGACTTTTTGTCAGCGTGGATGTTTATTTTTAAATATTGACCCAGAGGTGATAATGAGCAGCTCTGGGATACATTAAAAAGACATTTAAAGAGCAGTTAAACTGCTTCAGTAAAATACAATACGATCTTCAAATCCATAAGAGGATTTAACACTTTACATTTTCAACAGTTTGGTGTTTGGCAGACAGACTGGATGCCTGCAGCTCTACAAAGGACTCAGTACTGAGGGTTTGGTTTGTTGGTGCTTGTTAGCTCTTCATTTTTGTTGGGTCCTGTGTTCAGACGTGAGCTCGTTGCCTGGTCCACATGCATGGAGTTTACTGTGCATGTCCACCTTTACATGCATGAATAAAACACGTAAATTAAAAACATTAGAGAATTGAGAAACGTCACGCCTCAGTATCTCAAAATAACCGAACACACATGGAAAGCAGCAATTTCAAGCCTGGAAAACGCTGCATCTCGGCTGTTTCTCCCTTCGGACATGAATGACTAAACGCTATGAAACAGCATATGATAGAGCCGTTAAAGCACCAGAACTAAGTTGGCCTGCTGACAAGAGGACGGGGGCTCCCCGTTGAGCTCATCTCAGCACGTCTCCATGACTATCTGCGAAACACTTAGTCTTCCACTCACAATAACCCTGTGCTTCTCTCGACTCCCTCCCTCCTTCCCTTCGCCTTGATATGTAACAGAACTCAGAGGGAAGATGAAGTAGACGTACATAATCAGAGCCGGGCCTTTCCCCCCCATTGCGTCTCCATCAAACCAGCAAGACCATCACCGCTATCCCCTGCTCGTGAGCGTCTTTGAAACATCAAAACTGACCGAACGCAGGGAGCCGGGACATTAAAGACCGCCTGTTCAGAGTGCTGCAGGTATGCAGCGTATTGGCCTGAGCTCTGAACCGACCCCACGCTGGGCTCCGTTCACATTTGGATGTCTCTATCTGTGGAAAATTCACCCCTTCCCCACCTCGACCTCCTATCCCCACTCCCCCGCCTCCTGCTAGAGCAGAGCTGGCAGCCAGGATGCATCAATCACTGCACGCCAGGGGGATGACATCATGGCACATTGGCAGGGCTATCTAAGCAGGGATAGGGAGTTTTTCTGGAGGGCTAACAGAGATAAATAGAACTCCTCTTGGTTCCATCCTTCTCCGTGAGAACCTCGTCTTTATCAAGGCTGGAGGACGATGAGCCTGACTAGTGTCCTCGGCTTTTTGGCCCTGCTCTCCACTTTTCTTCCCCATATTTGGCTGTGTGTCATTCGTTTTCATCAGCCACAAACGTTGTTGCTCCTCGTGCCCCGTGCCTCGTGTTTGTGTCATGAGTCTGAATGAAGTTTAATGACGTGCGGGTGCAGCTGATTTCTGCTATGTGCAACACGATCTGGGAAGACCCACCAAGATGATCAATAAATCGTGCCTCGAAAATAGTCTGCAAATGTTGTTCATCGTCAACACACACTTCTCATCTAATGCTTAACATTACAGTTCAGTCAGAAGCTTTTTGATTTATTGAGGAAGAGTAAAAATAGCAGCATCAAGTGCAGCATTTGCTGCAGTGTAGCAACATTTGCTGCAGTGTAGCAACATTTGCTGCAGTGTAGCAGCATGTATAAATGATCGGCAGCTTGTATCAAAGACCAGCTGGAATTATGTTCATGTGAAAATGGAAAATAGCCGACAGCGTTGTGAAAAGTTAAGTAAAAGTCAAGATATTGTGATAAAATTGGACTTTGGTATCAGTGAAAGTCACCTACACAGATAGTACTTTCAGAAAAATATGAAATGTGCTGATTATTTTCTTTTTATTTGACTGATGTAAAAAAATATATCTTAAAATGTGTAACTTTGACTCTGGTAGTAATCTGCAAAGTAACTAGTAACTAAATGTATCAAATAAATATAGTGGAGTAAAAGTTAGCGTTGTATAAAGTACCCAAAAGTCTAAAGTCATACTTTTAAAGTAAAGATATTGTGATTAAATATTCCTTCGGTAAAAATGAAAGTCACTCATACAAATAGTACTCGAGTATCTGAAGTATCTGATATGAAATGTACTTAAGTATCAAAAATACAAGTAAATTATAAATATATTTACATGTATACTATTGGTCATCAGAGCTTATATTCAGCATTTTACTGATTCTTGGAATCAGTGTTTTATTTATTTATTTATAAAATAAATTAATTTAAACAGGCACTGATTTGTCTCTGATGCAGCACGTCATCTGAAAAGTAACTAGTAACTAAAGTTATTAAACTAATGTAGTGAGTAAAAAGCAAAATAGTTGCCTCCAAAATGTAGCAGACCAGAAAATGGAAATACTCAAGTAAAGTACAAGTACCTCAGAATTGTGCTTAAGTACAATACTGGAGTAAAATCATTGATGATCACTGATAACCGTTATTATTAGCTGCTGGTTGTTGTGAAGTATCATCCTTTCATGTAAACCTGAACTACATGATGGATTGTGGTTATTTGTTATGAGCTTAGTTGATACACTTTATATATGACATTATTTTGCATATAGTCTGTCGACTCCCTCCAGAAAAACTTAGGAACATGTTTGTGAATCTTTTCTAATCTGGTTAATCAAAAGTAATAATAAAACACACCTCTTCTCCGAGCACTGTGAGAAGAGCATGACTGACACAGGAGAAACTGATATGGGAGAGAAAATCTGGTTCTGCTTTCGCCCCTCGTCTCTCTTTTGGCCTGTGAGAGCCAATAAATCCTGAATCCAGAGCTATTAGATTGACAGAGCTGAGCGCTGTTTGATGTTCAGATGTCTGAGAGCGGCCTCTGCACATTCCAGGGGCCAAATGCGGTTTGGCTGTCATCAGCAGGCCTACTTTTGGACATCGGTGGCATGCATGTCAATTATCCATGCCTTTGACAATTATGTGTCCGAGATAATGCTTATCTTTCCACCTTTTCACCTGTGCTGAAACTCTGCAAGGCCGCACTATCAACATGGTGAAGATACCAGAGAGGATGCTTCAGTCTGGCACCAAGTCTCGCCTCGTGAAGGACGAGCGCTTCAGAAATAAATCTCTAAAAAAAAAACAACCTAACAACCAAGTTAAGTTGGAAAAAAATTGGAAATGAAGAACAAATTCTGAGACAAATTTAAGGCTGATGCTTGTGTCCTCACTCGCATCTAGTCAAATACTGCAGCTTGCTCAGTGGCCTTAAGCTTCAGAATGTGATGCTTTACCTGCATACGTGAAGGGCTCCGTGGTCAAATTAGTATTTATAATATATATATATATAATAAATATGTAACGTCCGGTTAGAATTTCAGAATAAAGCTCGCTGATAGACAGCTCACATATAATGAAATATAATGACTTTCGAACTGTAATTGATGTCAAATAGTTGTAGTCTTGTTAGGTTTAGGCACAAAAACGACTTGGTTAGGTTAAGACATAAACTCCCATTATTAGTTAGGTTTAGGAGGTAGCTTCACCGTATGACCCACCTGACCACCAACCCACCCCCCTTTTCTTGCTCTCTATACTCCTGCACTAGAGGGGCGCCTGAAGAAGTGACACTTTAAGGCTTCCTACAGTGTCAGACTGAGAAACAGAGAGCCACTGACTGCTGTATTTGAGTGAGAATGGGCTGAAAATACACTGTTGGTTGTGAGTGTCAATGGAAAAGCATTTTGGCAGAAAGCCTCAATGACAAATAGATTAAACAAACCATAGCAAAGGATTCTCAAATTAAGAGAATAATCAAGAAAAGATAAATCCTTGCAAGATAACTTATAAGTGCAGCCTTAAATGAATACATTTACAATCTAAAGGGGGATAAGGAAACAACCGAAGTCAATCATTGCACTGTAGGTCATGCAACTTACGTTTAAAAAAATATCACATTCTCATGCTCAGTTAAAAAAGAGAAAAGACATCCCGTCCTCAAAAGTGGGACATTTAATTCTCTGCTCCCAACTTCTTGTCCAAGCTGGACAGCACTCAGGATAATAAATTACCCTCTCAAGTACACCGTTGAGGTTTTAAGCGCAGGGATGAGGCCAAGGGAAAAGGGAAAATTGTGTGACCCGGCGACCTACAAACTCTTAACCCCTGGCCTAAGTCCTGGGCGCCTCCCTGAGAGCTCTCAAAAAAAGCCTGAGTCAAACATCACATTTGGACTTTGTCTGTGTGACCTTTACACGAGCTGTCACTCCAGGTGCTCGCTTCATTTCTATACACCAAGCAGAGAGAGGGGGAGGAGAGAGGGGGAGAGAGGGGAGGAGGGATGAGAGCTACTGACGATGGATAGTCTTGGTGATTAAAATTAAACACACCCCCCAGGAATTTCTTGCTGATTCTCATTATTTCCGCATTATTTTTTTCCCTCCCTCCCTCTCACCTCTCCTCTGCGTACACCAAAGACAGGAGAGGTAGTGAACGAGTGAGAGACATGTTGACAACAGGGTGCTAAGTGGATTTGAGTTATGGGCAGTTGGGCGATGTGTTTGTTTAACCATCTGGTAGCAACTCCCTCAGTTTTGTGATGGAGTGCCTGTGGAGGGAGGGAGTCCAGTCCCAATATATGGATGCATACATTCACATGTACTGTTGATCTGACAGGGTCAAGCTTAAGGAGAGCAGAGTGATGCCCTTCTGATGAGCTCATTTCCCAAAAACTATACAACATGAGCACAAAATGACCATGGCGGCTATCTTAATGACCTTAAATAAAGAATCAGAGTTGTTCTCATCAGTTTGAACTGATAGACTATCCTTTAACAATAATATTTTGTTTATGTTTTGTGCTTTTTCTCCATCATTTATCAAATGTTAGATATATTGTTTTTGGAGGAAAATAAAGGACTTATACATCGACAGAATGAGATCACCACAGTTCCTTCAGAAGATGTCAACACAAGAGGCCCCTTTAACCAAAGAGGCTGATATCGATATGCACACATAAAAACACTCTTATCTCTACATAAATCCACAAGCAGCCTATCGTCTCTAACACTGTGTCAAACAACATGCCAGATCCCAGTTATCATTTCCCAGCTTTCTCCTGCTGTGTAGTGAGGACTTCTTACAGTTGAAAGTCTCCTTGTGTGCAAACGCATTGTTCATCTTCACCAATTACATGTGAGGTGGCAGTAACCAAATTAGGCACCTCTTATTGAGGCGGTGACGTGGAGTTCTGAAGTAATTACTCCGCCTTTTAATAACGCGCCCGGCAAAGTCACTTTTTAATCTCAGCATCCTGAATTATTAAGCAGCTGTGTTCCCCTTTGCTTTCACCAGATCACTTCCTCTCAGAGGCTGAATGCACTGTGATAGACGGCAGCATGGTCCATTAATGTTCAGAAATTAACATTATGCGATTAAATCTTCCGTTACATAAAGACCGGTCCTCAAAATGTACTACTTTCCGTAAGCTAAAATACACAAATACAAGTTAACACAACTGTCTTCTTGGTAGAATTACTTCTTGGTGACAGCACTACACATTTTAACAGTGTATGTCTACAACATTTTGAGTCATCACTGAGAGGATCATGTTCAATATATTCATTTCTATTTTTGCTTTTATTGCAGAAAAAAAAACGATACTAAAAAACAATGAAACCCACAAACCAAATACTAGTTATAGGGTTTCATGTTGTTCAGAGAAACAAGGTGGCTTTACCTTCCAACAAAACACAATCGTATAGTAAAGGTATTGACATTGTTAACATATGTGTATGTGTTGTCTGAAACTACAGATTCATGCTATTGTGAAGTCAAATGTGACTTTCTCAAGAAAGGAACTCAGTGCAGCATCATCAATAGGGTCATGAAAGTTAAAATTACAATAGATATAATTAAAGTAGCTGTAATATCATTCATTGTCTTGGAATTTATGTAAAAACAAGAACAAGGTTGACACGTAATGTACTTCAGTAGCATCAATAACATCTAGAGTGAGTTACAGAAGTTACATGATCAAACTTACAGATGTAGTTTTCACCTTAAAGGCGACCGTTTCACATTGATAACAGTCCAAAAGACATAATATGTTATAATATTTCGAAATGTTTGTCAGCTAGCTTTATTTTGAAAGTCTAAACGGACTAGCTGCTAATAGAGGATCATAGTTTAAAGCTTGAGATACTGACCAAGCTGCCGTATTTGACGACTTGAGTAGAGCCTGACCGATAAAGGATTTTTAAGGCCGATACCGATACAAATATTTGGTGATTTAAAAATCCGATATTCCGATATATCAGCCGATATATATATATATACAGTATATAAAAAAAAATCCAGAAAAGTGTAACAAAACATACAACAGATTTCCGTAACATTAGTTATTTGTAGTTATTTATGAGTCCTCACTGAAATAATATGATAATTCAGTTTCACTCTCGGCTTACACGTTACAGCAGCAAAACTGGACATGGTAGTCACAAATTTTGTCATGCTTATTTGAGTTAAGAGAACTGATGAGGATGTTCTTTTAATTGTCATTCAAGCAATGTATTTCTCGTGACAGTTGCCATGAGCACACTCCACCGATGATCTCACTCGTGGGTAACTGGTTCGCTCTGCCCGACTCTGGCTGGATCAGCTGGTTGTCGGGTTTGTGCCACCAACAGGGACGTTGTAGAGCGTCCTCTGGTGGACAAAATATGCAACGCCAACACTCATAACATGGTTGAAGGGTGTTTCGTCCGTTCTTATTTTATTTTTTAAATATTAATTTATCGGCCATTATAAATGCCGATACCGATAGTTTGGAAAATGCCTAATATCGGCCGATAATATCGGCCAGCCGATATATCGGTCGGGCTCTACTTGAGAGTGAAATAAAGTTGGGACGATAACGGATGCGCAGTAGCATCAGTCATGTCTGACAAAGGCAGACTATTTGACCATGAAACGTGTTGGCTGAAGACACTCCATGTGTAGGATGGAGGTTTTCTGATTTCAGGGTAAACAAAGACTGAGCCCTCATAAGTATATATAATATCCACGCCACGCAGATACTAACGAGACACTTTCTCGTTTGTTGCAGCTATCGATCCCACTTCCTCTCCCTATCCTCGTCTAAAGTTGAGTTAAAAGTTGTCATTAGAAGTCCAGGACTGACTCCAGCATTCAGTGTAAATAATGATTTTGTTAGCTTTGCTAAACTTCCACCATGCTGATGCCAAAGACAGTGAAAGACTTCTAAGCACCGCTAATTTCATGCATTTTGTTCCAAACAGGCCAGTGAACAGAACCTAGAAATTCTTCCTCTTTCTCTTTCCAGCAACGCCACAGTGACACAAAAGCTAATAGAAACTTTATCATGTCTACAGAGAGAGCAGCAGCAAGTTAGTTAGTGTTGGCAATCAGAGCATCGACCCTCAGTAAAGTCCAAGAGTTTGGATCGATGAAAGTCATTCTCTAACGGGGGCACATGGAAGTTGAAAATCCTGATTTCTGCTTTAGCACCTCATTCTGTTTTTCACCTCCTCCATCTTGGAGAAATGTCAGGAGAACAATAAATGTATAAAAGGTCAGCGGCGTACTAACAGACCCTTCCAAGCTTTCATTACATTTGCTGTTGGCTATAGCAGAGGCGCTTGGGCAACGGTGCTGACATTTGGTTTGTTTTTACACCATGTTGAGTCTCACACTGTTGTAGCTCCTAATAATGTCAGAGGGAAAGATCTCGGGGCAGCTTGGTTGTAGTTATTGCTACTGTGCAGGGACAGAAATAGCTTTATGATTCATATGGCAAGACTACCATTGACAACACAATCGATCCACAAGGTAACGCTTTTAAAGTGTGAGGGAGCACCTCTCCTTGGCTTGATTTTCTGCTTTCCTATTTGTCTTTTTCATGCATGATGATGTTGAAATATGAAGTGTGAAATGGCATTAATGCTTTCAGACTTGGCAGTTTCATTCAGAGAAATGTTCTTCAGTTTTTTGATGGTCTGCTTTCTTTGTTTTGTGAAGAGTAAAGTCAGAAGGTGCTGAGTTTCCGTCAGAGAAAAGTCGGTTCTGCACAATATTAGCAAATCGTTTCGCAACTTGCTGTGACAAAATCAATTGCAATGATTTGTGTTTGGACACTTTTGAAGCAGGAAACACAGATGCATGCCTACACGTGAAGACATCCATGTGGTGAAGAGAAAAAAAACATTCTGTAATTCATCACTCCTACTCTGACCATATGAAGATGTCAAACCCAACCGAGGCTGTAAACTCTGGGTCTGCAGCTACGTGACGTTCGAAAAGAAAGAAAGGATCCTAATGACAGATTAGATGATGTACATCATCATCATCATCATCCCTTTGAGCTCGTCACACTCCATAAATAAAGCTCGAGTTGTGTTTTCTCATGTAATCCCTCCTCTCACCCACTGTTTTCTTTTGGTCTGTGTCAAACAGAGAAATCAGGCACAGAGAATTTCCCACTTGAACGCATGTAATTCAGATCTATCACAATCTTTGTGCCTTGCCTTACCAGCTGATCAAGTGACTGCATCAAACCACGGCGCAGGTTAATAAAGTTTGGGCTGCAGCGTGTAAATTGTCAATTTGCCTTGGCTGGGCGCTCAGGGGCTGCAGGGGGAAAGAAAACACAGTCGGGTGACTCAATTGACACTCCTTCCAGGTCAGAGGTTAATGAATGATTATTTCTGGCTCCCAGCAGGCGTTGCCCACTCTCCCGTGGCCAGGAGGGTGAAAGAAACTCAATTTAGGCAAGATAAATCCCAGGGAGATAATTTGCTGTGATTTAATCAGCACTGGACTGATTGCTGTAGACAAGGAAAACATAACTAAGAGGAATTGGTTTATTGACCCCCTTTAAAAAAAACACAATGACTTGCAGAGGATTCAGTGGGTGTTAATCCATAGAAAGTGATTTAATGGCCAGTGATTACTGCGCATTATCGGTGAAGGTGCAGCCTTTGTAAGTGTAAATGATTCACAAGATGAACTGTATGAAAACTGGTGGATTAACAGGACTGACCTACTGTATTTAAGGGAACAGTTCACCCACAAATGAAATTCAGTTATTTATCTACTCACCCCCATGTGGGTGGAAAGTAGGGTGAAGCTCCAGGAATGTTCTGTATCATCAGGAGGAGATGATGGCTGAGCCTGACTTTATATCATCAGGAGGAGATGATGATGGCTGAGCCTGACTTTATATCATCAGGAGGAGATGATGGCTGAGCCTGACTTTATATCATCAGGAGGAGATGATGGCTGAGCCTGACTTTATATCATCAGGAGGGAGGAGATGATGGCTGAGCCTGACTTTATATCATCAGGAGGGAGGAGATGATGGCTGAGCCTGACTTTATATCATCAGGAGGAGATGATGGCTGAGCCTGACTTTATATCATCAGGAGGGAGGAGATGATGGCTGAGCCTGACTTTATATCATCAGGAGGGAGGAGATGATGGCTGAGCCTGACTTTATATCATCAGGAGGAGATGATGATGGCTGAGCCTGACTTTATATAATCAGGAGGAGATGATGACTGAGCCTGACTTTATATCATCAGGAGGAGATGATGGCTGAGCCTGACTTTATATCATCAGGAGGGAGGAGATGATGGCTGAGCCTGACTTTATATAATCAGGAGGAGATGATGACTGAGCCTGACTTTATATCATCAGGAGGAGATGATGGCTGAGCCTGACTTTATATCATCAGGAGGGAGGAGATGATGGCTGAGCCTGACTTTATATCATCAGGAGGAGATTATGGCTGAGCCTGACTTTATATCATCAGGAGGAGATGATGGCTGAGCCTGACTTTATATAATCAGGAGGGAGGAGATGATGACTGAGCCTGACTTTATATCATCAGGAGGGAGGAGATGATGGCTGAGCCTGACTTTATATCATCAGGAGGAGATGATGGCTGAGCCTGACTTTATATCATCAGGAGGGAGGAGATGATGACTGAGCCTGACTTTATATCATCAGGAGGGAGGAGATGATGGCTGAGCCTGACTTTATATCATCAGGAGGATTTGATGACTGAGCCTGACTTTATATCATCAGGAGGAGATGATGACTGAGCCTGACTTTATATCATCAGGAGGGAGGAGATGATGGCTGAGCCTGACTTTATATCATCAGGAGGGAGGAGATGATGGCTGAGCCTGACTTTATATCATCAGGAGGAGATGATGGCTGAGCCTGACTTTATATCATCAGGAGGGAGGAGATGATGACTGGATTTTCATTTTTGGGTGAACTGTTCCTTTTAGTTAAAAACAGGGATCTTAACAATTATGCTGAGATTTCAGAAAAAGAGACAGAAAAAAGGAAGAACTATTTCAATGTGGTTTCCTTTCACCCCAGTGATGCAACAGCTTTGAAACACATTATTGTGTGAAACTGTCTGTGTGTGTGACCTGAACTCAAATCACTCCTCCTGACTCCTGACCCAGAACTCCGCTCACGGAAAACTGCCGAGGCGAAATGAGAAGAGCGACAGAGTTCAGGATAGATTTGATTTCACTCCGGGCCAGGTGTGGGCTTTGTACTTGCCACGAACCGTACCGGAGCTCCGGCCTTCCCATCCAGCGCCGTATTATTTATACCCACTTTGGAGGCTGCGTGACAACGTAATTGCTAACGCCTACATCAGAAGTGCATAAGAAGGAATGTCCACCATACCACTCTGCAAAACCTGAGGCCTAACCGGCAAATGTGTCGAAGTTGCAGATAAAAACAGGATGTCGAACATTTTTGTGACCTTTATTCATTGAAGATGAAATTAATGAGCTTGCACAAAGAATTCCCAGTCTGAGAGCCAAGGATTCAGATCGCACATCGACACATTTGTGAGTACTGAACACATTTGCAAAATCCTGTTTGTACTTTCACACAGTTTGAAATCTGCTTTCCTAACTTTGTCCAGCTGTTTTGGCAGCTTCTTATAGCAGCTGAGAACACGAGAGCCACATGCTAACCAAACTTACTTCACAGTGATGTCTGTCCTGAAGCGGGTAAAGAGCTCTACTGTTCGCTGACATGTAGTGACATCATTTGTCTTAATCTGCCTCTCTTCTTCTTTTCATAAGTAACATTCAGAGAGCCTGTCGCTGCTCTGCAGCTACTCAGGAATATATAGGAGACTGATTTGTGTGTTTGAAGTCAAGTGTTCTCTCAAATTATACAGACACTTTATTTCTATGTTTGTTGAGTAGTTCTGTCATCAACATGCGTTCATAGAAACTTCAGATCAGATCAGATCTGGATGAGGCAGAGTTGGGGTCGTTGTATTGTATTTTAACATCATCAACGTCATTTTTTTTTTAACTCTTCAACAGTTTGAAGACGTAGCACTCTGGCAGAGATCTGAGCTGGACTTGACTCACTACTATACTTGATGTCAGAATGAATGAATGAAGGAACAATTCATTTTTTATTTTCATGTCTGGTCATTTACAGTAGACGACCCATCCCTCATGTGATTATTCAGACACATTAACTTACAACATGTTAACCCTCCATCATCTAGCAGCTCAATACATCAACATCATCTCAACATAAACAGAGACATCCCCCAGATAGTAACTCTATAGTCCTAGTAAGAGATCTACAGACACACGACACAATACATACATCCAATAAAAACAAAAGCTACATCTGTATCCATGAGTAACTATATCTGATCCAGTTCATAAATCATGTAGAAATCATGAAGAGGAGTTTATGTATCATATGTGACTTTTCTCCTTCTCCCACACTTTACAGTAATAATCAGAAAATTAATCAAATAGGTTTTCAGTTACAGCTCCATCCTCATCAGATCTGAATCAGGAACATGAGCTGTTTTGAGCGTTTGACAGGGACTGCTGTAGTCCCATAGCAGCAATTCACACACATTAACTGCATATAAAATTCCTGTATAAGTGATTTAGTTGGAGGAAGATGTGTTCTTCTACAAGATGAGAGTATCACAGTAAATGTAATCTGTTGCTGACTAAATCACTCATTAGTTCAGTAGATTTTGGAGCAAACATATCCACATTTTCGTCCCACCCACCCAAATCTGCTGCAGCCTCGAACATTTGTCTGAACCGGCGCAGGGGGACTTCATTTCTCACATCGGCGGTGGACAGTTGTCCTTTGGGTTAATGGCTCACTGAAGACCTGAATCAGACCCAGATGAAAGCGACCTAAAGGGCCCTCATTTTTCCCCATTAATCATCCTTGTTTTCTTTACGGTGATCTTTTCACCCCGTTTTTAAGTACCTGTCTGTTTTCTGGAAAGAGGCTCGTCCAGGGTCCAAGGGGCCAACTGGAGGCCTGTCCGATCCCCGTCCCCTCCTCCCAAGCAGTCCCAGGAGCTCTGAATCAGGCCCCCAGGTTTAATGGCTTTTGTAATGGCAAATTATAAGCCGCTACAAGGGTAAGATTAATTGAAGGGTGGTCTCAGGCCGCTGCTTGGCTTAGGCTACAGCGTAACTTGAGACGTTAGCGTTGCACTGAAAAATGCGGGCGTCTGTCTTGTCGGCCAAAGGCATCAGAGATTCATGAACTCTCGTGACATGACGTTTTACCAAGGCCTGTATTTTGGTTGCCCGGAGGGGCCATCTGACTTTAAAGAAATCATTATCATTTGTAAAATTAACCAATTGTTTTGTCAGATTTTTCAGCGCCGCCATCATTCCTGCGCTAATAGATTTGCTGTGAGCCAGTGACCACTTACTTCACTCCCAGGATATGCGGTTACATTGCTCCGTATTATAATTCTGCCCCCGGAAAGCAAAAACTTAAGATCCAAATCATCTCCGTTACAGTAAGAGTAGTGATTTAGATTGCAATATATGGGGGAGTAAAAGGAAAAGCAACTACAGGCTCAATTTGTCAAAATAACCGCAACGGGTCCCAAGACTGTTCTCATTAGTCTCCCCGGGATATGAAACACAGCTCATGCTTTGAGTAAAGCAACAAAGAGACCAAGGCCGGGGCATTTAAGTAGATAATGATTCCCAACACTACACTCACAGCAGTCCACCACTTCTTATTTTTCCTCTTACATGTTTTACTTGGACAAAGATTTTGTCCATCAGACCACAAGTTAATGAGTTTATTATCTTTAATAAAGCACTAATCAGGAAATAAAATGTCACGGTAGGTACAGTTGTAATGTAATAATAGTGCTGCAAACCGCAATATTATCACTACATTATTAAAGGCTACCAAATAGACTCCAAATGAGCTCTCTGCCAAAACACTCTTATTGTCTCCGCCAAGGAGCTCGTGTTTTCTCCCGTGTCTGTTTGTTGGTTGTTTGTTGGTTTGTCAGCACGATTTTTACTCTGGTATCTATGAGTGACTACAATTTGATGCTGATTCAAAGAAAAATGCAGATGCAGTGGATTTAAACATTATTTATTTGATATTGGATTGGGCTCGATTGTCTTTAAAGGATAACTACCGTTTTTTACAACCTGGACCTTATTTCTAGCAAAATATATGATCATTTACTCACCCAGATAACTTTGGTTTCATTTGGTGTCGTTCGGAAGAAATTAGATCCAGTGGAGTGCCGATATATCCATATAATGCGAGTGACGGGGCACCGAAGCGCAGCCTCTATGAGCATTATCTGCCACGAAACTAGTTCATTTCACCAATATTTTGTTACAATACGCTCGTGCTATTCCCCTCTGAGTCCGGGCTCGTCTGTTGTCAACATCCGGGGTCTGTAGGTTGACCTACTACCTCTGACCTGGAAGATGTCGTCTGTGAGCTGCGCGCACCCGCGACAGCCGGCTTGTTTACCTGTAGCTGCTGCTGCTAGTTTGACCCCGGATGTTGATAACAGACGAGCCCGGACTCAGAGGGGAATAGCACGAGCATATCGTAACAAAATATTGGTGAAATGAACTAGTTTCGTGGCAGATAATGTGTTATATAGAGGCTGTGTGTCGCTGCCCCGTCACTCGCATTATATGGATATATCGGCGCTACACTGGATCTAATTTCGTCCGAATGACGCCAAATGACACCAAAGTTATCTGGGTGAGTAAATGATCATATATTTTGCTAGAAATAAGGTCCAGGTTGTAAAAAACGGTAGTTATCCTTTAAGGAGACCGTTGGCCTCGGTGGAGGTTTGAAATCTACTGAGTGCCATTTTAGTGTTTTGTAATTGTGGGCAATAATACATTTGCCCCAAAAACTATAATATAAATTAAGTATTATGCCATTCAATTTATTGTGAGGTAACACTGCTCTCTAAATATGTCGGCTCCATAATTATTAATTGTTTTTCATCATGTGAATATGAATATGGCAGGAAGAGTGGCACTTGGCACAGGAAGTCAGACAGTTAAGGGAATTTCCAGATCAGAGTTCTGATTTTTGCATAATAATAAAGTGTTTGCTTTCTGCCAGTAACCCAACATGAAGTCTGACTTTTGGAAAACGTTTGGACAAACCTGAACCATCAGATTTTGAGCCCGTTTGACAAATCACGTTTCAGAAAAAGCAGTTTTAGCGTGATTATTGGTGAATGCTATTTGTTGTTCATGGACATCTGCCTTTCAGTGTCGTTTCCTTATTATTGTCTTTGTAATAAGGCTTTACAAGTCTACAAAATTAGGTTGAAAGTGTGTATTTTATATATGAAATCCTGTGGAAACATGTCTGAACAGACTCTTGAGTCAGCGAGAATGTTAGTTTGTCAATCACACGGTAAGTGCAGCTAATGAATTGTCTCGAGCTGAACATGAAAGAAAAGCCTCGCTGCACGAACGCCACTAAAACAGTGTGAGCTTCACCTCTTCACACCTCTGCACCAAACTGGCCTCAGTCAAAGTGAGGAGAACAAAATGGACCAACAGCCCGAACGTGTCGACACTTATCCACTCAAATCTGTCCACGTGGATCGAATTCTCATTGTGCTCTCTGATACAAACAACGGTAGAGTCTTGGCAGTGTTTGCCTCCGAACAGCATTTGACCTCTTCCAAGAATGCAATGGAACAGGAGGAAGGGAAAAAAAGAAAGAGAGAAAGAAATGCAAACGAAATGGGAGGCCCAAGCGCCACGCTCATATCTCATCTCTATTAACGGGTTTACGGGTGACCCCAGGGATCCTCGTAAAACTTTACGTGGAGGTTTCAGTTAGAGTTCCCTTTAAAAGAATGAAAGAAATTGGTTAGTTTATGGTTAGCCTTCAGAATTTTATGGCATGTTTTACTTAAGTTCCCATTTTTACAGATCCTGGTTCCAATTAGCGGAGTAGCAGTGCACAAGGCTAAACTGAGCTCCTCTCTACTCTCAGGGTACAGCAACAACAGAAAATATGAAGGGTCACTTAATTGACTGTTGATCTCCCAGGACACATTCGGGTCAAGTGCAGAGGCGTGGAGATGGGGTTGGAGGATCAATGTTACTGAAGAGCTGTTGCCACTTGAGGAAATGTAGAGGCAGAGAAAACTGATCTCCTTAAATGAAAACTCCCCTGTAACCGGCAGCCATCCTCAAAGTGAAAGTTGTTCTTTGGCTGAATTCAGTGAACGAAAGATTTATGAAGGTATTGTTCAAACTTAAATTCCAACTCATTTCAGCTAAAGCACTACAGGTGAAATAACATTTTGTGCCATGCTCAGTTTTGCACATTTCAAGATCTTTTTGGTGGTCTTTGGTGGTCTTGGTTATTTATGAATTTCAATAAGATATGCAGGCTAAGACGTACTTACCTTTATCCCAGTGCACATCATGTGATAGCACACAAAGGTTGCCCATGTGTCTCAGTGCTGACACATACATTCACAGTAAAACTCCGGCCCAGTTGCTTAAATCTGTGTATAAATAACATTGCATGCAGTCACAAACGCTACTTTTACCTAAGTCCTTCCCATTAACGTTGGAAAACAGATGCATCCAAATGTCAGGTGATGTAGTTTAAAGAGTGAGAAAGTCCAGGGAGAGTGGAGGTTGGGCTTGATGGACTGGATCAAACAAACACAGGACTTCCACCCAGGAGACCGGTGCTCATGTCAACGTTGACTATTTTTAACTTTTGTCCAAATGTTAACGGATGTAACTTATATAAGTCATGTAACATACACAACTTCATCTTGTTCTAAACTGCAACTGTGAAGTGTCCACTTTGGTGACCATGAGGACGAAGGTCACCTGACTGGATCTGCTCTCCACAGAACTTGATAGACAATTGTCGTATCACCTGCACAAAAAATTGGATGCACTGCATGCACTTTGAAGTTGTGTGATATGAACGCAGATCCATGAAACCAGGTTGAAAACTCACACCAGAGCAACATCATAGGAAACCAGAGTACCTCCAATCCTGGACCTACTCACAGTCAGGTGACGTTGCTGACCAGCGAGTGATCAAGCAGTCATTGTAGTATCTTTGCAAACAAGATGTATCCTGTATCCTGTAAATACTGTCATATTTGCTCTTTAGCTTTAGGTCTACAGTCGTGCTCTGTCCAGACACTGGCGTCACAAGGTTTGCCGTATTTGATTTGACTATTTGCTAAACCTCATCCCCTGAAGTTACTGCAGCACCAGCCAAGCTTTGTGTGCTAGCATTGCATGTGGTAGTTCATATGATAGAATGACACATCAATCAAAAGTCTTGAACAATAGCTCCTTTATTTCTGACTGAACGGATGACAGCTGCTTCTCTTTTCTTGCTGGCTACCACTGATATTGCCAGCTGAGAAATGTACCTGTATTCTCTCAGCTGTAGCCAGAAGACATCAGCCCCAGGAGTTGGTTGAAAACCATCTCTAAGTTTCCAGCTGACTTCTTTTTAAACTACAATATCTAACACCCTGTGAAATGGTCTTAACATGCGAGACAGATCTGTTTTTCTGTAAATCATTGCTTAGTATTGACTTATTTTGAACCTGTTAGAACATGTTGTGATACCTTATTTTGCAGGACATCTACTTATTGAATTTAAATAACATTTCTTAACCAAACCCATACAACGTTTCCAACGGCAGTGAAGAACTGGTCTTCAAACTTCTGTTATAGTAGCGATAACTTTGCTAACATTATGAACAACAAAAACTGATTTTTCCAATGAGCTAACCCTATCAGTGAGCCAGCAGGCTGAGGAAGAGGAGGGTGTGGAGGTTGTTTATGGGCAAAGAAAGAGAAACATGCAGATGAATGATGGGACATGACACACGACAACAAGTCACAAATCCAGCGGAGGGCGTTCCAGGTATCGTGCCTCCAGGCAGGCGGTCACTTGGTGATCTAACGTCTCCTCCAAACCACCAGCGTGCCACGGCCGTCATCCCCTCCACCACCGCAGTGTGTTTACAAGTCCACAAACAAGGTGTCACACGGCGGTCGCATAAAAAGGCTGTTTAACGGGTTGAACACACACACACACACACACGAACTTGCAGATCCTCACCTCTTGACCTTGCCTGATATCTGTTTCTCTGATTCACGGTCATCTCTTTTCTCCCACTTTCCATCAATGCAACTTTTTTGTTTTTCTGTCTCAAATGTCTCGTTCACCCTCACACTCCTCCTGACACTTCTCCTTACTCTGTTTCATTCATCTACAATTGATGAATTTGTTGTGCCAGAAAATCTCCTCAGCCTTTCCTTATGTTATTGTTTAGCCACTGCAAATGGAAATTATCCTGCAGGAACAAAAGGAAGAAAAAGAGTTGAATGAGTTGACAAGCGTTCAGCTAATTTATCCTCTGATGTCCTTACAGGAGCTCGGATTTTTATGAGGCAGCTGTGTGGTTTCTATTTGGAGTCCGTTTCAATCTTTGTATTCCTGTGAAATGTTTTGGAAATGCAGCTGAAGTGTGTGAGAACGAAAGCCACAGAAATTCAGATGATTCAGTTTCTTTCTAGTCTGGCATGAACTGAGATAAAGGTACAACAAGGGAACATAACTTTTATGGGAAACAAATTTTAGCACAACACCTGTAGCCATTATCTTTTCTTCTTGTTTTCCTTGACATTAAGCTCTTTCTTGCTCATTTCCACACTTCCACCATCCTCTCTGGCTTTCACATACACACACACAAACACACATCTGTGGGGAATATATTTCAGAGTTTGACAGTCACATTGGCAACTTGAACGAACAGTGCCGGGAGACTGGATCAGTCCTTGTTACTGAAATGACTGATGAGGCAGGGTGACACACTTTCCTTTGATTCAGAGGAAATCCTCCATCTGATCATACACACACACACACACACACACACACACACACACACACACACAAACTCCAGTGCTGTCTCCAACAAATTTATGAGCAACAATTTTGTATTCGCAATTAAAATTTGGAGGAAATGCTGTTAAAAATTGAAAAGTTTCCAAAATACCACTAAAGAGGGAGGTCATGTGACAGCCATTTTTGTTTTAACAACAGAGACAACAGGTGAAACACTGAACATAGACTGTACATGTAAACATAGGATACATTCAATGCCTCTTATTTATATTTTTTCACTCCTTGATCCTCTTCAAATACATTTCCTTATTTTTCCTCCACATTGGTTCCTTGCATGTCTCCATTAATCCCCCCAAGAGCAACTAGGACGTAAAACGTGAATGCAGTTTAAGTGACTTTATGTTTCTGAACAATGTTTCCCTCAAAGTCCATCCAAAAACAAATGAGTAAATACAAGCAAACACGTATTAAAGCCCGAACATCAACAATCATTAGAAAATACGTGCGTGACTACAAAGCACATAAGTACTCAGACACAACACAAAGTGCACACACACACACACACACACACACACACACACACACACACACACACACATCCTGCAGATCTCCTGTGTGCCTCTGTGCCATGCTTTAGGAAGGAACTATACCCATAACACAGTGGTTGTTTCCTGCCTGCAGGAGCTTTAATAGGCGTCGGGGCAGCTGACTCACCAGGCAGGCTGCGGATGTCTTCCCTCAGACATGACACTTACAAGGTTAACAGGCACATCTCACTGTATTTACTTTAGTTGAAAAATAAAATCTGATTATGTTTTAATTCTCATGTATGTTATTTTATTTTGTATGCAGATGTAACTGCAGCTCAAGCGTTTACATTCTAAATGCAAACAGTGCCATAACCATGTTGTGTTTTTTTTAATGTATGTTCACCTATGAATTAATTGGGAAGAGTGGCACTTCTTCTGTCCACTCTTTGTCTCTTCAGAGACGAGGGCTCTCTCAGCTAACACAAACCAGACCGATCTTCTTTGAAATCCATCATTCTTCTGGCCAGAGGCACAACTGCCAAAGAAAATTTGTCTAGAATCCAAAATTGAAAAACCTTCATGTAGAAATGTTAAAATGTTAAAATAGCCGTTAAAAGACTAAAGTTTTCTTCATTCCCTCATTTGAAAATATTTGACATGTTTTTTGTGTCACACTTTGGTTTGCAGCTGACGTGACTCAGCCTTGTGTCGGGGGTTCGAGGCGATGCCTGCAGCCTCGTCTACCTTAACCCAGATGGGAGGCAACAGCTCTGGCTCAGTCCTTCAGCCTGCAGTCAGAGTCCAAGTGCTGCCTGGCCTCAGCAGTTATCACCAAATCCAAACTGGAACCCAGAGAGAAAAGCGATTTGGGCTGGAGGGCCAGACACAGAGGAGTTCTGGCTGCAAGTCCTGAGTGTTTGTTCCTCTCTCCAAAAAGCCTGTTGACTCAGACCTCATTCACACTGCGGGAGGATCACATGGAGGCGTTCAGCGATTTTGCAAATAAATTCTTTATAACTGTCATGGATTTATTTCATGTGTGAATCTGTCATGTCTGGAATACGTAAAGCAAACATTCCACTGTGTTTAGTGATAACAGACATCCAGTTTAATACGGATCTGAACACAGTCAGAATCTCTTCCTCTGCCGTCATCTTGTCATAAAAACTCAACCCAGTCGCCAGAAGAAATATTAGCGTCTTAAACCACAGACAAGTTCAAACTGTACATTTCTTTTCTTTATCTTGCACCTTTACATTTGTTTAGGTAGAATTTTATATTTCTCTCGTGTCACCACACTGTGCTTATGCAGCTTAAGTTTATGCACAAAAACCACTTGGTTAGAGTCAGAAAAATATCAAGGTTTGGCTTCAAATACCTGTTCTGTTCACCACGGACAGAGATGGTCCGATTTCCCATGAAAAGTAGCAGTTTTGGTTGCTACAAAAATGGCTCAAAATATTCTCAGGTCTTCTGAAAAAACCCCGGTTTGTTGCCACACATACGGATGGAAATATCCCCAGATGTCAGATATCAGATATCAGAACGGTCGGCTGTTTGGCAGACTTGTTGGCTGTATTAACGCCACCACCGTCCCCTCCAACTTCCAATGTGAAAGTCAGCTAATAACCATGTAATATTGACGTGATTCTCCATGTTTGGAACATTATATCCTGGAGACTGAGCTGGAAAAGTGGATACAGTTGTAGAATCAAAGTACTAAAGTCCTCATGCAGTCTTGTATCTGTTGCATCTGTTGTTGCAGTCATTTTAAATGCATCTATTGAAACACAGTGATTAACAGAGTGTGACACTTTTCAGTAAAATGTAAAAAAATGAAATTATATTTGAATGCATGAAAGATTGCATGGCATTAAAGATTCAGTAACAACCTGAGGTTTTGTTGTATGTTTCCAGAATCTTACAGTAGGTCATCTTATCTGAGCAGCTTAATGCTCCACGTGTTGGTTTGAATCACTGACACTGTTGAAAGGATCTGTTTCTACAGGCGTCCTGTCTCTGTGCTGTGCTGTTACAGATGTTTTCAGAATTAATTTTGGACAGTTGGACTTTATATGTTAAAACACCTAAAACATATTTTCTATGGCACATGTTAACAAGCCTGGCAACAAGTGGGACAATTTAAAAAGTCTGTCTGTCTTTACTGTGAGAGGCTTCATTTTAACACCTACTCAAACATCTGCACACAGTGTAAGCATACGCACAAGCAGCTAATGTGAATACAACTTTTACACTTGAAGAAGTCTTCACGGTTGTGTTTTTGTTGTATAATAACACCAGTGGACTGTAGACTGTCTGGAAATAGAAAACAATAAAAAGTGGAAAAAAAGTCTTTTATACTGGAAGAAATGTGGGTGAGAGAAGAAGGTGGAAGCGGGGAGCTCACGGCCGTGAGAGAGATTATAGGAAAAGGGGAAACAGTCTCAGTAAGAGGAGGATGACAAGAGACACATAAAGAGACAGAGGTCGAGAGATAGCAAGTGAGAGAGAAATATAGAGGAAAAAAATAAATCAAAGAGGGGGAAAAAAATCAGAAAGGAGGGAAGCGAGGCCTGGCTTTATTATATCCTAATATGCCTTCCATACTCAGCCAGCGAGCAGAAGAGTGCCGAGACATAATTATATCCCCTCCCCGGGCCGTCTCCCTGTATTAGCGTCTCCTCTAGTTCACTGGCCACGACAGAGACAAATGAGAGAGTTTTTCCAGCAGATCATTCTCATCCGTTACTGCCAGTTCCGTGTGATAGATCGTCAGAGCTAAAGCGGGGCAATAGATCACGGCGTAAAAGAGACTCGCGAGCGTACCCCAGCGGAGCGCAGCTTTACAGATCATCGCCCACCTAATGCACACGTGGGTTAAGAGTCAAAGCCCGTAAGTTGTCGTGCCCCTCCCCTCCCAACCTTCCTCTCCTCCTCTCCCACCACCTCTCACATCCTCTTCTCCTGATTAAACTGGAATAAATGGCAGCAAATGTCTTATTGGCCCCACAGTGTCACAGTGTCACAGGTTTCTGCTGTATGGATGCTGCTTGAAGCAATTACTACAAGGCCTGTCATTCAAGTCATATGAGGTTTGACTGATGGTGATTTTGAAGGGGAATGTTGAGTAAAAGTCTACTGCTGTCATTATGCAAAAGTCTTTAAAACACAGCATGAGCTCATAGCAAATTCCAAGTTAGTGAAGATTCATCGACTCATTAAAATTTCCCAATCATGTTTCATTGGTAACCCCTTGAAATATGATCATGCAGTGTGGTTATTAAGTTCTACTGAGTGTCTAATCACATCCTTTATCTCCTCTCTATTTTCATCTGCAAAGATAATTGTTAAAGGAAAAGTTCCCCCCAAAATCAAAATTCAACCAATATCTTGTCACCCACACGCCGACAGAAAGTCAGGAGAAGTCTGTTAGAACAGAACACAGTTTATGCTTTGAGCTCAGCAGCTACAGCGAAGATTTCATCTTAAAAAGGTGTGAATAACTTTCATTCTCATAGCAGGCTTCTCATTTTTAGCCAGTGATTATGAAATTATTTACAACTGTAGCTAATTAACATTCATTTAGTAAGTTTACCAACAGAAACAAGCAGCTTCTGTCGTGCCTGTTGTCTGGTTAGCATCCACCATGGCTGGATTAACATGCTGGACTACAGGGCTACAGGGGCAAAGATTAGCAGGTGGGCACCCGTTAACTCACCGTTCCTCCACCCATGAACTATGTTTACACACAGGGAATACAATGTGCATTAAAGGTGCATATTCAAAAATAGGTTTTTCGTTATTTTAGCTCAAATAAACCGACACGCGGTGAGTCTGAATCTTTCAGGGACAGTTGTCAGATTTGCCTGATTGGTGATCCAGTGATTCTGCAAACCAACGTCTGTACTCAGTCCGTATTTCTCTGTATCTCTGTCTTACTGTAAAATACTGTGGTAGCTGACTCTGATCAGTGTAATTAATAAGACATCTTGCTTTAGGAATTCACATAAACAATCTCTCTGAATAAGAAAGAGCACATTGTTGGCAGGCTAACGGCTAATCATTTTAAACCCATGCAGGAAGCACACACACACACACACACACACACACACACACACACACACACACACACACACACACAGACACACACACACACACGATCCAGAGATAAAGGAAGACAGGTTTATTTTCATCATCTATGAGTGCCTGTCTGACTGTCTTGTGTAAGTAAACTATTATTAACACCAGTGTTGACAATGTTAATCTGCTCTCCAACACAGAGTGCAGTAGGTGGTTTCAGATAACGTGCTCATTGTGTACAGAAAGGTAGAATGGATCTCATTTATCATGAGATAAATGGAAAGGTGTTCATGTTACTGTCACACTGTTACCTATTCCTGTAACAGTATCAATGCAGATGTTAAAACTCTGATCAAATACTTAAAAACAGCTGCTGATTCTGGGCTGACAGTCAATGAATCATTCCTAAAACATGTTGAAAAAATGCAACTGATCAACAAGATTACAGTCTTTAAATTTCAGTTTGATCTACATTATGTACATTACATAATGTTCCAGAACAATACTGTTTGTATGCATATTGTATATATATTTGGGGTAATCATTACTACAAACCCAACAAAGGAAGCAGCCATCAGTGCTGCAGTACAGTTAAGTGTTTAGCTCGTGTCTCAATCAGGCTTAGTGAAAAGACGTCCCTAAATAGCACAGTGCTTCTTTATATGCTGCTAGTAACACGGCGAATTAGCACTGCTGCACAACATCACAGATTTCAATTAATTCTGATCAGCACAGATGTTGCATCACTCTAGCAGAGGCAGCCTCATTTCTATGTAAATTGAAGCTTATAGACCGAGAGAGGGATACTTGGAAACTGTGAAATGGACGAAAGGATGCCCATGGAAGTCTTCGGGTGATTTACAGTATGATAGTTTTTCCTTATGCTGCGTGTTTTGAAAATTAAACATGCTTTTAATAAATGAGGTTATAATTCAGTGTTTTGTCCTTTAGAAGAATCCTTTCACATGCAAACTAAAACCAAAAATATTCGGTGATGTAATCCAAGGCGAGGATGAGTTTAAAATGAGCAACATGACAGGGAGGTCCACTGCTGCCAACAGAAGCCTCGACAGGAACCCTGAGAGCTCACAAGGGTCAAAGTGTGCATGACCCCCCTCACCCAAACAGGATATGCTTAGAGAAGGATGAGGACTTCTGTAAAACTGGCCCGCTTCTTCTGTAAAATGTGTCAAAGGACTCATTTTTCTTTTCTTTCTCTTCACGGAGGTGTGGGAACCAAGGCTGCAGTGATGACAGCAAACGTGGCATCGGTCGGTTCGATGAAGTCACTCCATTGTTCACTTTGATAAATCGTTTAGATGGTTGTGACCTCTTTGGACGAGGCTTCCTTCTCTGACTTTGATGTATGAAAGTGTGAAGAAATAACAGGAGGGGGATATTTCACAGTTTGATTTTGACAGCTTCCTCGTCATATGCTAAAAAAAACCTCTGACTCCCCAGAGACAGAAAAATGAACATGAACACAACACTTCAGACGACACACCCGTTATTAAGATTAAATAAAAGTCATCTTACTGATATTTCTTGTCTTATTTGCATATGTTTGTTATTGAGGTAATCCAAAAGTAACAGAAAGTAGTCAAGTTACATTACTTTAATATTGTAATAATTAGATTACGTTACCGACTACATTTTTTAAGGCAATCTGTTACAGGTGTATCTGAAAACATTTTTAAAGTAACCCTCCCAACTCTGATTGTGCTGCAGAGATGTCGACTAAAGCTAGCATGCTAACCAGCTCGTAATACTACTTTGTACTTCAAGATAGTACAAAGTAGTATCTTGAAGCGATAGCATCGCTTCTTGTAATTTCAGCTGGGAGATGTGTGTTAAATAAAACCACAAAAAGTCAAGAAAGAAGACATTTTTACATCTAGAGTCATAGTCCTGGTCAGAGCTGCTGTAAATCACCTCCATACTATATCTCCTGTATCAAACTGGCATCCATCAGTCTCAGAGGCTGGGTTTAGTCCCAGTGTACTCGAGTCAGCTACGAAGTTCACTAGCTCCAAGGCTAACTTAGCTAATTACAATATGCTCCTTATGATTATTTGGACTGCATCATACAGTATGTCCTCATTCAGTACAGGGAGTTTTAGTTTTAAACTATACATTCAGAGACCGTGAATATAAAAATAGTGGTCTAATAGTTGCTTTAATATGGATAACAAGCATCATTGCTGCAGCTTCCAAGGCAGAGTGAGCCGACCATCTTGTCCTCAGCGTCGCCTTTGTGAGCTGTCTTTGCTTAATACCTCGACTAGGAGCGAGATTCACCACAACAGGTGTAGAGGGCAACGGCGAGGTCACAGCTTTCACATTTGGCTTGCTAAAGACTGGCGACAAGAAACCTGCGGCAAGAAAAGAATCCAGGATACTAAAGGATGTGATTTATCACCTCTGCCAGACTCCTGCCAGGACTGTATGAAAAACGGCCTGGAGGGTTAGAAAACACAGTCTGTTGTCAATATTTTAATCCCAGCGTGTCCACAGAGTGTCATGCTGTACTACCCTGTTTCATACTTTATTACACAGAAATGCCAACAAAGGACATAAATATGTACTTGTGCCATTAATAATGTTAGTATAGTTACTGTTGAGTTTCCAAGACAAAAAAAAAGTTTTTTTAGTAACATGAAAAGTAAACCTCTTCCTGAGGATGACCTATTAATCTGTCAAACAAAGAGTTTTACTATGGCAAGAAGTCAAATCTTTGATAAAAAGCTATGATTGCTTAGATTAATTAAAACTGAGTGAAGAATTGAAAAACACTTTAATCCGTAAATCAACAACATTACAAGCAGCTGTCATAATTAGAAAGGGAGTTTAAGAGGAGAGGTGACAGGGAAGTGTTTCCTGAAGAGGTGAATATCTGAACCCAATGACAAAAGAAAATTGATGCAATGATGCGTTGACACTTCATCCTTTGTTCGATTTTATACTCTGACAAGGCTGTGTACGTGGTGTGGTTAGGTTTAGGCACAGAAAGCTCTTGGTCAGGGTTCGGAAAAGGCCTTAAATACCTAGTTCTGTCGTAAAAAACACGGCTGCAAATTGTCCCAATGTCTCATTAAAGATATGCAATGGTTTCATGCTCACAAATGTAAATGAAACACTGTCTCGAACAGTGGTCTCTGGTTTGGCAAAATGTTGATATGAGACTTATGATACTAACAGATTTGAATGTGTCTGGTTGGGTGATTAGGTTTAGGAACAAAAAACACTTGGTTAAGCTCAGGAAAATATTATGTTTATGCTCACCTGGTTATTTTGACAGCTGAAAATTGCCCCTGATGTTAAAAATACACACTTTTCTGCTGCAAACTGTCTTGAAGTCTTGTCAAAAATATCCAGTTTTGTTGGCACTAACGTGGCTGTTAAATGTCCCAACATCTCGTTAAAATAGACACAAAAACCACTTGGTTAGTCTTAGGAAAACAATGTTTTAGCTTGCCTGGTTATAGCCACAAAAACTGTCCTGATTTCCTGTTAAAAATATCTAGTTTTCCGCTGCAAATTGTACCTAAATCTCATCAAAAACGTTCAGTTTTGTCGGCAGTAACATGGCTGCAAGCAGTCATTTGGCTGCCTTTCGAAGTCCTCCTCCTGAGCTGAAAGTCAGCTCATCATTTAACTGAGTGTGATGTGACACGTATTGTAGAACTGTTAATATGATACCTATGAAACATACATATTTAAGTTATTCATGTTTGAAGAAAAGTATAATGACAGCTGGGTTGGAATGATTCTCCTGACCAGGGACAGTCTGTGATTTTCACTTTAGTGATTAAAGTCATGAAAATTTCTGCTATAAACAATTCTAACTGCAAAGATTATCATTATTATGACGTTACCTCAAAAGACTAATCTAAAAAAATATCTTTAATCATTGTGAATAATAATTAGTACGGATTAATCGGATGAAACAGATTACAGATTAATGCAGACTGCCAGTCCTCCACACATCAACCTACAGTACATGCACTTCAGACACACACACACACACACACACACACACACACACACACACACACACACACACACACACACACAAAAAATGATGCACCTTCAACCACAAAGTGACATTGAAAGATTCATTTGCACACTGTTCAGCAACTGAACACACACACACACACACACACACACACACACACACACACACACACACACGTCTGGACCTCCCCAACACCCCCTGCAGCCATCGAACGTCAACTATCCTCCTGTTGAAAGCGGCGGTTGTGTGTTTGTGAGTGTCTGTACGTCTGTGTATGTGTGTAGGGGGTGGGAGGTGTACCAGGAGGAACAGCCAACCAAATAACTTCGAGCTGTCACCGTGGAAATAACCCCCCCCCCGACGCTGCCACCCCTGCCCCTGTCCCCAAAACGGCGGCATACGGCTGTCATCGCCCAAAACAAGATGTCGTGTCAAGGCAGGAAAATTACACAATAACGAGGCCCACTTGAGATTAGGCTAATGAGAAAATCAAAACACAATTTAATTCTTGTCAGCGGCGAGTCGTCTTTAAATTACCTCTCGTAGTAGCATGCTGATTAAGAGAAGTCTGCCACTCAGCCTGCTGCCCACTATAAATAGCCCCAGGGCTTTTTGGACCGTGGTTGGCTTCCCTCATCGCAGGGGATATTAAACGCTGATAAACACACACAGCACACACACATACACATGTCCCTGTGCGCAGACATGCACTGAGCTCCACATGTAACCACCACAGCTCTCTGCCTTATATTTGAGTTACTTACAGTCTTGGTCAGACATGCAATCCCATCCATTACTATGACCTTCACACCACGCCATTTTGGGCCAGGACCCAGGCCATTTTGGGCCAGGACCCAGGCCATTTTGGGCACCACCTAAGCCAAAGAATGTAAAATTAATTGACTTTTCCCAGATGAAGTGGTTGAAGTTAGTCCCCAGTGGACTTCTTCAGTAAGTTTTATCATTAAGCTTTGTGTGTGCTGTTTATCTGCTCTAGCTTTTCCATTTTCCATTTTTAACATTTTCTTGGGAAAGACCCCCAAACCCTGTTCAAAATATGTGCACCCAGATCTCCCACAAACGTGGGGGAAACACTGCAATAGCTGCCCAAACATTTCACTCAGAACCACAAATTGTGGCGCTCGAAGAAAAGTCCGAGGAAGCTGGTCAGGATCTGTTTGGTTATGCAAAAGGAAAAGTCCGGCAACACCACCATCTGTACCAAATTTCATGATGCATGGAGCTGTATTTGAACACCAACACATTAAACAGGGTTTAATTTTTTAATCTTACAATTATAAATGGAACAGAGCACATTTACAATTTTCAGAAAGATTGATGAAGTAAACCCTAAATGAGAGATTGCATTGAGCAGTAAGTCTGGATGTAGCTCATGACTACAATAAATGACTACATCATTCTTTATATTCAGTTATATGAAATGTTTTTCAGTCACCCATGAGCTGCTAACTACCAAACACTGATCAGACCATTTCATTTAATCTTTGCTTTATGAAGTTTATGATGAATATAATAATATACCAACATCTTTGTATGAGTCACCTCACCTTTGATAATGAAGCCTCCATTTTTTTAATGATCTCCCCCTGAAGCCTCGCTCCCTCCCTCCCTGGGAGCTTTTTACCATCTGCAGTTTGCTTCCAGTTTTGATGTCATGACGGTAATTAACTGGCAAAATGTAAGCTACAGCATGTCATGATATGGCCACATCACTATTCCCAAACAACCTGCAAGCATATGGCACCAAATGTTACATTTCCCTAATAGCCCCTGAGAGTAGCAGCGCAGCCATTCAGAGGAAGAAAAGAGAAGGTTGTGTTGAGATGACGGCGATTTCACAGCCTCAACAGTCGAGCTGAGACGTGTCAATTCATCCTGCCAACGTTATGAGTTCATGATGCTGCAGCGCCTGGAGCTGTTCAGCTTTCACAAATTAGAGACAAGCGAGGAACTGAAGTCACACTATACCCGTATAATTAATAATAATCTTTTTCACTGGCAGCACAAGAGTCTGCTTCAACATACTGGAGCGCTGCCTTGCTCAAGGACATGGCAGCAGTGTGTGGCATCTGCTATTGGCTTACCTAAAATGCGCTTGTTTTTCTCCCGTCATGAGATTTCTTGTGTCGTGATGAGGTGTAATGACCTGCTGTTTGGTTTATTCATTATATATTTAGAGTAAGGTTCCAGCTTGTTAATAATGTACCAAACAGACATTTGTCGCAATCTACGTGTTTTAGCAAATATTCCAGCCCAGTCAGCAGAATGAAATGTTAGTATTTTACATTTCTGCAAATCACAGATTCATTCAAATTTGTACATTTCATTTGTATCATATCACCATTTTCAAATGTGTGTAATTTCACTTTCACATTGTTTGTCATGTTTATGAGCCCACTATCATATCGGTTGGGGGAAGTGGGAGGTGGTGCTGCATCTGATTGCTGACAAGCTAGAAACCGCTGGTCAGGATGGGTTTCACCTTTTGTAAGCGTGACACCACTGGATATTCAGACATCAGAACATTTCCCAGCCCTGTTAGCAGTGTTGGAGTCAAGATCACTTAAACCAAGAACAAGTAATGACCAAAGCCAAGGTGTATCAAGACTTGTATGGGTTAAGACCAAGTCAAGACCAAGACCAGTCTGAGTTCTATACTACATGATGCACTTACAATAAAGTGTCACATTTGTAAATATAGACACACCCAAAACTGATCTGAAAGATCCACATTTGTAAAAAAAAAAAAAAAAACACCCACAGAAGACAAGGTCTTCAAATTAATTCTAGAGTCCTCTGTGTTGGAGACATTTAAAAACTGGTCTTGAGACCAAGAATGGTCTTGAGTACTACTACACTACATGTGCCAACAAAATCAGATACTTTCAATGATTTGAGAATATTTCCACCCTTGTTTGTGGTGACAGAACTAAGTAAGACAAAACGTGATCTTTTGTGCCTAAACCTGATCAGACCAGAGGCACAGCACTGACACAACATGAAATCAAAAATTTAACATAAAGAAATGTACAGCTGCAACACAAAGAACTGCAACGTTTCAACATATCTGTGTTTCAGAAACGTAAATCACCAACATTTATTCTGGCAATTGGGTTACATTTTCTTCATATGGATGACATCACTGTCTATGGATGCTGGACCCTTTGCTTCAAGATGTTCTGTCTTTTTCAAGGAACAATTGTTGTACATTACTGACTAATGTTAACATTTGTTTCAACAGAAAAAGACACTAAGAGTAATTGACTTGTTAAGATGGATATTTCTCGCCTGGTCAACTGAGTTTCCTCATCGGAAATCAGTTGGAAAGGCTGCGAGCTTAACAGATCAAGTGTTCCACCATCATCGACCTGTCAGGTCGCCAAATAGAGTGACCAGACTCACGATCCTCTCTGCTGCTTACATCTTTCACCGGTTCACCAGGACTTTGATTGCCAACATTGAGCAGCCAAGCAGCTAACACCATTTCCACCTCTTTACGTGCTCCGCTGCTCTCCTCGTCGCTGCTCTCGCCGAGCCATATGGCTCATGGACGCGTTCCCCATTTTTCAGATAACTTCTCAAGCGAGAGGACAGGACACAAGCAGAAAGATGTACAGCCACCCACCCCACTCTCAGCCACCCATCCAGTCCCACTGTGCACAGTCTGGAGAGTGGAGCAGTTGTTATTAGCTGGTTAGGGTTCTTTAGTGGTGATCTTTAAAGTGAAATTGATTTTGAAAGTAAAGCCTGTGCAGTGTATTCAGCTTTTAATTACACAATTGTACTCAGTGGTGGACAAAGCGCCTTTATTGAAACATTTACAGATGAGTTTTTGAAATCTATTTCAAGGTCCAATTTGTAAGATAGCTGATTGTTGATTCCCGACAGACCAACCTCAAGCGTCAACTATCTCATAACTTGGACACTTGAGCTTGATAGAAAAAGGAAACAATTCAAGTTCAAAACAAAAATGGAAATGCAGAAAGTATAACTTTAACATGACAGCTATTACACAGTAATGTACAGAGTTAGGTAGTAATGGATTATATGTATTTGGGATTATGTAATCAGTTTACAATAAATCAACCCAGATTACATTTGAAAAAATTAGATTATAGTTACATTGTAAAGGGTTACTTGATTAGATTTTTCATATCGTCTTCAAAAAATGTTAGTTTGAACATTACGAAACTCTTTTTCTTGATAATCATCAATCTATCATCAATCTATTTACTCACAAAAAGTAGTACGTCTGACGAATGTTGCATATAGTTTCTGAGACGAGTGCTCTTCTTTATGTGAAGAGAGCAAAATCCTCCATGTGACCTTTGAATAAAAAAACAGCAGCAACTAAATTCTACAGAAAAGAAAGGGCATCACACATGTTGTGAACAGCTGTAGTTGGTGCTCGTACTGTGACTGTAGGGTAATTTGATTTGAATAATTATGATGCTAAATATTCACAATTCTTTTTATTTGAATAGGAAATAATGAGAAGACAGTTTGGAACTTAAGTAAGGTACAATATTTCCAATGCATAACACTGAACTAATCCCAAAGTAATCCAAAATGAGATGACATTTTGTGAAATGAGATTACCATAATGACAGAAGTTGCCATGTCATTTGTATCCAGCAACTGACTGCATCATTTATGATTCCCAAATGTTTTCGTCAGATGTTCCCCGACAGTCTTTACAGAAACACTCAAAAACTGTCATTGACACCATCTTTTATCACAACCATTTATTATTTACATTTAGCTCAACATTTCAATCATTTCTCAGTTAGTATCAGTTGACTATCCTGTCCACTGCTGTCACTGCTCGTCTGCTTACAAGTTTAAACCCACTCCAAAACACGGTGTTCAGATGTTACAGGTGACTCTTTGTAAGAATTCATTTATTTTGTATTCAATTTCAATTTAGTTTAGCTAGTCCACAATGTGTTCACGACCCTAAGAAGCTGCAGAGGTGCCATGGGTTCAAGTATTCCTGGCAGATAATCCCTGATATACTGTATATGAGTGGCTTCAGATCTAACTCACACTACCCTAAAAAGCTGTTAACAAACATAACCACCTTCTTTATCTTTCAGTGTAGTGCATTTGTGTGCATTTCAATTTTTGTGCATACCTAGATTCGTATATTGCAACAAAATATTAATCAGCTGTTCAAAACCCCACATAGATCAAACTCTATACTGTGACGTAACGTCTGCCATCGAGCACATCAAGAGCGCCAAAAAACAACCGTAGAAAACCCGTGGGCACCGCCAATACTCCACATTATCCACGCTTCCCATGTTTCAGTCGCTTCATCCATCCTTTCTGCCACACATTCCTTAAATAGCGGCATCCTCCCCGAATCCTCAAAGGGCTCTGCTGCCGAAAGAGTTAAGACTTCCTCTCCTGACGGCCTGATGTTGGCAATGCATGACAGCGCCAGTTGACAGCGCCGGCTATGGATGACAGATGACAGTGGAGGAGGGAGAGGTTTGGTGTGTGTGTGTGTGTGTGTGTGTGTGTGTGTGTGTGTGTATGTGTGTGTGTGTGTGTATGTGTGTGTGTGTGTGTGTGTGGGGGGGGGGGTGATTATGAAGATAAGGTGTCCGTGGGACACCTCAAACACATGCAGACGTCCTCAGTGCATGCAGACCTAGATGGCACACACAAACACACTCGTGCACACACAAACACACACACGTTCCTCCAGGCATCAACTCATCTATTTGACACAGTAATTACAGCACACACTGATTCCAATGATGGATGAACTCCCAGACTGGGATGAGCAGTCTCTCCTTCCTCCCACTCTCTCCCCTCTTCTCTCCCTCGTGTTCGCCTCTCTCTGTCTCACCACAACCTCCAGCCATGTTACACTTAGAAAGCTTTAATGCCTTTAATGTTGCTGCAGGGAGTGAAAGATGGTTCCTGACAACCGATTACTAATTATTTGCTGTTATGAGGATCAGTTTTATATCATCCATTTTGCCCCTGATAATAAGCTTTTTATATACATTTGTTTTAGCAGTATTATTAATGTTATACAGCTACTTATACATTTTGCAAATAATCTTAAATTACTCATTAATTATAGTTTTTTATAATGAATTGTTCTTATTTTCTCTCATAGTGTAGATTTTCAGTATATTAAACTCAAAAGTGACAAAAAAAACTGCTATTTAAAATTATTTTAGTGTTTCATTGGTCATCCATTCAATACGAATCTATAAACATATAGCCACATAGTTTTGCACGAGCTGCACGTCTCACCTTCAGGATTAATAAGAACGTCAGTGAGAAGGATTACATGCACATTATCCTCTTTCTCCTCTTTCCTCTCTCTCTCTGTTATTGTGTCTCGCCCCCTCTTAGTCTGAAAAATGAGAGAACGATAGTCAGTAAGGGATTCGTGCCAGAGTGGCATAGCAGCAGATGCTTGCTGGCATTTAATTGAGTTGTTAATGCAGCACACAAAAGCAGAGGCCCCGATTCAATTTGTCGGTTTCCGTCTCGACCGACTGCCCTTTGTGTTTCATTAAGGGGACACAGGAACACCTGGCGGGGACCCGGGGAGCCATCGTCACCTTGCTCTTCAACAAAGGTGATGGACTTCAACACTGGATGTGACACTGACGGCTCTAGCTACGAGCTACGTCTCTAATCTTTATGAGCTGGGTTGTACCCACTGTACATGAGTAAATCCTCAGGCAGTGATGTCTTGGTCTGTCTGAGGTTTAGGATAAAGACAAATGTTATTGTGCGTCAGACTGAACATGATGTGATGTGATGCATATAAAGTCATACAAAAATGCAAGAGGATACAAATTCCCAGTGCTTCACGACTCCACTTCATAAACACACAGATAAAGAGAAGAGGGGAACAATTCAAACCCACTCACAGTAATAAATGTTAGCAATGTACGTTTCTGCAAACCATTAATATGTTGATTTTTTTTATGTTGCAACTTTACATTTCTGTAGGTTACATTTTTAAAGTTATGTTGTGACAGTGCTTCTATCAACCAGTCAATTGAGTCAAGTCCCAGACTCATATGTTGGATGAGAGGATGCGATCTGAAGTGGCTTCAGGATGTCAGGATGTAAGAAAACTGCTGATCAACATGAAACAGTTTCAGTGTTACAGTTTACTGCCGTCTTCAAGACCAATCAAGTGTTTGTTTAAAGTTTGTGTTAAAGAACATGAGAAAGAGAGAATAAAAATAAGAAATGAAAATGTGATATGAAAACTGAATTTCTCTTATCTGTCTGCTCAAAACCTTAATGTAACTTATGCTCCTGACACAAAATCTGCCTTAAACAGTTATAAAGAGCATTAAAGAGGAAATATTGACTTTTCTTCTGCTACCCAGTTGCTCTCATCGTGCATTAAACGAGCTGGGCTACACTTTTACCAGCTGATGATAATTCTACTCTTGTTGTAATTGCTTGATTGTTAAATTAACTTTAAGTTCTTGTTTTAATGATTTCATCCAATTTGTTTTGCATCACCTTGTCTTCTGCCATTTGTTCAACCACATTTAATAACTGCATTCATATAAGTATTACACAGATAAAGGTTATTATTGCAATTATTGTAAGTAAGTGGTGAGGGTGCAGGGAGCGAGAGGGGAGGGTGAGGAGCAGGTAGGGAACAGGGGAGGATGGAGGAAAGGAGGCTTGTCGCCTGAGGCTGTGAGTGAAGCGATGCTGTAAGAAAGGTCCGTCCTGCCCATCCTCACCGCCTGGCCGGGAAACCAGCCACCCCTGACGCATCAAAAGCTGTCAGAGGGAGAACAGAGACAGGGCGAGGTCACGGCGAACGGGACGGGCGACCTTCTCGACGCCTGCTGATGTCTTTTTCATTAGTCGCCGAGGGGAGGGGTGAGGCGGAGCAGGGGGAGCTGCCGATCCGGTCGACTGCCCTGGCGAATTGGCCTGAAATGCAAAGCAATCGAGGCTAATGTCATTGCCCACACAAATTAATGCAAGTGCCATAACGTTGTGAATGCTGCTATTAATATGGAGGAGGTTCTGTAAGGAATTATCTAATCTCCTCATGCATTTTATGATGTATGTAAATGAACGGAGAGCTTGTAACTAAAAGGATGATTAAACTGTCAAGTGTTGGATATGAAATTAGCTTCAACGCTGGAATTCTCGGCCTGACTGTTTTTCAATTCAACATTTATCAGAGTTGTAAAATGGCACAATTTATTGTTGCATTTGAAAACAGGAAGTAGCTGTTGTTTAGTGTAAACTGTGTTTGTGGTGGAAGAAGAGTTAAGTAAAATGACTATAACCACACTGTAAATACTCCACTACAAGTAAAAGTCCTGTTATTTATGTAAAACTATGTATCAGCTAAATGTGCTTAAAGTAGGAAAAGTAAAAATACTCATAGTGCAGTAAAATGCTCTGTTAGTTTTATATCTCATATTTTTGGATTGATATAACACATTAATTAACATTAATGTGTGTGTGGCAGGCGGTAAAGGTAAAGCTTACTTTATATAAGGTTGGGTTAATCTACAGCAGCGCATCATATTCTATAACATCATCATATGTTTGATCCCGTGAAAAGCTGAAATCCCTAAAATCAACCCGACAACTTTCTTCTGTTTCCAGCTTTGAGAGTTTATTCAGCTCACGGAGGAGAAACTCTGCATCCTTCAGTTCATAACCACCGTACGTAGTTTTCAATGGACAGGAAGTGTATACAAAATGTAATCTGAAAAGTAACTAGTAACTAAAGCTACTAGGCAAATGTAGTGGAGTCAAAAGTACAATCTTTGCCTCTGAGATGTAATAAACTGAAATACTCAAGTGTAAGTACTGTACTTTGTTACATTCCCCCTCTGAACACACGTACAATATCAATACGTGTGGTTTTTAAGAGATTTAATGGCCTAACTGCAGGCTGCAAGTAACTAATTACAACAACTCAAATTACTGTAAGTAAGTCATTTTTTGGGTACTTGTACTTTTATGACTTTTAATTTTTCTACTCTGTAAGTGTACTCATACTTAAGTATGCATTACATCATGTAATCTAAGTAAAAGTAACTGATACTCTGAGTAGTTTTTGGAGGAATACTTTCACTTAAGTATTAACAGTAGTTTTACTTGTAATTAAGTATTATTTCAGTAATGTAACTCCTACTTGAGGACAGATTCAGGACTCTTTCCACCACTGAACTCTTGCAGTCACTCATTAACTGACATATTTACTTTTCAATACAAGCTAATGATTATTTCATTAATCATTGATCACAGATAAATTACCAATCAATAGCATCATTTTAAGACTCATTAGCACTTCATTCTCACATATTTGCAACAGTTTGTACTCGTCAATATTTTTGCACTCGTATGTAATTACTGAGTTAATATTCAAAGAGGCTCTTGTTTGCAATTAGTCAGCTTTTTGTTAAAATACAGTGAAATTTAGTACTTTGAGGTGAAAACAACAACAAATGTGTCTAATAATGAGGTTATGAAGCTTTTTTTATAAATTGTTCTGTAACATCTCCAATTTGTTCCTCTGTTTGTAGCCTTTTTCTCCTCGATTGTAAGTCTATACATCCCAGACATCTCAGCTACTGGTCATTCAGCTGACTCTTGAGGGAATACCTTGGCTCTGGCTGTACCTTTAACTATTAAACTGTTCATACGGCTCCACATGAGTCACAGCCACACACAATAGTCTGCCGGTCCTCGTATAACTGAAGCCTTTTCCGCCGCGAAATATTGCAAGGGACTGGGGAAAGGCAGCGCTTCCAGAGAGGATGTGAACATGGGCCGTGGGCACATTGTTGGCCTTGAGTCTCACCGTGCTCCAGTCTTCCAGGGCTTTTGGAGTAAAGAGGGGGGGCGATAGTTGGTAGTCTACCTCCGCGGTTTCCTGTTCGCATGGCTTTTAGACCTACAAGACACCAGGGACCGGACCACTGTGTTACAATATTCAAGGGGGGCGAGTAAATCCCTTCTTGACGTCAGCAGTGTGTTGGGTTTGCGTGACGTGTCGAGCTAAGAAGTCGACAGTATGACTCAGTGCCGTGTGTTTACAGAGGAGAGTGTGAGACACTCGCTTCCTTCTGAAAGGCTACAAGGCCAAAGAGAGTACGCGCCGCCCTGCAACAGCAACAATATAACTGAACAACTTCTATTTTATTTGCCCAGAAGTCGGATGTAAATCACTTTGTGGTTTTATTTTTATTGATAGGAAATCTTAACAATAGCACATGCACCAAATGAAGAAGCAGCATAAGGCCTCGCATGAGAGGACGGAAAGAATTTGGGTTTTGGTCAGAAAAATGTAGAAAATGTCTGTTTTAAATTAGAGGATGCATGAATTGTTTCAAAGCAATGGTGAAAGAGAAGTTATGATTTCTTTACAGACAGTAGACATTAGTAAACATGATTTTTAAAATACAATTTATCACAGTCTTTTCCCTTTTAGATTAGACTATTATCATTTCCACACTCTTGTCAGTGTTGCATAAATCTTGGAACGACTGTCACCACTTCTGGAAAGGAAGACATTTTCTTGCTCTGTATCCTTGTCATGTTTGCACATTGGCATGACCCCCCATTGTTGTTCGGGGGCAGAAAGGAGCTCTTTGATGCGCTAAGTGATTTACAGACCTCCAGGACATAAACAAACGGTTCATTCAGGACTCTGGGCAGGAAGTGCCCTCAAACTTCAAACGGGTGCTCCGAAAAAACAATAGCCCGAGGTCGATTTCTCTCCTGTCACATTATTTTCTGTCACTGAGCTCAGTGGCACAAACGGCAGCGTTGGACTGGAATAAGAACAGTTATGTTTTTTTTTCTTCTCTTTCTCGGTCATGTCTGTCATTGCCTATTATAAGTTGTCATGACTCATGTAACGGATCGTTTGGCATTTGATCAAACACTTGAGTCGCAGGACTTTTTACATTTAATATAGTCTCTAAATGAAAAAAAAACAAAACATTTTTTCATTCAGGAGAGATAACGTGGAGGAAACATTGTGTTTAAACAGGCAGTAATTTGATGTCAGGTAATAGATGAGTCCACTCTTTGTACTGTACGTCTGTAACATGTGATCAGAACTGAACAATAATAAAAAGGTTGGAAGAAAGATGGTGCAGGACCGTGGTGTTTACACAGAGCCTGGTTCACCTGGTGAGCCAGGTTCATCAGATTTTTAGACAAACTGCTGTATAAAATCTTCAATGATACATATGATTTCTGCTATTGTTGTATCAAACCCAAAAAAGATTCTTATTATGCAGCAGGTCAAAGGGCCTTGAAGACAAAAACGTAACAATAAAAAAGTAAAATGTGAAACATTTTCACTAGTAAATCTTCCAGGTGAACCATGTCTCCAAGAGATTATGCTTGGATGTATCGATACATTTTCTTCATACATGAACAATGTGGTTCCCGTGGTTTGGCGTGGATGATGCATGATGTCACTGTCATCACAGTCCTGACGGACCAGTCTGTGGTTCTACGGACCACAACAAGGAACTAACACTGATGCCGCTATGTGACCTACACAAACAAGACCATCAGCGAGAAGATTGTGGATTCCAACTGATCCGGGTTGGACAAGTCCTAAATCAAAAGTATGGAAATAAGGAGAAACAGTTCCTTATTGTAGCTACAGTCAACAATAGCACCTGGGTTAAGGTTAGGGAAAGATCTCTGCTAAATGTTAATAAAAAGTTGCTGCTGACCAAGAGCCATTCAGTATCAACATTTCTGCAACAAGCCATTTATTACTATTTATTTCCTTATTATGTAAATGGAAGACATAATTTGGTCGTATTTGTTGCAGGGATAGTCGTGGGTACGTAGATAAAATGTATAGGAGAGAAGGCCGACTAATTGGTAGAAGCCATAAATATGAGTTCTATCACAACAAATGTTTGACTTGAACAGTAATAACACATTCTGATATGAAATGTTATTAATTCAGTATGTTAATGTTGTTAATATAATTTATCATAAACATGTTTTTGACTATTAAATAAATAGATACCAATGTAAAGGTAGATCATATGTTAGATGTTATGTTTTATGACTTATCAAACAGCAGGGATTTAATGTCTGGGCGACTATCAGTCATATTACTGTGAAGTTATGTTTCACAGCTGTCTCTTCAGAATAAGCATACTTTAACTGTCACACACACACACACACACACACACACACACACACACACACACACACACACACGTGGTATTCTATTAAATTTTTTCAAACAAATATCAATAGCAAAACTGGTAATTGGATCAAACCCAGTTACCATTCATTCATAAATCTCCATATAACAGCATCATCAGTGTCTGTTTGATTTGGGGGCAGAACGTCTCACACCAGTCTGGACCACAGAGGATGTGTGTGTGTGTGTGTGTGTGTGTTGTGTTACAAAGTGAGAAATAATCATTCATTAACCCTGTGACCCGGCAGAGGAGGGAGGAAAGGTTGAGACGGAGCCCCTCATTGTCTCGCCCTCTGTACGGCTGGGTCAAGCCGATTGACAATGCACATAATGATCTTAAATGGATTAACGGGCCGAACATGGAGCAGAGTATCCTTTTCAATTATGAACTGAATCGGTTTATAAAATGGAGCCCGGTGTGGATCCCCTGGGATTACAGGAAGTGTGTCTGTAGAGAGAGAGATGGAGGAGATCGGGGGGGGTGGCAGCCTTCAGGACAGGCTCACTTGGAAAGGTGTTTTATAATGAGAGAGGCTGAGAGGGAGTGTGGGTTGGCTGGTGTATGTGTCAGCATGAATGTGTGTGTGTGTGTGTGTGTGTGTGTGTTTCAGACATGTCATCTCTCAATAAGCTCCCTGAGGTACAGAGTTTATTGTCACAGTGAAGAGCCTGACAGACAAGTTAATCAATCTGGCAATTTGGTGTTGCACGTCTCCCTTGTTGCAGCCCATCCCCCTTACACACACACACACACACACACACACACACACACACACACACACGAAGGGGGGCTGTGTTTGTATTGCAATGTTCTAGCTTCAGTTGTTACCAGCAGGTGGAAATTATCTTCTTGTTATCTCAGCCTTTTCTCACTAAATGAGTGAAGTGAGCACAACGAACATCTGCATGAAGAGTGAGAGAAATGTCTTGGCTCTCTGGAAGGATTAACACGCATCACAGGAAGTAGTCTGAGTGATATTTGTACTACTACACTACTATACCAAAGTGTACTACTACTTCAAAAATACAAATCTATTCTGGAGCACACAAAGAGTCAAATGAAGGGTTTGACGGTGGCTGAATGGTTTTTGGGTCGTTCATCCCTTCAGGTTCAGAGTGTGACTGTGCTCCAATGTGTGTTAAAAAATGACAATAAATACTATAATTCTTCCAATTTATTTACAACTATTTTTGGTTTTAAGTGGGTTTTTCCACAACAAATCAAGAGGATTTCATGTTATTCCCTGAGAAATTCACAAAAATATTGAAATTGCTGTATCTAGCAATGTAAAAGAAGACCCATCCTCCATGCAAGTGCTGTAGAAATCTGTCCAGTAGTTTTTGTGTATTCCTGCTGATGAACCAACCAACCAACCAACACATGGACACAGTTGAAACAATAATAAGAAATCATTTTAAAAAGTCAAAGATGCAAAAATGTATGTGACAGATTTCAAAAACACTGTTTGAAAGTGCCACTGCTTTCACATTTTAGTCCTCGTGTTTCTCTTTGTTTGACAAAGCACAAGAATATGTTCTGTGAAAAAATGTCAAAATATATCAGCAGGATACAAAATGTGAACATGTGAAAAAATGTGGGTGTTAATCTCAATAAAAAAAACAAAAAATCAATAACCATCAGTGACCCTAAATTTTGCATTTTTATACTTGTCATAATTCTGCTATAAAACAGTAACCCTGTTTTTGTATTTGATTTGATCAAATAAGCCAGAAATACAGGGTCTGATGAAGAAATCAATGAATTATTGGTGCTGAACAATAACATCGTTTCCACTGTGGTACCCAAATCACCCCAAAACCACGCTGATATCAGGGACAATGTAACTACAGGAGGCAGGTTTATTGTTTCCAGTTTTTTGTACAGTAATATTATCTATATATTATACAGTTGATCTATGTTATTATCACTTCTTAGCAAGCATGTTGTTCTTTACTGAAGATTATGACTCACCTGATCAGGCTTACATGCTTCATTCTACAACATTCAGTAATTCCTCAACACCCCTTAAATGTTAGCTACCACACTGTGCCATGACTCTTTCTAGTTCTTAAACACGTGTGTGTGTGTGTGTGTGTGTGTGTGTGTGTGTGTGTGTGTGTGTGTGTGTCTGCACGCCTCTTTTGCTGCACGTTCAAGTGTTACATGATCTAAGTGGTTTCTGAAGCGTTGACCGCAGCACTGTGCTGTGTTGTGACAGCTTTGATTAATTTGATAATGATGACCTATAGTGGCACTTTATGCTAAGGTAAGCACAGCTGTCTGCCCGGGTCACGAGGAGTAGGAGGAGGTCGGCGTATAAGAGAGTTAACTTTGTTAATGGAGACACGGCCGAAGGGGAGACTCAGACCAAGGACAGGGATCAATGAAGGAGTCTTGTAATGAAATGGACAGTAACCTTGAACAGGATGGAGGTCAGCACACAGCAGCCTGGCACTTTCCTTTACTTTTCCTTAGTTTAGTTTTTCTTTCCGTCTTTTTTCTTTTTTGAGCTAAAGGTGTTTTTCTGTATGTGCACACAATACCTTAGTTATTCTGATATCAGGCAAAAAAACCCCAAAACCAGCCCCTTTCTTTACATCTTGTAAGGAAGATTAATTCAGTAGAAAAACCCTCTCATATTTACTTTCACTCTCTTCCTTTCTGCTGTGTATTTCTTCACAGACACAGATCCTGAGCCCGAGTGGAAGCTGCCATTTCCCGTCGAGCTTTAGCCTGCGCTGGGAGACTTTTTCACTCTTCCTCACTTTCTTAACTGGGAGGAGACGAGACACCCGATAGCCGCCGGGGCCGGACAGTGAGTCATCCGTTTCCAGTGTCGGCTGGAACTTGAACCTTTAATCCCGAGGATCTCAGAATCCGGAGAGTTGCAGATTCCTTATCATTTACATTAATCTCAGGAATTTGCACCATGCCATGAAGACACAGGCTCCACTTACTTAACTGACACAAAATAGGGCAACAGCTATGATGATACTTGCCTGGTTTTAGCCACACAACTGTATCATGCACTTGGTTGTAAATAATAATGTAATAAGATTGGCAGGGGGCGCAGATGGTTAACGTCCAGCAACACCTTTTCTTTTTTTTTTTTTAACATTCAATGAGCCTTATAGGAATGAAGAGAGACATAAATTGGACATTTTCTATACATAACATATTTCTATGTTGAGGAGTTCAGTTTCCCTCAAATTATAACATTTGGATGCCTGTATGGACCATCGATAAGAGATTTACACTGTCCTGCTTTGATTCACATGACAAAGCTTCTCGGTGTCGATGTTTTTATTACTACTTCAGCTGTAAAGATCTGCAGCTCTCACCTTCAGCTAAAAGTTCAACCTCGTCTCTTGCCAAGCCCTTTGAAGTGATCCTTTCAGAAAGAAAAACTCCAACACTTGTCCATAAACCATGCCAGGCCCTGCACCAATGCCCATATGTGAAATTAATACCTATTTCAAAACTAACCCCTTCAAACTACCACCACATACTGTAATCCGCCTCCTGAACTCTACGAGGCTCGCTCTGAAAGAAGTCGGCTATCAGAAAGACAAATTGTAAATAAATCTTTCTCCTGCATTTGTGGAAAAATCTGGATGAAAACGATGGCGAGGGAAATCCAATCTGTACTTTGGAAACACTGCATCAAGGTAATTCAAGACAACACAGCAGCTGTAAGGATGACATAGATCGTTTCGAAATACCTCTTTTTCCACTTCTCGATATCGGACCGCTGCGGCTGCCGGAGATTTCTTTACCAGGAACCAAAGAAAGCGGCGGCTACTCCTATAGAGCTCAGTTCATTTGATCACAACCATACTGAGTGCAGCAAAAGTCATTTGTTGGATTTATCTTTGAGTTACTGCCTCACTTTGAGACTTTGATGTGTGGCACGTATCAGTTCATAGCATGGATCATTGTGACAGCTAAGCAGCCGAACCCAAAAGCAAATTATGTTGAGAATCCCAGCGAGAGTGATACATGTATATTTTTATAAACTAATTTGGAGAGGGGCCGTTATTGTGCACACAAATGTTGTTCCATTTTAAAGTGACATTGAAGTTAATCTGAAGTGTTAATTGCCGTATCAGGAGCAGACAGGAGTAGACCGTTTTACGACCTGATTACATGTTCCTCTCTGTGACACAATACACTGAGCCAGGAATGTTAAGTCAGCCGCAGTTTGTGAAGGGAAGAGGGTGGTCGCGAGGTTAAGGCTTCCCAGAATAGTTGAGCTTTGTAATCGGCACGCAGCGGCTCCAGAGTGTGGCGAGTATTTGCTAATGGCGAGGATGATCCCTCCCGCCCAGCAGGTATCGCCTCCTGTGACAGACAACAAGGTTAAACATGGATGTTTGTTGGGTCAGACATGTTCTGTTGTTGTTCATGCACCAAGAACAGACAGAGGATTTCTGTCATTAGTCATAAAGGAGACGTTTGTTTGAGTTTAATAGTACAGAAAATCCGAGAAGAAGAAACGTCTTTCTGCAAATATTATTATGGTTATAATGACACCAAGACTATTATCATTATAATGAGTCATAGTATTAATAGGATATGGTCTGAACCATATTTCAGTTTGAAGATCATCCGCCGTTTGACTCAGCACTCTTTAGACAACTAAAAGCAACAAAGGTTCAGGATGCTGAGATGCTCCTCAGGATATTTTGTGTTAATATTTGAAATGATTTGTGATATTTTCTTGAGCTGTGGGTTGTGTTTTTAAAGTAATTTGTAGGTCTTGACTATGTATTGACTGTATTGCTGGTCCCGCTCTAAGGTGCATCACTTATCGTCTGTGTTTAATTTTTTTTTTACTTGATTTATTATATTTTGATTTTGTGACTCCTGAACGTGCTGAACGTCCTCTGGGAATATGAGCTATTATTGTTGTGGAATAACTTATTTTTGTCAGCTGACAAGTTTCACTGCTAGTTTCAGTATCTTTCGATCACGTATAGTAATTCTGGTAGTTCAAGGACTTTTTAATCTTAAATAAGCACATCATGAAAATAAAAGATCCAGATCCAGAGATGTAAATTATGATAATATACTATACATATTGATGCGATATGCAATATCAGTGGTGGGATATAAATATCTTGTTATATTCCTTCCATCTTCCTTTAAATGCACAAGATGTTGTTGAACTGAATCTTGACCTGTTGTACAGGAACATTACCAGCTGCCCTCTGATCTGTTCAAACAGTTCTCCTCTCAATGTCACATATCAACGTGCGGCCGCTTCCCTCTAAGGCCCCTCGAACACTCGCCACTGTGTCCGTATGAGTGTCCACTTGGTGCTAAATTACAATTTCATAACTCATCCTTGTGTCTGTAGCACTCTGGCATCTACTAAACCAGCTCCAGTGATTGGCTTATACTATGGAGATCTGAAACTATACTGATCCGGGGAAAAACTGCCTTTTCTGTTAATTGAAGAATCTGTAATTTTACTCAAAACTACGGCCACTGTCAGTAACCAGCTTCCCATGATTGCTTCCATTAAATTTTTACCTTTTGTTTTATCGACTTTCTCTGCTCAAATCATTTGGTTTCTGTTATTGTACGAAACTTTAAACAGGGTGTTGCCATAAAGAGTATGCATGAATGCCCTGTGTAAACAAATGTTACATTTATTAATGAATAAATATAAGTAGTTTGATTAACATGTACTGTTGAGTCCCATTATCCACGAGCAGCAGAAATACAACTCAAACTTTACATTTCTTTTTAACAGGAAATTAAAGGGCAACTGACTTCTAAACTTTCAAGTCCAGTTCAACATAATTGTAGTTGGTTGAATTGTCACAAAATGTAATCGGCAGGATTCAAGTACATACACACAACCTTTGTGTTTCTTCGACAAAATAAAGCATCACATTTATCAGCCACGATGGCATCGTGATGATGAAATTCAATATTATCGTGTCACTAAAAAAGTGGAAATGGGTCTAATATTTATACTGTAATTTCTTCAGCAATCAACATCAACAATCTGCATGTTCAAATAATGTAATTATGTCTATGTAATTATGACACTGTGTCATTATTAATCTTGACGGTGTCAGCTAGGTCTATATCATATACAGTAGAACAAATACAAAAGGAGTGTGTGTTAAAATAAACTTCAATCAGGGCAGAAAAACAGGCATCATGACGGTCAAACTCTTGTCAGATGTTTTATTTAGCAGCAGTGATCGGTAATTCTGTGGAGACAACTCTAAATTTAGAAACAAGCTTAGTGTCAACACAGCGACCAATTCGCTAAACATTCGTCATTTGATTTACAGTCTCATTTATTCTCAACCTCCGAGACCACAAATGGAGATTCCTGAATTATTCACAGAACAGGGAACCTCCTCGCTCTCCTGAAGTTATGATGGCCATTGAGAAAGCAGGTTAAAGCAGATAGAAGGCCAACCTTAAATACAAAGCAGCAGGAGATGGAAGAGTTGGCTTTCAAAGGGAGATATATGGCCAGTACAAGACCAGGATCAGTTGCTTTGGGAACTTAAAACCTCGGATGACAGTGAGAGCCATTTATAATATTAAGATGAATAGGCTCATCCTGGCACCAGCCGCCGTGGTTTGGAGTTTGTCTCGTTTGATGCAAATGAACCAGATCACTGTGTGTTTAGAGGCAATTTAAAGGCAAAACACTGAGTAGAAACAGTATCTGTTTCTCCAGAAACAGAGGAAGGATTTAAGTCCAGGCTTTTTGCTACATCTTGGTAGTTATCCACCTGGCTGATTTTAGTTTACAGGCATAATCCCTTACTATTGAAGAGGTATGACAGTGTCTGCCTCACCTCATTTCAGGAGTATCCCACTGTGGCAGGTAAAACCTCCCAAATCAATAGCACATATGGTCCACATTAGAGTGGGAAAGGCCTCCAAAAAACCTTTTCTCTGAGAGTGGCTCACATCGATGACAGACGCGTTCTGATTCCACATATGTTGAAATGTAGAAAGCGTTACATGGCCTCTTTGATACAGGATGATTTATAGGGCCTTGACACCAGTTGCAAATGTCTTTGGCGAGGGCACGGGGAGGCCTACTCTGCAAGTGGATAGTGTCGATCGAATCGTGTTCAGGGCCACAACAAAATGGATTGCGTTTCCACTCAAGTTTTTTGACCTTTTGCTTTTCTCCTCCTTGTTGGGTCATTGTCCTAAATGTCAAGCTGATTCCTTTTCTGAGATTCAAAGAAAGACAGGCTGCGTCAAACTACATCCTCATGGATATTCAGTGCCTTCACACTGACAATGCCATCTGGAGGAAATAAGGAATTTTAGTCTCAGTTTTCTTGTTGTGCACAAATTTCATGCCCCAATTAGACAGAGGTTGAGGCAGATGCAGGCAGGAAAGAAGCAGCAGACAAAGCCAGATGAAATCTGCCCAGTGAGCATCAAGGATCCTGCCAAAGTGCTCTGCATTACAAAATAAGGTTGGCCAGGGTCAATGTCCTGCGAGGTATAATTATATCGTAAAACTAAGCTCCTCGCTTCGACATAATGGTAGATAAACAGAGTCTGATTTGTGACACTTCTCAAGTTCAAATCCAGCCTGATGCAGCTAACTCAATTAGCAAATGGGGGATCAGCAGCCCCTTAATAGGGATTGGTGGGGATGAGCAAACTTGTTCCCAAAAATTAATTGCCTATCACATTTCTTGTGGTCATCAAAGTACCCCGGGCTAATAGCATTGCTAAATCCATATTCAGCGAAGCGCTCATGTTCCATTAGAAATGTCAGTCATTCGCCTGACAGAGTGGTGCAGTAATGTTTGCTGTTGACTCAAGCCCTTCAAAAAGGCCCTAGCATGCAAATGAGCTCTTTAGCTATGTCTCTGGGATGGAGTAATTTGGTTTAGGATGTATATATAAATATTTGAATGCAAACTCTTGGTCACTCTGAACACCTCTGAACAAAGGTGGGTACAAGAGGGCAATTAATAATGTACAGTTAGACCTGACAAGCCACCAACCCCCAGAAGGACGTAAGTGACAGCATGCAGGAGCTTAATGTCATTTTGCATCTCCATTACGCCACGCATTATTGAATAATATCTCAAACATGTGCAACACTGACAATCAGCTGTAGGCTAAGCTAAATCAGTCATGAACTATGTGCCACACCCACTGCTTACTGTACTGCTTTTATTCTAAATGTTGTTCGAATGGTGACATGAGGAGCTTCGGCAGAGGTAAAATACAGTGAATTAACTTATTAAGGAGGTTTTGTACAGAAACAAACAGAACTGCTGTTTACTTTAAGTGTTTCTCACCAAAATGTGTGAGTATCCTTAAAGGTTGATCTTTGCGTCTCATTTCCAACTCTTCACATACTGACGCTTCAGAATTGTAGGTTGGGTCAGCCTCCATCCCAAAGCGTCAGTTTTCGGCGAGTTGGGAAGTCTTACGCATTAAACCTTTATGATCTGACAAATGTCTTGAGGGAATTTCCTTCAGATCTGATTTAGTTTTTTTAAAACCTGCATAGTTTATAACCACATTTACTGTCTGGCAGTCTTCTTCACTGATTTTGTTAGCACATTGCTATATTTCTGCGTGCTAGGACAACTGTTGACCACTGAAATAGTATGAAACCATTGGCAGAACTGACTTGTTCAAAACACAAAAACTGCTGCACTGACCCTACACTGACTTGACCTCCTGCTACATGATCACTGCTTTTTTGTCATTAATTGTCATGTATCACAATTGATCTAGTATGTATTGTCTTTCCATGTACCATGTGTATGTCCTTTTTGTTACTAATCCTGCACCAGGACTTGTTCTTCTGGGATAAAGCTTTTTGAATTGAACTGAATAATAGGCCAAAAATTCCACAGTGCATGTCTTTTATTGTTGATTATAATTCTCAAAGACTCTTGTGTCTCAGTGACTCACCTGAAGTATTTTAGCTTTTTTCTTATTCGCCATCATTTCCAAGTGCCATCTGTGAGCATTTCAGACATTACTCTGACTCAGTGATCCCAATGTCAACCTGAGGAGAAAGGCAAATAGTTTTTTTTTAGCCTGTCACCTAAAAAGGTGTTTTCATGATCATACATTGTACATTGACGGACCCAAAGTTTGCCTGAGCAGTGGACGTAGCGTACAGTGAAGATGAGACGTCCATGGTGATGTCACTCAGAGACAGTTGGTTTAAAAGTTGTTTTTGTTCCCTTTTGACAGGCGAAAGGTTTGAGATTCCCCCGGAGGTTTGTGTTGGGAGAGCCGCTACCGCTACCTTCCTCTCACAACATGAACTACACAGGTTACCTAACTTTAAAGAACTGCTGTCACACTAAACGATGTTTGCTTTAGTTCAATGTGAGAACAGAATTACAGTTTAAAGCAACATTACTGTATTTTAACTAACCAGCCTCCTGACTCCTCCACTAAATTCATTATGCTTATTACATTGCAACTGCTGTTTAAGGCACAACTCAAGCCTGGAGCGATGAAGACAACTTTACCACGGGTCGTGCGCAACTGCTCTGACTGTGGGCGCAGTACACAGGTATGGTATGGTAAGCGCGTGATAGAAACATGAGCCTGGACTGTAAACGTACCATGAAGGCTGGGGAATGTGAGACCAGGCGCTGGGCTGAGCTGGATTGAGTTTTCAGTCAGAGGGTGCATTCATGGATCCTGTCCTGAGTCCTGTTGATGAAATCAAATCATGACGAATGGCAGTGAAACACAGCTGAAATACAATGGTTATTGGTCATCTTTGTATTTTTTGTCCGCCACCAATTCCCCTTGATTAAGCAAGTTCTAGCACTGAATATAATACACAGCTGTACTTTTCAGGACAATTTTAACAATTTTTAAAGTAACATTCAACATGCTTTTCATATGCACATTAATGGAGAAACTGTCAAAATGTCATCTTGCAGTCCTTTAAGTTAAAACACTTTAATCCCCAAAATTGGAGCTGACAAAGATAATACTGTAACATACCATAACACATTTTAAACATAGCTACTGTTAGGAATAAGTTATTAAGCTCCTTTTACACATCCAGAAATCGGTAAGGGTTAGGGTTAGGGTTAGGAATTGGGGGTCATTATCGTTCTGCTTTGGAGCCGGCAGCGAAGGTAATAGCAGCGCTGAATCGACCAGAGGTGACAGGAAGAGACGGGGGTGTGAAGTTTTGATGTTTGATGTTATGTGTGCGACCCACAGCCGGGAGATTTAAAAATCAGCCAGCAGCAGTTAGCAGCTAGCTAACTCAAAGTAGAACAACAGCAACCGAAAATGTCTGTTAAATGGTGGTTGATCGCGTCCACCTTGTTGTCTCTCCAAATGGCAGACAGTTGTTATTTGTATTATATTATTTGTATTATATTGTATGTGTTATTGCTGTTTGAAAAGTTCTACCTGATTAATATGTAAAACATGAAGGCAGACGCTGACACTGTCACATTCCATGTCACGCGTCTTTTGCTTGCGGATCGCTGGCATGCCATCCAAAATCACACACTGGGGCGGCATTACAACACCACAGTTTGTTCAGTGTAAAGAAACGTTGCTTGGCATCAAAGGTATTTGCATCAGTATGGTCAACTCAAGGAAATTTTCTGGATTTTCAAAAATAGAAACGCAAAACAAGAGGAAGAAGTACATTTAGCCCCTTTCAACTTGAATTTGGTCAAATAGTCTTTTCTTAGACCTCTAGCTTTTAAGACTCAAGCACTGTAGTCGACATCAGAATTAATGCCAACATCAAACAAGTGAAGGGGACAAACCCAAAGCCCGGAGCTGTGAACACAATGTAGTCTTCACACTGGCAGGTTGTTTGTTTACACGTGGCCTCAGATAATTAGCCCAGAAGTAATGACTGCTCTCTGATGACAGCCGCTGAAACCTGATCCTCCAGTGTGACATGCTCTCCCTGTCACTCTCTCTCTTGCCCAACAACTGCAGCAGGGTTATTTTTTGCTCCGGCTGCTAGCGGGGCTAGCCTGGCGCCAGCCCCTGGGACCTGGTGGACTAGGGGGGCTGACAGGGCCAACGCTGCCATTCGCCCCTTAACCTCCCACGCCATGCTGATGCCAAACGGCACCCGGAACCCAACACTGAAAACACTGTCAGGGCGTCTCCCATTGACACGGAGGAATGACAGAAACATCTGAGCTTTGTGATGAATCTCCTTCAGCCGTGGCTCCAGTAAGCAAAGCAAAGAGTTTGAACTGATCTCAGAGTTTGGTGGAGTTGGCATGTTAGATACAGTGACTGTAGAGGATGTTGGTCATGATTGGATGTTGATTTAATTTCTTTCCCCCCTATAAAAAACCTGATTGTATGGTATAAAAGAAGGTTATTTTAATCATGATTTATCTTTGTTTTCCTCCTCAGTGCTGCAATGTATCGATTAGCCATTTCATAAAGGGTTCAGTATTAACCACCCACAAATAAAATGCATTTCTGTTGAAACTACTGATTGCGGCAAGATTGCAGTACTTTTGTTTATTGTGTATTTAATGAGGAAAGTAGTGCTGAGATTGAAAATATAAATTTCAAGAGTGCCCTGGTCAAGATATGAAGATAAAACCACAAACCACAGATGGATCAGACAAAATGTCACAAAATTGGAATTCGACAGAATTGTTGTAATAAGACAATGACTACAATTTCTAATTGGCACATTAAAAAAGGCCATGAACCTAAGACCAATCCAAGACAATGATTTAATAAAAGTAATAGCATTGATTTGAATTCAGGAATGTCCGAATGCTGCACGTTTAGATTGAACTGTTGAAGGTTCCAAGCAGAGTACATAAAAGCTTCTTTATCGAGACCAACCAGGGTGTGACAGACACCAAGCAACAGAACATTGTCTGAGATCGCATTTCAACATTTGTAAGCATGAAACCCCTGGATACTTTTAATGAGACTCCAGGTAAGCCAGGGCAGAACCAGGTAAGCCAAAACATGATCTTTGCCTGACTCCAAGTGGTATTTGTGCCTAAACCTGACCAGACAACAACACAAAATAAAACATTTAAATCTCAAGAAAAGTAAAGTTGCAACATAAAGAAAGGTAAAGTTTCTACATGTCTGTGGTTTTGCAGACTGGTTTGTTCAATGACAAAGCAATATGAAAGGACCTCTCAGTGGTACTCGAATCATCTATCACGTTCCAGAGGCCCGTGGCGCCCACTGGGACACAGCTTAACGAAGGCCACGTGGCTTGATCTTCCTCAAATCTAAAGCAAACAGGCACAACATGGCAACCATGCCACCCTGTGGCACTGCAGCTTTAGAGGGAAAACAATGACTTTCCCTGAGCAGCTATCAAAGCTTTGCTGCCCGCCAAGTGCAAAGGCCTCACAATCCGCTGTTCTTGTGGAGGGCGAGAAACCTGGCCGGCTCCCAGTCACTGTCTGAGTCAACAACCCAGACACCCATTTCAAGATCCTGCAATTTTCGTGTGTGTGTCCTTTTCGAGACCTTTAACCGCTCAGAGCAAAGCTTCAACAAATTTGAAACTTGGTTTGAAACTTGCACCGTAATCTAAATTTGGAAGCCATTACACGGGGAGTTTAGATGACTCAAACTACAAGGAATGGCATTGCTCAAGCAGCTAAAAGACAGCATGCCACAGACATGCGTCTTTCTTTTGAAGATGATCCCACGGCTCCGGTCGTCAGTTGTTTTTTGGTTCCCCAAAAATATGCCCCTTAAAGAAGCTAAAGAGGAGGACACGGTTACTGAAAGACACTTGAATCATGTTTCTCTGCAGTTGTATTTTAGAATAGTTTAAACCTGTCATAGTGGTGCGAATTTTGAGACATGGAAAGTCTGATGTGCTTTCCTTTTTGGTACGAATATGAAAGGAACTGATTTTATACACATAATATAAATGTTTTTGCTTTCAGGAAAGATTGATTCGAATCCGATGGAGATTTTACAGTGACAGCTTATTTGTAGCTGTGATCTTTTAGGTCTGGTTGCATGTCGACTGTCTTTAAAATGTCTCATTAATTTATTATTAAATGTTGGTCGTGAGATTGACATCAGAAGTTTAAATATAAAAGTTATATTTGAAGCAACAAAATGACAGCTAAAGATGTCTCCCCAGTGATTTATTTGGTACAAATCTCATGAGCTTGATCAGTCCAAGTCATAATCTACAGCAGAAACTGACATTAGGGCAGTGATGTCCAACACGTATCTTTTTTCCTCTCAAAGGTTTAGAGGTTACATCCTTGCTCTTGAAAGGCAGACACTAACATTTAAAAGGCCTGAAGGACTGAGGGGTTGCCACTGGTGACCTCCAAATGGTATTCATTCCTTGTCAGTCTTGTGTGTGAAACATTTCTGTTGACACCCTGCAATGCGGCGTTGATGAGTTAATCTAGCAGCTGAGTGTGTCCTTTAACTACACCCGACCCCCTGTAGATTTTCAGAAGAAAAACACCCCTTATCTCCACGGGAGTGGGGGGAAATAGGGGCCGCGGTGGCCATAAATTCACAGGATACTAGCATAAGAACGACAAAACGTGGCCTCCTTTGTGTACAGAGTGCCCCATCATGACTGTTTGTGCCCACAACCACCCTGGAGAGTTGAAGCACTCACTCAAAGTCTTAATCGGGTATCCAGTTTAACTGAGGACTATGGGAGCGTGGAGTATTTCATATCTTGTGTTGAGGGGTCTATAAAAGGAGAACACATTCCTCTTCTGGTTGAGCAAGACTGCAAAGACAAGTGAAGGGCATCACAAAAATGTCATGCTTCCTCCCTACACTCAAATCTCACAGCAATTGAGTTTAGACAGGGTTTTCTGGAATTTGTAACTGGAATTGCCCCGTCACTCTTGTACCCCGGCCCCTCAGCCTGCAAGTCCCAATGGAGATGTCAGGATGGGGCTGCATTACTGGTGGATATTACTTTAACCATGCTGGATGGGGTCCAGGGTTGTCTGAGATCAGGACAACAAAAATAGGCTTAGAGTATGCTCTGCCCTGAGTATGAAATCCACACTAAGGCTCGTTGCCTTATTGTACGTGTGGGCCGCTCTGCGGGTATCGTTTACTTCTCAGAACCATCTTGTAACCTGGGCTTATTAGACAACCTTAATAAGGACATCTGACAGCTGAGGCAAGTTCATTTTGAACCATACCGATGTAGGTTTTAACATAGTGATGAGATGGCTGCTTTGACAACATAGATTGCGTTATTGAAAAGTCTCAACACAGAAATGTGCATTTCTTGTCTGATTGTTTTGGGAGTTGATCTACAACTGTGGTAATAGCTTTTATCCATGACAATTTAGAAGTTTAAGCACATTTAACTAAAAAGTGAGATGAAAACATTGGCTGTATAAGAAACCATTTTCTATGCTAGCAGTACATGAAGTAGACAACGAAAGCAAAAATCTGCAGTATGCCAAAAATACCCAGATGTTGTACTAATTTGGGAAAAAAATCTCCGGCACGCATCAAACCAGCCTACCTTGCACGATGCAATGTGCTGGAATGGTCCCAAGAACCAGCCACGCCAACAATTGAAAGGTTTCTTATAATTGTTGTATGTCATTTCATTACTAAATTCACTTCTGAGAAGGTTTTAAGCGAGAACTCACCTGTGTAGGAGCAGCTAGCTGTCCAGCCGGCCAGTCACACTCACAGGCCCTCGTTGCCCCACATTCACACGGACCACTGTAGCCAATGAAGCAAATGACTTCCGTTACAATGGCAGAGGAAATACAGGCCTACAACTGATACCCTTCCATCACAAAAACAACCATGTATGTCGACTATGAGAGCAGCTTATTACACCCATATTTACGTTTCTTGGAAACCGTACGTAGAAGGTTGTGTGCGCCTGTTGCTGGTACGCTGCAATGGTTGTGTTGGTGTGAGAACGGTAATATGTTGTTTTGGGAGACACTTGGATGTGCATAGACGTCGGAACTAGGGGTGCGGTTGCACCCCCTCCCATCCGCCCCCCCGCCCCCCATCAGCCTCCCTACCCACTGCATTACGCTTTAAACAAATAAAGACTCTAATTGTATGAAAGAGATAAATATAAGTCAAAGGATAACTACCGTTTTTTACAACCTGGACCTTTTTTCTAGCAAAATATATGGTCATTTACTCACCCAGATAACTTTGGTGTCATTTGGCCTCGTTCGGACGAAATTAGATCCAGTGTAGCGCCGATATATCCATATAATGGGAGAGACGGGGCAGCGACACACAGCCTCTATATAACACATTATCTGCCACGAAACTAGTTCATTTCACTAATATTTTGTTACAATATGCTCGTGCCATTCCCCTCTGAGTCCGGGCTCGTCTGTTATCAACATCCAGGGTCAAACTAGCAGTAGCAGCTACAGGTGAACAAGCCGGCTGTCGCGGGTGCGCACGCAGCTCAGAGACGACATCTTCCAGTTCAGAGGTAGTAGATCAACCTACAGACCCCGGATGTTGATAACAGACGAGCCCGGACTCAGAGGGGAATAGCACGAGCATATTGTAACAAAATATTGGTGAAATGAACTAGTTTCGTGGCAGATAATGTGTTATATAGAGGCTTTGTGTCGATGCCCCGTTACTCACATTATATGGATATATCGGCGCTCCACTGGATCTAATTTCGTCTGAACGACGCCAAATGACACCAAAGTTATCTGGGTGAGTAAATGACCATATATTTTGCTAGAAATAAGGTCCAGGTTGTAAAAAACGGTAGTTATCCTTTAAGGCATAGATCTATGCTTTTGATGTGACATGCAGCCTGCCTGACTACATACAGTGTCCTATGCATCTGGCATAGGAGTCAGGCTGCATATGGACCTGGTGCGCGCCGAGGTGGAGCGGCGTTGTGATCAGGAAGGACTCCGCATAGCTGCAGGGCGAGTGCAGGCAGTTCTTGAGGCGGCTCAGTGGAAACGAGTGGATGTGGGTTCCCCGGAACTGACCCCCTTTCCACCAGAGCGGCTAAGCCTTGAGCTGGACACACTGAGGGATGTGTGTAGGTACGAGAAGTTAGCACCATCCAGGATGTGTCCATCCTGCATACCTTGCAGCCCCAAACCCGCTCCATGCTGTCGGAGGTGGAGAAGCTCATTAAGCTGTCTGGCCCTGCCAATATCTGTCGCGGCATCCGAGCGCTCTTTCTCTGCCCTGCGCAGGCTGAAAACCTGCTGCGCACCATGACGCAGGAGAGACTAACACATTTGACCGTTATGAACGTTCACAGTGACCTTATGAATGAAAGCGATGTCTCCACCCTGCTTAAAATCTTCAACAGTAGGTCAACTGAGAGAAGGTCCACTTTTGGAAATGCATGAAAGCCCTGAGTCAGGAGCACAGACTTTTCTTTTTTTCTTTTTTTCATTCAAGGGTACAAATAATGCTGTTGTGTTCCTTAAATGGCCTGATTTAGTTATCAAAGTTTCATTTTCTTAACAATAAAGATGCCGTGTTCATCCATTCCAGTTCTCTTATAACTGCACGCCATTATAAAATAACTTCAAATCAAATCCTTAATCATTGATAAAAGTGCGTGCTTCCCCTGCCCCTCTCAACAAAAATCCCGCCCCCCCTCTCAGAAAATAGTTCCAACGTCCATGAGGATGTGTTGGATATTTTGTTTCAATTATGCAGCTATTGCTGAGAGGAAAATGGCGAAAACAATGGAAACCACCTAAGCCTTGCATGGTGTACTCTAAAATAAATAGATTCAACAGTTTCATACCACATATTACTATGAAAAGCAGTGTGCAGTAGGCATTCATTGGTAGTATATAGTAGGCGGGTCCGAAGCCATTGTCAGGGCTGCATGAGAGAATTATCATATGGAAGCTACAGTAAAAGTTTGGTCCAATGACCGCATGCAAGTCAGTTCTTCAGTGTGGGAAAGTCTGGCTCATCCTCAGCAGGGGTCCTGCTCAGGAGGGAGGGGGCGTTTGCATGCGAGATAGATCTGAAGGTGGTAATGACCAGTGTATTCTTTCACACTGACAGCTCCTCTGACATCTTGGAATTTATCTCTTGCAGCACATTTTCACAGGCTTAAGACAGCAGCCCGGTTGCCTCATGGGTATATCTCACTTACTGTATGGACAGAAACAGCTGTAAATAGAGACCTGAGTGGGAGAGGAACAGGGCATTTGTTTATGCTTTGACACATCACAGTTGCAGTAGTATGCATCAGATGCCACCATTTTTCCTTACAGGGAAATAGATTTGTTTATGTCGTGCCACAGTTGCAGTAAACTCCTGAAGCCTGCTGAGTTTCTTACTGACAGTTTGACACCAACGAGGCAAAGGTGAACGGCAAGTGTGGCTCTATCAACAGCTTTAGCTTATTAGCCTGCTGCTTTGACACTAGATCCCGAAGGCAGATTATGAGGGATGAGTAATGTGAGCCAAAATAAATCAGTCCAGCCTTGTCTTATGAAACCCAACATGATGTCATAAAATCCAAATTTTATAGTCCATGAAATGAAAGAAATACACAAATGCAGAAGAGGCAAGTCGCAAGTGTCTTGTTGCACAGTTTTTAGATCGGAGGATGGGTAAATTCATCGCATTTTAAATGAAAGAGTCATGGTTCAGTGTTTTAATTTCAGTGAAATGAATTCTATAACCAAACTGTTGAAGGTCCAGGTTGTAAGAAAATTGATTGTGGAGTCTCATACCCAACTTGTCAAATACTGACGCTTTGGGTTGGTATAGGACGAGCTGACCCAACGCACCATTGACAATGAGGCTCAACAATCAACTATCTTATAAAGTTGGACCCTTACCCGACCTTAGACAAACAGTTTTCAGTGCCTAAACCTAAAAAGCTGAACAACCCATATTTCACCATAATTAATGTTGGTGATGTAGGCTACGGATATGTTGAAACATTACTTCTCTGTTGTTGCAACTTTTTTTCTTTCTTTTGGTTAGGGTTAGGAAAACACAACTTTAGATGTCTCATTAAAAATCCCTGTTTCTTTCTTTGCGAACACTGCTGGAGATGTCCCAATATCTCACCAAACATCAGTTTTTTGCCTCCACAAAAGGTCTCCTTAAAAATACCCAATGTTGAAAGGCAGTCTTGAAATGCAGTCACTGGCTTTGGAGCCTTCTCGCCTAGCTATGACTTTTCCACCATCCTCTCCACTACCCATCATGAAAGTCAGCTCATAAATATGTAATCTGAATGTGATACGGCACAATTGTAGACATGTTAATTTGGTACATTTGACACATATACATTTGAACATAGCCATGGTGCCCAGAAACGTTAACATTTTATTCTGGTGTATGTGCATTTCTAAATGTGTCTTTTGTTTGTTCAAAGGACGTGTGCATTTATGTATTCTCTAATAAAAAAGCCTGACTTTGAGAGTGACGAGGTTTGACACCAAATTAGAGTTTTTTGATCAAATAATCAAGGTTACGCTTATTGTGAACACACCATATAAAAACATCTGATAAACTGTCACTTGTTAACATGTGTTCATTCTCAGTAGTACTGCATGCTCTATGTTGGCACACGGTAAAGACCTTATTAATCTTCCTGTTCCTGTGTACTTCAGGTGCCCCAGAGATAATGGCCAAATGCCAGAAAGTAAAGACCATTTATTTCTGCTGCAGCCCAGTTGTTCTTGTCTTTAACACAGAGACACTCAATCCACAACTTGAGTCCATTTGTTATCTGTTGCCTCGGCACAAGTTATTTAGCTTGTCAGCAGAATGATAAACTCTCCCCTGCCATGGGTGTCACTTCGACAGCTAGCTCTCGCGTCAGCCATAAACCTCTAAGGTGAACAGGAATCCAGAGTTTCGGCTCCAAAATAAGTCATCATGCACTCTGAACAGTGACGGCCGCTCTCAAAGAATGATCAACAACACAAAATGAAAACAAATTAGGGTACTTTTCTAGGACTATATGCTTACCTTAGAGGTTTATGGACTAGATCTGCCATGATTTAAAAATAGTGAATGCAGAACTTGTAACATTTCTCAACATGGATGTACTGTGCAGAGTTTTGGAGCAGACCTCTTCAGATATTTCTATAAATTCTTTGGATTACAGCTGAAGTGCAGTGAGCTGTATTGAAGTTCTGGGTATTGTACACAGAAAAGACTTTGTGCCTGGTACTGCCATTAATCACAGTTAACTTGACATTATAGGACTTCTTTATTGGAGGCTAGAGCTGGACGTGGGGTTGGGGCGAGGTCAAGGCGAGGTTCATTTCTGCGAATTTGTTGCAGCTCTTCCAAAACTTTTCAAGAATGATAGCTAATTGAGGTTTCTTCTCCATCTTCTATCTATCTTTGTTTTATAGGATAAAAAAAAACATGTTTTTGTTGCTTAAACATGTCTAATGTGAAAGATATTTATCTCAGTATTTCTTTGCAAAAAGGAGTAACTGACAGGTTTTTGAACAGAAACAGACGAAAGCTTCTTTGTGCTTTGACTTGGACCAATTAGAATATTGTAAATGGAAATGATCAGATAATTGTGTCAGGTTGTGGTTGTATATTTAGAGAAAATGTGCACGTTTAGCCTGTAAGAGGTTGAAATGAACTTTGAAAAGTTAAGCAGTTAAGCTTTATTTTTCTGCATGCAGCCTCATTTCCAACATCTCCAGTCACATGACCATGATGAGGGCTTCAATGTCCTCGTCACTCCTCCCCATAAAACCATAATGGGATGTTTTGACAGTGGCCAATTGCTTGTTATTCCCCCTCTTTCACTGCCCTGCCTTGACGAGGTGATTTCTTTGGATCCGTGTTATTGGCTCTGGGGAGTAAGTGGTGCGTTACTCTTCATGCTAGCTGAGTGTGGAAATTGCCACCTCTGATTGATTAGCTTCCTGTCACCAAGAGGTTATGAATGAACTGCCCCTTCTTCGAGCTCCTCGGGAGATCCTCACGCGCAGGAGACTTAAGAAACTCCACAGCTGCTGTGGAGCTTTCTGTGATTTCTCACAGTGGGAGCATGTAGCAGACTTACAGGCTAGGAAATGACAACAAGAACTGGTATCCTGAGGACTCCACTGATTGAGAAATAAAATATTATCTCCTGAGATTTGATCTAGGAAGTGCTGTTCCCTGTATGTCAGGGGTGCCCAAACTTTTCCTTGGGGGGCCAAGACCAAAACTTAATGGTGGGCAATTGGCCAAAAGCCAGCTGAATTGTTGTGAAGATGCAAAATGGTTGATCCCAAGTTCCCTTCACTGGATTTTCACTCTACTCGCCATACTCAGATTGTGAAACATAATATGGGCCCGGACACCAAAGGATTATCATCTTTAATAATCAGGGATTAAAGAGCACTTTTACTTCACAAAAATTATCATATTTCCTTTTATTGAATTTTTTTAGTAAGTTTTCTCTTTAAACATCTGGCCGAATCAAACCTTATGACAGCAGCGCTGCGTTACATTATACCTTCTGTTTCCTGTTAGCCTGGGCTGAAGGGACATTTTTTTTTCATATTTGTATTAAAAAGTGGATTTTTTTTTGGTTACATAAATCCAAATAAAATTGTTATCAGGGTATATGAAAACTGTAAATCTGCAGTTGTACAAATTAAATAATGTTTTACATTGTTTTTAATTAAAATACAACGTAAAAAACTATAAATAGTTCAAAAAGTTTCAACTACAGAATTTCCCAAATACTATAAACACAGTATTATAAATTGTTTTAGACAGTGATAATGTTAAACATTTTTTAGTGTATAAAATAACTTTTTAAAACTAATTTCAAGTTTTGATTTTGCCCATCTGTAAATTAGGTTAAACGGTTTCCAATCAACTTTTGTTATATGATATTATCTGTTATATGAAAAAAACAACATCAAAACAACAAGCCAGCATTGAGGAGTAACAACATTACATGTGGTGTTGTAGAGGAATGGCTCCATGGCACTGCCAAGTTCAGCTGTTACTTTACTTTAAAAATGTACAGAGTACCCTCAGTGTTCCTTTAGGCACTTTGAATAAAAGTGTCCATCAGAAGGCTGAGACTCGGAGGAATAGTTAAGCTCACACATGTGGAAAGGAGTTGGACTGTGCCGTCTCTACTTGGCAAGATGTCACAGTCCTGCTCTGTACATTTGTCGTGACCCCAATTTTGGCTGCTGCTCTCCTCTCCATGCATCCTCTGCTGCTGCCGCTCTCTGCAGCTGGCAGCCGGGCTGGGACAGACACCCAGCTGAGGTCTGACCCCTGCTGACAGAAATGAGCTTTGTATTTAAGACCTGTTGCTCGGGTATTGCATTTAACATTAGCGTCTGGTCTACCTCCAGCCAGTTAGATACAGTTTGTCTGATCCGGCATGAAGTGCTAAATTGGTTATTGCTTTAAAAAATGTTGCCACGAGGTGAAGGATTACAAAAAAAACCCTGCTGGGACTGTGCAACTGTGAGCATGTGTGTATGAGTGTGTGTGTGGGCTAAGTTTGCTACCATGTGCACACGGGTACCCAAGCTTATATTCATGTTCATAGTCCTTTCTGTGGGCATACAAGTTTACATGTTCACTGTGTGTTCACATTATGTTCTATTCTTTCTATTCTTATTTTTATTACATTGTTTATTTTTTACTTTTATTAGTTTATTGTAATATTCCTGTCCTTTGGCTGCTGTGACAAAGAAATTTCACCATTTGCGGGACAAATAAAGGAATTCTGATTCTGATTAGTTTGTGCACAAGCATGCAAGTGTTGTTTTCAAAGCCTGTTGCCATGGAGTCAAACAGTTAAAGAAGCCTTTGCTGACTGACCGGCCACCTGCTGGAGAGAGAAGCCCCACAGAGAGACAGAGAGGAGGGGAAGGAATGACGGGGAGATGAGAAGAGAGAGGACAGAGGAAAGGAGAGAGGGAGGGATGCAGAGAAAAGGAGCCCGTCCACAAGTTGAGCATCAGATCTCCTTGTTGTTGCATGGTCCAGTGTCAATATCAGACCCGGACATATCCCGTAAAATCTCAGAAATTGGACCAAAGGACTCACGTTTTTTGCTCTACTTCAACACGTAGCCATCACATGGTGGTTAGGGTCTTCTTGGTTAGGGAGAAGATCATGTTTTGACTTTAAAATACTTGTTTTTGTTGCCACTACAAGTATACCTCGAGATGTCCCGATGTCTCTTCACAAACACCCGGTTTTGCTGCCACAAACATGTCCTGACTTGTCAAAAACATCCAAGGTTTGTTGCCAAAAAAAATGGCATACTTGCAGGTTCAGGTGATCTCACCCATGAAAAGTTGGGTAATATGGTACGTGAGACTACGCCACATACAAACATACATACAAATCAGATTTAGCCTCGACTTTCACTCCTTTATCAGCATTACAGGCACTAGCCAACACTTATCTTTAACTAACTCACACATGAGGTCCAGATGTTATAAACTGCTCTTTAAAGAGCATATTCAACAGTGCAACTACAATTCAAATAATACATATAAATGTGCTGACAGCCAACCTTAAGTCATCAAAGAGTATTTAAAATGGGTTCACTTATGAGGAAGATTCAGGTCAATATCTGCATTAGTTCCGGTGCCGGGATAATATTTCTGTTTTGCACCTGTGCACCTGAAGAATGAAACTATGTCACACTTGTCTTTACAAATAGACATGAGTAGTGGTTGAAGAATGATTTGTCCTTTCAAGCCCTGCCAGTGTGAGAGCTATTAAATACATGTCCTTTTGATCTGTGTAGAACTATGACATGAATTACAACCACGCACACAACTACAGAATGAGCTTAGCAGAAAGCTCAGTCACATTTCACCATCTACCACTACTATGTTGTACTGCATGGTGGAATCAATTACAGTCATAACATGAATATTTCAATCCTATTTTGTTACTTTGAAAGGGACAGTTCACCCCAAAATCAATAATACTTTTGGCTCTTACCTGTAGTGCTATTTATTAATCTCGATTGTTTTGATCAGCCGTTAAGATGTCTGCTTTTCTTAAATATAGGGGAGACCGGGGATGGTTGTAACAAAGGGATAGTTGTAACACTCTCAGTTTGACCAATCAGAAACGAGCTCACTGGTGAAGCCTCATGTCTCTGAGTTGAAAACTGTCTGTTCTGGAGCCAAAAAAGGATTTTTCAGGTAAGAAAGTAAAATAAATATACAAATATTTTTTGCATAGTGTCCATTGTGTTGTAGATACAGTTGTTTCACTTACATAAGCTCAAGTAGTAGTTTCTCTAGTTTAATTTGATGTGTTGCATTAGTGCTAGCTTTGAAGCTAAATCCTAAAAATGGTTAGCTTTTTAATGGCTGCCTGGCATGGGGAGGGTTGTAACTGTTCTTAAAAAGTGTTACAACCTTCCCCTTATGTTGTACTTACTAAGTATTTAGTGCAGCTTTGCACCACACTGTTCAAAAGTGGTTTGTTCCACAGATCTCCAAGTGTTCAAATACTTTTTCACATTAACCCGTTTCAGGCTACAAAACACACACACACACACACACACACACACACACACACACACACACACACCAGTTTATACTTTATTATTCTTTATTTTATTTATTTTGTTATATATATTTATTTATTTTATTGTATTTATTTTTATTGTATTTAACTTCTACTTTTTATTTATTTTTTGTCATTATTTTTGTATTCTGACAAGTTTATTGTTCCTCCTTTATTATTCATTAAAGTGCTTGCATTAATTTTAAGTGTGGATCTTTTTTAAAGTATAATAATTTAATTGTTACATCCATCCTCAAGTAGTGTTGCAATTCACCCCGGTACTGGGGTAGGTTGTAACAACATACCTCTTTGTATTTGACATTAATTTACATAATCTGTGATGGTGTAGTAGAAGTCCAAGTGTATGTCATTTACAGCAGTCAAATATCGGTACCACATCTCAAAATTTGAGATCTCTAGCACAAACAACCACTGAGTTACACTTGCTCAAACAAAAAGTGTAACCATCATCCCCGGTCTCCCCTATTCGAACAGATACATTTAAAAAACTTGACAGAAATCCCGACCCGGTCCCTCAGAATAATTCACAGACGTTGTTGTGAGCAGTTTTCAACATGTTCATACTACCAACTCTGAATACGGCAGCCTGGTCAGTGGCCATCTTCCTCTTCAGGGTCAGTTTTGTATGTAAATGTCTCTGCTGTCAAGTAATCAGACTTTCAAGATAAAACATTTCACATATGACATTATGACTTTTGGATTATCATCATCATCATCATCATCGACTTTTAGTTCATGAATATTTGATTTTTTAATTGCACTCCTGTGGTCTCAGCCTTCAAGAACACCTGTTAATTGGTTTCTGAAAGATCTTCTCACCATATTTGTGAAAATACTTACATGTCAAAACACAACATTCTAGCTTGAGATGTACATGAGGAAAAATGGCTGGAGCTAATTTTGTTACTGAGAGGCTCAGTTATGGTTTGATCCGATGCCATCTGTCGACAGCTTTCAGCAGAGGTTGGCTTTGGTCCACAACCTTACTTCCATCGCACCGGTAATGCTTACTGTCTATTTATACAGTGCGAGCAAATGGGTGCAGCAGGTTCTGTAGCATGGTATTAGCAAGCAGAGATGTCTGAACAAAGGAACCAATGGATATGAAGTGTTATGTGTCGTCGGTTAAGGCAGCTCAGAGGGATGTTTGAGATGACTTCCTCATTGTTGAAAAGCATCCACATCCTCATATTCGGGGCAAGGGAGGATTTTCTAAGGTGGGGTCATTTACCCTGGGGGAGTGCATAGGCACAACTGGGGCAGTCACCAAACCCCATCCCCCCTTTGCCAGACTTCACCCCATTGTTTGCCCTCCTGGGGTTTAAACACAAGGCGGACCACCTTCGGTCTTCGTCACGCATTGTTCACCACTGTATTGCGACAGACCCTGTTTTACCATGGCTGCACTGGGACATCTGGTCTTACAGCGGCTGCCACCTGTTTCCGAGGAGGGATCGTTCACAAAACTGGGATCCATGATATGCCCATTTGTCGGCTGCATTAGTTGCAGCGCGTCATGTGATGTGACAGATTGAGCTCTGTACTCAGTACTATCTCAAATTTCCCATTAAAGATGAACAGAAAGAGTGGACGAGGGGGAGAGTGGTGTTTAGGTTTTTCCATTTCTTTAAATATGTGTCACATACTAGGACTGCTATGGGAACATAGTAGTGTCAGCTCTGTCCAGGTTTTCATTGAATGCTGCCAATGTGAGGTCGCTCATATCTAACGAGCTCAACATAAGCTGAATGAAAGAATGACAGGTGTTTCCCCCCTACAGTGGAATCAGCAACCCAATCACCAGAATAAATGTTAAGTACGTTTCTGCAAAATCACAGATATATTAAAAATTAATGCTTCTTTTTGGTGCAACTTTACATTTGTTTAGGTTGAATTTGCCATTTTTCTCTTGTTTACACACACAAACCACTTGGTTAGGGTTAGGAAAACATCATGGTTTGTCTTTAAATATCTGTTTTGGTCGCCACCATCATGGATGGAGAGAGTCCGACTTACAATGAAAAATGGTTGCAGCAAAAACGATAATATCCCCAGGACTCCTTAAAAAACACCCAGTTTTGTCACCCACAAAATGGCTGGAAATGTCCCTGGGTGTCTTCAAAAAAATCCAGTGGTGTGACTTGAACTTCAGTCGGCTATTTGGCAGCCTTGTTGACTTGAACTATCCACCATCCCCCTCACCTCCGGATGTGAAAGGTGGCTGATAAGCATATACGGTGAACGTGATGTGTCATGTTTGGTACAAATGACAACCCTGTACGTATCTGTGGTTTGCAGAAACGTTAACTGCTAACATTATATCCCTGCGAATGGGCTGAGAATCAGCGGCCATGATCAGACAGAACAGCACCAATATAGCTGGTGCAGATCCACTGACTTGCTTAAGGACACCTGCTGTCATGGAGCCTTGAAATGGGTCCGTTTGAGACTGCCTGCTGACTTATTGCGCCACCATGCTGCCCTTTGAAGTGGATCAAATCTTTGTCAATAACCATAATGCTTTCCTTAATAAAACAAAAAAAAACAAAGTGCCCTGAACTGAGTTTATAATGCCAATAATTGAGCTAAAAAGAAGTTCAAATACTTCAAACTGAGAGTTCACTATTTCTGAGATAAGGAAATTAAGTCAAGAGCCTGCTTCATCCATCTGGCAGGGAAAAAGTATAAATTCATAAATTACTTCAAAAAGAGGCATAACAAGCAGTGAAAGTTCAAGAAGACAATTTATAGATCAAACTTACTGTGTTATTAATAGCCTTAAAAATACAAGGATTATATATAGAGCACTTAGCAAAAGTCATGGCCACTCGCCCATCGCTTCGAGAATCTCCGTCCAGATGTGCTCCTTAAGAACAGCCGTGGTGCTAATAAAGGTGCCAAGAGAAACAGGAGGACAGCACATGAACAAAATAATATCTCACATAAGAAGGGGAGAGGAAGACAGAGATGGAGGAGGGCTGAGACTTGGGCCACTTTCACATTAACTCAGGAGAAGCAAAATGAGATGATGCTTCAGTGTTAATACCCGGACATAAGACATATTTAAGTTATTTGCAGGTGAAGTTCCAAAACTCATTTCTTTTGTGAATTTAAAATCCTCCAAGAATAATCTAATGACTTATGAACCCTGGTGTTCTTCTTTGAATTATTTTCATTTAAAAACACCACAAGGAGGCCACAACGAGACTCTTTTGCCTTAATTGATAGATTCTATACGTCACCAACCTAAATGAACCGACACGAGCACAGAGCCGTGACCTGTGAGTGTACAGTTGGATAAGCAATATGTAGCTGGTATAGCTGCAAAGTCTAACCACCAGTAACAGCAAATATGTTTTCTGACCATCTGTGCCGTGACGATAGCATGCTTATCTTTTTTGTGTATTGTTCAGTGGAAAATAAGCTTTCAGTTTCGATCATCAAAACCAAAGCAGGATCAGCGATTTCTCCCCGTAGCGTTACCTTTTTTCTCTCCGTCCTGCGCACTACAAAGACGACACAGTTAGCTAACCACTAGCCTGCAGCTGCACTTTCAAGAACTTATCCTGTGCGCGCAAAGACGATCAACCGCCTGGTACCGACATCTTTAATTTCTTTTCCAGAGATCCTTTATTGATGTGTTTGGGAAGAGGGTTTACTCGGGACAGATTGGAGAAACTTTGTTCATGGTCCCATCAGTGGTACTTTTTAAATCTCTGCAGTCTATATTTTGGGGGAATAGTAAAACCCAGGGATTTGAAAATGTAGTTGACAGTTGTCAGGGCATAAAACTGATAATCTGGTGATCAACAAAAAAAAAAAAAAAAAAAAAAAAAAAGGATCATAAATTGCTAATACCTGTGTCCCATCGTTAAAAAACCCCCCAGCTAGAAAAGAGTGTTTACACCCTTATTTGAAAGTTTCAAGTCACTTTCACCTCTGACCAGACCCAACCCTCCTGATGGGTGCAGTTGCATGTGCTACGTACCTGAAACCACACTCAAGTGATGTCATCGTGTCCTAACCCCACCCTGGAGTGCAATTCGAAATCCCTGCAGGGAGTTAAAATGCCAAACCACTGGAGGTCAGTATAAACAAGATCTTCAGCTGCTGTTTGAAGAACATCAATGAATACAAAACAACACTGCACTCACTACGCTTATCACTGATGCTTAATCAATTAAATATTACCTTCACATGAACTATAGTATATACACACGTCATAATGAATTGAACAATTAGCTGATGTGTGGACCTCGATTTGCGTGTGTGTGTGTGTGTGTGTGTGTGTGTGTGTGTGTGTGCGCGCACGTGACATACCATAAAAAAATCTGTGTGTGCATATAGGAATGTGTGCCTCAGTGTGTTTGTTTATGTGTGTGTTACTCAGTGTGCGAGCACTCGCTGGCAAGAGTGAGATGTGGGGAAACACATCCAACTTCCTCTCTGTGAGTAAAAGGCACACTCTGAGTTAGAACGACTGACTGAGTGGGTTTTTCCCCTCAGGGGGTAAAAACAACCAAGAGCAGGAGTTTCTTCACACCCGCCTTGTTAATTAGCTTCCCAATGTGCTCGGAAAGTTTGCGCCTCACCTCACCCAGCAGGGAGGAGGGGGGGAAATGTCTTTCAACTTCACAGGAAAGAAGGACTGAACCAGAAAAGTTGTTGCAGATGAGGGTCGTGCCAACCATTGCACAATAAACCATATTTATTAAAAACACATATAGGGTTAGGGTAGTCTGTGTATATATATATATATATATATATATATATATATATATATATATATATAACATTGTTGATCTGTTCCTTTGATGAAGTTGGCTTCAAAAATCAAAAATTCAAGGCCGGGTCCAACTGTTTTCTTTTTCCAGCAGCACAACAGAACTCCTCAGTACAGTCTGCATTTAAAGTTTGGTCAGTGTTCCTCACTGCCCCCCGTGGGCCTTGTGAAAGTCTCTGGAGTGTCCCAACATGTCTCCGACTGCTCCTGATCCCCCTTCCTCTTGACTCTCCTCATTGTTTTTGGCACAGCAGCTGCTCTGAGATTTAGATATCATCATTCAGGCAGGCAGATAGGACATCAAGACATTTCCTCCGGGAGTCTGGAGAGCACGGAGAGGCAGAATGTGAGATGTGTTTGTCGGACACAATTTGATAAAGAGTCTTGTGTAAGTGACAGGGAAATGCCTCCCAAATGAATCCTCGTGCTGCGCTCGCTGGCTCCCCGGACTCTGGAATACAATTTGGGAGCCCGATTCGCTCCGTGCAATTTTTTAAAATTAGTGGAAGACTTGGCCGGACACGGTCACATGGCAGAAAACTACAAAAAGAGACAGACATTAAGCATCTTCAGCAAGTATAAAAGCTTGAGAGGGCTGGGAGGTATCATTTAAAAAACTCTTTTTTCATGATTGTTTAATTCCTTTATCACTGATTAGCACAATGCATATTGGTAATTTTAGAATAATAAATGACAAAACAAAATAAGAAAGATTATTTGTCCATAGGTGTCTTAAGCATTACCATTTTTCTATGTTTATACCGTCTGTGTGTAAGAGAACGTGTGCTTGATGGCTGTTTGCACATGCATGAGGCTGCAATTACAGATGCATGTGTATGAATATCAGTACGAGGTAATTAATACAGCTGCAGTGTGTTTGTGCTCTCGCGAAGTTCAATCAAATATTTCTCAAATATTGTTTTTTTTTTTTTTAACACTGCAGCTCAATTGGATGATCTGTCCCTTTGAATCAGACAGTTCACATTCATTTTTCTGTTCATTCTCTATTGATCAAAGGCCTGTCTGGAACATTATTGCATCTCTGCTTATTGCATTTCTTCATTTCATTTCTTTCCGTGACAACGTTTGGCTCCATGTACAGAGGGACTGTTTCATGGACGGACTCATCAGATGGGAATCCAAATCAATTTGTCAGGTCGTGTTTGACTGACTCATTACTGGCGGTTCGATTAAAAAGCGGAGTGGGCTCAGGTGACTGACAAGGCAGCTGAAGCCATTATGCAGAGATTTGGGATCACATCCCAGCGTTGGACGGCCGTTCCCGTCCAGAGGCCTCCTAAAGTCATCCATCATGAGGAATTTCATTTCGCTCCTTAATGTGGACTACGTGTTGTTTTGGAAGCCGCAGAAATGATCAGAATTTGGCCAGATTGGACCGTGGAGCGAGCGTGCTCAGTCATTGTTATCATCAACAATTATTGTCTTTCATTGATTTGGCAGGAAGAGAGTGACTGGCCATGTTTAAAATGGAGGCGTGTTCCCCAGAACGGTGCCAACACTGGGCAAGATCAAATACTCAAGTCTGTTTCCTTCGCCAAGGACGGCAATTAAAGCACATTCCACTCCAGACTAGATCCTGGTTTTAAATGTCTCCAATATTTCCTCTTAAACAATTGTGGAAACAGTTTGGATTATTAACATGTGTGTCCACTCAGTCCAGCTCACAGAAGAAATGGATTGTTCAGCTTTGATGAGTGCTCTAATAAATTATGGTATTTGTCAAGAAACACATTCCTTAGAAAACCAGGATTTTGTTCAAGAAACACTTCAAACTCAGTAAAACAGCCCAGACAAAAACCCAAGCAATCATGTATTCTGCTCAGTTTAGTTATTTAGTATTCTTCATGCAATCATGCATCACTGGCTTATTCCTCAACATTAAGTTACTGAATCTAAGTCCACCAGTGCAAAATTGTTTCACAGCTTTATTCACATGTACAGTCGAACACTACACAGCGGTCCTGTGTACACGCTGCTGTGAAGGAGCCAACAGAGTCCTCGGCCTGAGATCATCTTCTCGGTGAAACATTACCAGGAAACCCCCAAGATTAATAATTGCCTGAATGATTAATTACACTGACTGATGGTAACTCACAAAAACAGATCTGCTCATTTCTAATGCAGCGCCTCCTCAGGCTCGACTGTAATGGCTGCCACGCACAGAGACGGCCTCCGTCAACACCTTCAAGAAAACAGAGTGAGAACATATTCTGAATAACAAAGAAACAGAATGAGCGACATACAGTAGTTCATACTGATATTAGATTTGTGATAAGAGGCATCAGAAACAAGACAATTCCTCTACCACAATAGATCGACTGCAACTATCAAACATGTAAATATGTTTACTGTTCTTATGAGAAATCATGTCTTCTATGCAAGTACAGGTCAAATATTTAAAAATCAAAAGTACAAGTAAAAGTACATCATACCTATATTTATACATGTGTATACTGTGTGTACTGCAGGTCATATGAGTATTTTCCCAAATTTGAGTACAATTAGTATTGTTACTTACACAATCTAATATTTTAACATGATATCTTTACTTTTACTCTAGTATGACTTAGTTTAATCACACTGCTCTGATGCAGCATGCAATCTGCAGAGTAACTAGTAACTAAAGTTAGCAAGTAAAAAGTAAAATATTTGCCTCTAAAATGTAGCGGAGTGGAAGTATAAAGTAGCATAACATAGAAATATTCAGATTCAAGATTATATAAGTAAAAGTACTTAGTTTCATTCCATCATTGTTACGACTGTTCGAGGCGAAGGGGAGATATATTTTTTATAGTTTTGTTGGAAAAACTCACTGAAATAAAACATTGACAGCAGTGACATGAGTTGGGATCAGAGCCGAGGTCGTTCAGGCTCAAACTGGGTGAAAGTATTTCTCACTTTACATGGAGGAGGCCATCATTTACCTCAGAATACATTACATTTATATACATATACTATATCTTTAGGTTTCTGTCATACCCTGTCACCATTTTTCTGCAGAAATGATCTAATTTCCTGATTGTTTACATTTTATAATTTTTTTGACATGTAACATTCAACGGCAAAATATTGTCTGGCTTCTTAAGTTTTGCATCCAATCTACATTTACATTAACGTTCTCAATTACTTCCCTGTTAAAATGTGGTCGTTATGACTTTATAGGTTTCCCTGCACTTCAGCTTTACTTTATGGTTTTAAGAGGCGTTTATTAAGATGACAAATGGAGCCTGGCCACAACCAGCTGTAATTATCACCATTACTATGTTTACATTTCTACCAGCGTTCTGGACTTCTCCTCAGATCTTCGTCACGGCTCTTAAGTATTCGATACCCAACATCACGCTGTGTTTATGATGCCGCCAAAGCCTTTATTACTGTCTCGGCTATCATAACAGTTGGGGCACTTGCTGGGGGCAGGAAAACGCAGGCAGGCCTTTTAGATGGGAGCACATATGCATGGTGATAGATGTAATCCTTCTCTCCCCCTCTTGCCCTCTGTTTGTTATCCCCCCGCACAGCCCTTAATAGCGACGGATCCCCCTTCAAGGCTGCGAACCCACGCAGAGCTCCAGTCTGCCGTCATGCTTGTTGACTTCAGAGGGTTCTGATGTCATAATGAAGAGGCTGGCGCTTTGATATGGCTCCTCTGGAATTTCATGCTCCCTGTGTTTCGAACGGACTAAGACGCTCAGCTGGCAGGTACAGTAGAAATTGGAGTTTTATGGCCTCTGCCCGGGGGGATTACCAGCCAACCCAGAGCCAGGGATGGGGCAGCCGAGGCGGCGGACTCCTTCACTCCCTTGAACCTTCGAGCTGAATTTCTCACGCCATCTAATCTAAAAGCACGACTCAAACCCTGCTAATCTCTTCAAAATACAAAGGGATCCAGGGTGGTATACCATTTACTCCTCCAGCGGCCCGTTCAAATAGCTAATGATTCATTGTGCCGTGGATGAAGAAATATTTTGGAACAGTTCTGTTTGCTCAATTTGTAATGAAAATCAAAAGTTGCTTTTCTTGTAGGCAAAAAATATTATTTTCTGATTATGAAATATTTCTCCTGATGGTAAAACAATAGCCTCTATAGTAAAATCAAAGAAATGCAATGGAGGAAATTAAACAAAAAAGATATATTTTTTCCTAAATGCAAAAGCAGGCCGATGCACAATGGCAGATATGGTATCTGCACATGCCAGGAACCATTTGCAAGATGTTGAGGCTTAAGAGGAAAACAGAGCGAGGCAGGGAGAGGATGAAAATGTATTTGTTGTCAGTGATGAGACACATGTTCAGTGTCTGTCTCTCAGCATAGATCTTTATTACATCAAACGGGCTGTTCGATGTCAGAACAATAGCAGGAACAAAGCCTAAGTTATTTCCTCCGATACCTTTAATGATGTAATGTATTTTGCCATCAGCTAGCGGGGAGTAGCAATCAGTTGGGATATATGGCATTCCTACATGATTCCTCGAGCAAATCGTCAGCGCACAGCCGCACTTGACAGGGGTACAAATTTATCATTTGCTTTACGATATCCCCCAAATCAGTTCAGAATGCCTTTAAAGGAGGCCGCAGGGAAGCAGTGCAAAGACACATGTGAGTCGTCTGTTCACCAGCACGCTCCCTGCGGAACATAAATTCTGGGCTTCCACAGCAGGACGGGCCTGAAGTGGGAGCGCACACACTTTATTAATAAAGAGTAGTTTTCCAGCTTTGCTAATGGCTTGAAGGGCAAAGGCTGACTTTTGTTACAGTAAAAAGTCAAAGTAACAATCAGACGTTATCATAAAAGAAAATTACCTTTTGTATTCTTCTTTAATTCAACAGAAAAGTAAAAGGGTTTTTCTTGTGTATGCGGTTTTCCATAATGACTCTTTCCAGGGAAAAATTCTCTCATGCACAGGAAGTCAAGCATTTAACATTCTGGCAGCGTGAACAGCAGCTTGTTTGTAATAAACTGCTTACTCAAAATGAGCAGTGACTGAAAGAAAAGAGCTGCAAACAAAGAAAACGAGCAAAAAACTAATTAGAAAGATGAGATTCATACTGTGATTATTAACAAAGATTGGGGGAGAAGAGTTCACTGTGGGACACGTGCACTTGTAGAACAGCCATTGTACTTCAATACATGTTTGTGAACAATCACAGTAATCAGATTAACACATGCAAACACTTGGAAATCTGATCCAAATTTCTTTTTAATCCCTCTATTATTAAACAACCAATCAGCACTGTGTTATGCTTATTTACCTCCTGCACCAAGCCCCAACCGCAGCTGACAAGGGACATTTGCATGCTTGCAAAGACATATTTTGGAGGGAAAACGAAGATATAGCTAAATGCATTTCTCATCTTCCAGGCAATAACAAGATTATGTGATGGATAGGCCTCTGGGAAACCATTTCTATGTGGGCAATTACAGATCGTCTCCTCCCTGCACGCTGCTCAAGCAACAGTGTCAGATGACAATTTCATTAGCCAAGATTAGAGGCAGATTGTGGAAATTAAAAGGACATTATTACACTTTTATGCCTGAAAGATCGAATGTGTGGTGTTTGACAAGCTTTGGCAGATGCAGCAAGAACTGGTAGACTGTGGGGAGAAGCCTAAAAGACAATGCTGTCTGTTTCAAACTAACCATGTTGGTGGTCTTGCATGTGATCTAATGAGATTTTACAGCCTTGGGAATGTCCGGAAAAACTTGCAAATTTGGTCTACAAAATACATAATATTCTGTAATAAGATACAAAGTTAACGGAATACTCTTAGGAATTTAGTTCAGTCAAGCATGCAATTTCCAGAGCAGCTAAGCACCGCCATATGCAAATGTAATATATGTAGGCTACACATATGTACAAACCAAATACTGTATAAAACCTATTAGACAAATTCACATAGTAACATATGTGTCCAGCCCATATAAATATGTATGTCTGAGACATTTAAATCACATATTTGAGTGTGGCAGTAAAATGCTTCCAGCCATTCCAACCTACATTATAACATGTAAATCTAGAGGGGACACCCAACGTCCTCTGCTTGGACAATAAACCAGCAAACGAATGCCTCTTCAGGGATGATCAAACTGAAAGGTGCTCCTACAAGCCCCAGTGAAATAACATGTCAGACTGAAGGTGTGTATAAGGTTTTGGGTTTCAAGGGGTTCAAGAATAAACAGTTTCCTCACTAAATGACGTGAAGCAGCCAAGAAAACACAACAGGGCCTCAACAGACCAGAGTTTCTGGCTGGTAATCTCAGGGGCCGAGGTTCTCAGTGAGTCAGGGACAGATCCAGAATGAGTGTTGGGGCCACCTGGTGCCATTCACCACCTCTTTTAACCCGCAGATTCCACTGGATACGGTACAGCTACGTTACGGCTGCGTTACGGCTCCGGTACGATTGTGCTCCGTCGTCCTCGTCCGGCAACCCCCACCAGTTGCGTTTTGAGTCCGCTACGGCGCAGCTCCGCCGATCAGTTGGAGAAACGAAACCGAGGAATTCCCGCGATAATTACATTATCACACACGAACGCAGTTATCTGTATGTGTTATAAACACAACAACACGAAGTGTTCCCGACCGACAGATTAGAAGAAGAGCTTGTATTTGTCTCTTTTTTGAGGTTTTTGTGTTTGTATCAACACGGAGTGTTTTATTTTGAAAATCAACCGGATTTCTTGTTGTTGTTTCGTGTCTGACTTCCTGTCTGCTCTGTGCTAAATTCGGCTGAATTGCTGCGTTGTGTTGCGGCGTCCGCCAGAATAGAAGTCCTGCGTATCTGCTCCGCAGGGCTGCGGACTGCCGGAGCTGGCACGCAGCAGACACGCAGCGCAGCGGACCTGGTGGAAGTTAACACATAGACTAAAGTGCTACGGATCAGCTCCGCCGCCGTGGCGGAGCCGTAACGCAGCCGTACCGTATCCAGTGGAATCTGCGGGTAAGCCTTCACAAAGAGGTGTCGTCACACCATGATTGGCTGGGAGGGAAACGCCCCGAGCTGCTTCCACTCCTCAATCAGGAGTCAGTCTCCCACCTGCACACAGGTGATCTGAATCACCTGCAATTAGTCCAGAGGGATTTTGAAAATCAGCTCAAAACACAGACAGCAAGTCTTAAACAATGGGACTGATACATGGGTATATATGACACGCATAATTATCAGTACATGTATATGTATTTGTAGAAATGAGTAACATACAAACCATGCATATAATATTGTATACATATATATGAAAAAATCATCATGTATATTCTTTTAATATGTTTGTACATCCTGGTATGTATGTGTGTAATATTCATATATTGCCTCATATAGCAGCATCACTCTTGTTATAGGGGCATTTATGTCAGATTTCTGTACCGGCCATCAAACCTCTGCTTTGTCATATTATAAAATAATGTTCATTTCAGTTCAAATTTGAAAGAATTCATCAAAGCACGTGCACATGAATTAAACCCTGAAGTGCATGTTTGCATGTCTGAGCTTTTATATGTATGTTTCTTCTCAGTAACACACAATGATGAAGACATTTCACATATGATTACAATTTATGACTGCATTTTTGAATGGTTTGTATTAATCTAATTCAGTATATCCACGCCTTTCTCTTTTTCCTCCCTGGTTTCTTATTTCCTGTTGCAAACAGAACGGTCCAGAGTGAAAAGTCACGTGAGGACCGCTGCACTGTTTGATCTGCATGGCGAGGAAGAGCTAAGTAATTGATGAAAGCTTGATTGGAGTGATAACCAGCGTTGGCAGCCGTCTGAAAAGAGTATCCTCATCTAAGAATGAAGAAGGATCTAATGAGCAAAAATAAAAACAGATCGCACACAGATGCTCATGGTAGGAAGGCACGGGACCACAGCTATTTACGCATTATTTTGTTCCTCTTAATATCAGGAAATGTGTATTTTACTTAGCTGTCATCAGGCATGGAGCTGTTGATTGGGGATTTGCAGTGCGTTTAGGCTGCGTGTTTGCTCAGACTCCACCAACTTTGGCAAAGGTTTGTTGTCTCATTGCAACCCCATCATTGGCTCAAAGTATTTGAAAAGCAATCATATTTTGATGTGGCTTGCTGCTTAGGATCTGAAACGTTGACGTCTAAAATGAAGGGTTCTGCTTGTGGTGTAATTCATCGGACCTTTTTCGCAGGGAGTGGACAGAAAATGTCTTGAGCCTGAAACCAATAGCCTCTAATCAGTGAGAGCAATGCATCAAAAGTGCAAAGGAACACATGAGACCTGCAGTGTGGCGAGGAGGGGAAGATGGAAAAAGAGTTAGCTCGGCTTTGAATATGAGACGAGGACATAAATTAGAAAGTGGATAAAACAGATTTCTTTTATTATAACAAGGTTGTGATAATGTTGCTCAGTAGAATCATTGTGTGGGGAGTGTTAAGTATCTATGCAGGGAAGCTTAAAGGTCTAAAAATAATAGTTCAGTCATAATTTAGTCAACCTCATGTAGATGAAAAATCAGGTGAAGTTTCATAGTCTACAAAACATTTCTGGAGCTTCACAGCAAAACTGTTAAAGCATTCTCCTTGCAAATTGGAGGAGATGGAGACTTATTTCAAAACTTAAAAAACAAATGAAAAGAAACAAGCTCCATACAGCTTGTACGCCGTAATCAAAGTCTCGATGTGTGGCCGAACACTCTGGGATCACAATGCTTCCCTGGATTAGATTTAGATTTGGATTACGCCAGAAGAGCTGTGTGGAGCCATTTTATGCTTTTTAGAGTTATTTTTTTGAACATTTTTTACTTCCCCATCTACTTCAGTTGTTTAGAAGAATGTCGTAATGTTGTTTTGCTGTGACGCTCCAGAAAATGTTTTGTGAAGTAGGACACTTCACCCGACTTTTAATTGGCCTCAGGGTGAGCAGACACTGACCCAATTTTCAGGTTTGGGTGAACTTATCCTTTAAGTCTGTTTCAAACAGATGTTCACGCTACAGTCAAACACTGGAATGCTAAATGGATGTACAGTGCTTGGAAATATGAAATTGCAGGGAAACAACTAGGCTTGGGCTCAAACCAGCAACTTATTGTGCCAAGTGTTTCCTTCTGTAGGGCATACAACATGACTGAACCAATGACACTTAACAATCACACTGCAAGTTTCACTTGAAAAACGATAAATACTAGATATGTAAACCTTTATCTACTGAGGGAAGAGGTCTAAAATACATGTCAGATACAGTTCATGACGATTAGCCCTAAAAGTCTGTTTGAAAGTTTATTCCATGTAAGTTTATGATATTTTTTGTACAACTGCCTTCAAATAAAATCTCTGAGGAATGCCAGAAGGTGGACGCACACATATAAAGAAATAAATGATCAATCAGCCAGCACACAGAACTGGCTCCTGCAAAGCCTTTTACATGTGACTGATCCCTGGCCAAATATGAAGTTCCTGATTGTGAAGCACAGGAACAACTGGGATTCATTAATATAGCGGAGAGGGAACCGTCCCTAGAAAGATAAATGAACAAGGGAGTGCTTTGCTCAGGGACCAAGTGGAGTTTGAGCGTGAGATGCGTCTTTCAGCACAGGATCTGGCTCTTTGCTGGGACACCTTGTTGGGAGTGCTCTCCATCGGACGGATGCTGCAGCTGGAAGCTCGAGAAACAACGAGCAGCAGAACAAGTGATGACGGAGGGTTTGTCTTTGATCTGCTGATACTTGTTTGGTCAGTCTTTCATCTGTTCTGGCATATTAAGTTTAATTTAAAAAGCAATGCAAATTACCAAAACCACAGCACAAACACAATGTTGATGTTGGGTGATTGTGAAAAAAACTGGATTTGGTTCAATGAGTCTTCAAGCATTTTTTGTTTTTTTACTGTTACTCTAATTCATAGTACACTGCCACCACTGCCAGGAAATGATGTTGGTGCCAAACCCAGTCAACGGGATAAAGCGTTTGTAGTTATCGTTTCCGCCACAGATCCGTTCAACTCTGTGTCATAGGCCACAAACCATATTGACATGTCTACAAAACGTGTCATATCACTATCACAGTTCATGTTTATTAGTTGACTGAACATGTCGAAAGGTGGAAGGAGGTGGTGGAGTAGGAGGCGACAAGGATGCCAAGCCAGCGACTGCAGTTTGAGGTGCAGCCGCAGTCACTGGCTTGACTTCGAAAGTGTGATACTATTGGAGACCTCAGGACAGTTTCAACTTTTGTTTGGAGTGACAAAAAACCAGATATTTTAACGGGAACTCAGGCCATCTCCAGCCGTGTTTGTGGCATTTTGAGTCATCCATGATGTTTTCCTAACCTAACCAAGTGGTTTGTGTACCAAAACCTGACCAGAGCATAAGCACAACATTGTGATAATAGAAACATTGGAAATTTCATAAAAAGTAAAGTTGCAACATAAAGAAAGAAAGTTTAACATGTCTGTGTTTTTTTGCAGAACAACGTATTTTGCCAACATTGATCCTGGCGGTTGGATCGTGGTGCTGATTAAAAGCTTTCTGTGACAACGGACAACAAGCAATACGACAGAATGACAACGACTGACTTGTATTTAAAGATGGACACTATGACAGCTCCACAAAACATCTTGATTCCCCCTGGTGGCGGGCTGCAGTATAGGTCATTAACCCCTCCCCCTCCATGTTAGTAGATGGGACAAAAAACTCAAAGTACAGTGTGCTGTCTGTCATTTTATGTAATTCTCATCATGTTGATGGATGTTCAAGTGTTCATTAGTTTTGGTTTAATTAGTTATTTGATGCTTTAAAAAGGCGGTGTGATGTCGTGATTGACAGCTGAGACTTGCTCGCGATCAAGCAGGTGGGTGTATGGGCGGGAACTTGATACCGTGGCTCCACCGCTCGATCACTACTGTGCAGACTCAGGCTCCAAACGTCCAGATGGCAGCGCCCATATCCTCGACATTTTGGCGAACGTTTTGTACAAGTGCAGGCGCATCATCCATCTTCTTATTCTACGGGCTGCAAACAAGTTTCCCTTCGAGAGAAAAAAATGTGTCATCAAATCTGGTTAAATGTTATTCATTTCTCTTGTACCTGTGAGGTATTTTATGTTTTCGTCTTTCTCTCTTTCTAAAAACACAAGGATTCTGCCATTATCAGGTATTTTTCCTCCGTCGAATGAATTTTGTCTGCATGCAGATTTCACTGAAACTGATCTCACCTTGTAAAGGTGCCCTTTGTGGACCAGGTTAGAATAAAAACATATTTTTAGGTTGAGTACACCCAGATTCTGACTTAACTGCCAGCTTGCATGGCTGCCAAAAACAAAAAAGGGCTGGAAAGAGTCCTAAAATGTAGGAATGAAGGCTTGTTGCTGAAGGGCTCCATGTTAGAGACTCCAGCTGAGACGATGTTGGCAGGTGTAAGTGAACTCCCTTTCCTCGTGAGCTTCTGTTCAGAGGCTCTTGAGCAAGGTGCTTAGCTCCTATCTGGGAAGAACTGGAGAGAACAGCCCAGCTCCCAGAGTAATGTTAAAGTATGAAAGTGAAGCAGGGCATTCTTTAAAAATGACGTACATCCTCTGCAAATTCTGTCCTGCATGAATAAACGTTTAATAAATGTCTGTGTGGGAAAATTTTAGTACAGTAACAAGCAGAGTTGGAAATTTGCTGATTCGACAGTAATGGAGAAAAGGCCTGAAGTGTGGACATGCTTGAGAGAGGTTAAGTGGCCCTTCAGTCTGTGTCGTTTAAAAAGGCTTTAATGGCGAGCCCACAATAACAACAGTAACACTGTCACAGACACTCACCTCTTTTATAGTGCTCGCCTCGGCCCCTAGAAGGATTGATGCGTCGCCATAGCAACATTGACCCTTAAAGTCTCGTTGCAACCTGAGCCCGGGCCAGATTTATGGGTGTTTTCAGCTTGTTACAGCAGATTTATCTTCACAATAAAAAAGAACAACAATCTGCAGAAATCATTAAGGGGAGCCTGCTGGAAACTCTGGTTAAAGGCAAAGGTGCGCCAGAAGCAGCTGAAAAATAATGTTGATATGATAAAGTACAAACACTTGGAAGTTCATTTTTTTTTTTTTTTAAATCCTCTCTTGGCTTTGTCTGTGAATGACTGAATATCCTGTGTAGTTTTAGTGTTTGCACAGAGAAACAGGCCCGGGGGGAAACAAAGCTTTGGTCCAAATGAATGATGTGGACGTCTGATCGTGGACATCTTTTACTGTTTTTATCGCAGCATTTATGAATTACACGCTTCTTTTCTGTAAACTCTGTGTGGACGGGACAGGACTGTATACAGGTGCTTCTCCCATATATTTGGCTGTTTCAAATTAATTTTGGAGTTGCACTGATTCTGCTAATTTAAAGGTCCGATGTGTTGGACAAGTGGCATCTAATGGTGAGGTTGTAGATTGCAACCAACTGAATACACCTCATCTCACCAAGGGTAGGATGGACTACGGTGGCTGCAAAAAAACCAAACAAAAGATCCTCTGTAGAGTGTTTGGTTTGTCCATTCTAGGCTTCTGTAGACTGACAGACTCCATGAGCATGGTGGACTCCATGGAAGAGGACTTTCTCCCTCTGTAGATATTAAATCTAGTTACGTTAGATTTTAGACTGTAGATCCTGGCAGCCAAATATTACAGAATTCTGCCAATAGAACAACTACTGGACACATTTTAAATATCAATACATACATTGAGACAGCAATTAAACTGAAAACACACCTAAGCTCTTATCCACTATGATTTGTCGGTTTAGAGCATTTTGTCTGTTCCGTCCACCTTTTCATGCTGAGGCGGTGTGTGTGGTGGATCCATGAAGCTGGGCCGAGTGTGCCACTTTGCAACATGCATGAAAAGTTAAATAAATTTAAGTTAAATTAAGTCTAGAAAACGCAATGCACGGCACGAGAGAGGAGCGCATGTACTACAGGAACGTGTTTCTTGCAGTGTGTCTTGTTGTGGTAGACTTGACGTTCTACCACTGAAAACATCTTTGGGATTTTTGGCTGTTGTTGTTCTCTGTGGTCTTGCCGGCCTCGGCTGCAGCACTTTTTGCACTATTGCTTGTTTTTTTGTTTGTTTGTTTGTTTTTTTATTAAGCTGGCCCAGGGATGTCTGGTTTGCCTTCAACATGTGGCCTCGTATTAACTGCTGTCAAGCCAAAGCGCAGTATTGTGCGGACTGTATGCAGCATTTGAATTTTGTGTCCATGTTTTATTTTTTCTGGCAGAAGTCAGTGGCAGCGTGCGGCGGAGGGTTAGGGTTTGCTGGGATGATGTGCTTGTGCAGTGAGAGAAAAAAAGGGTGCACATAATTAAACACTTCTCTCACCAGTGGAGGCAAAACCAAACTTTACAAATGTATACTGACTTTGTCTTGGCGACATCTTCTCACACAATATTGGAACATTTAATCTGCTGTTAATTTATTCGGCATATTTCCCACCTGATATCTTGGCTGTTGATATTTTCATCTGTTGGACAACTACACGATACCAGCAATAAGCCAGCATGTGCTGGCTAACATAAAGCTTGACGAAAACACTTCTCTGGTGATTATACACAAATGAAAACATCATTTCAAAACATACAACATAATTATGAATATTATATTTATCTATTTTTGCCAATAGATCCCCTTAATTTCGACCCACTGGACCTTTACGTTCTAGGAAGGGCAGCTAATAGTTTTTGCCTCATCGTGAGGGGATTGGGGTCCACATTTTCTTTCCCTGAATCACTCTTCCAAGTCTCTTCTATGTGATGAGACAAAGATATTCAAAACCCCAAGATGCCCTCTGGCACCTCGTGATGTTACTCAAGACTTCTCCAAGAATTCGGCAAGGAATGGTCTGTAGTCACAGATGAAGTCATTAGCATAGCACACTGATAAAGACAGATGACACAAGGAGAGTGGTGACGAGGAGCTGGAAGGGTAGAAAACAGTGAGGAGCAGGACGGGCGGTGATGGCTGGACTCTGGTATTTTAAGCAGGACATCTTCATTCCTCCCTGCCGACGTGAGTGATTCTCTTCCATTCGCTACGGTAAGAGGCTGCGTGACCCTGCAGGGGCAGTCCGGCTGACTGGCCCTTCTCCAGGGCAGCCAGCACTGCATCCCTTAAGCAGGCTTGACCGACCTGCAGTCACACACTCTCCGGTCAAGCCCTGGGCAGGGGGATTTGAGATGTGACAGCATAATCAATTTCCATGATTCATGATCACCCCAAAAGGAGGGCACGCTGAGCGACTGGGCAGCTGAAGGAGGAGAGCAGGAGGGGAATGCTGACAACAGCAGACTGCAGACGAGTACAGCAGTGGAGCGGTCTGATTCTGGCTGTGCTTCTCCTGTTTGTTAGATCTTCCAGAATACATAACATTCATGTGAGACTTTATTGATCCCGAAGGGGAAATTCTCCTCTCACTGAACGATCTCCAGAGTAGAGTCAGAGCTCAGGGTCAGCCGCAGCACAGAGAGCACCCTGCAGCTAGCAGTGATTCAGATCCAGATTCATGAAGATTATGGTGCGAGCAACCATCTGCACTGTTTTGTACTACAGAGGTTTTCTATTAAATACGAATCAACAACTGCAGCCAGTGCCACAAAAATGGTGTTATGTAACCAAATAGCAAATTCATTGCCTGAAGACCAAAACAAGAGAAAACACTCTGATTTTACAGTTCTGATGTTTGTTTCCAGCAGGAGTAAGAGCTGTGAATCTGACTTACTTTAGTACTGTACAGAGACGTTTTTATGTATTTGTACTTTACTTGAGTATTTCCATTCTCTGCTACTTTATACTTCCACTCTGCTTTATTTTGAGGACAAATATAATACTTTTCTAGTCCAGTTTATCTGATAACTTAAGTTACCAGTAACTTTGCAGATGACATGTTGCATCAGCATCAAAGGAGCACATTTTTAAATTAATGTATTTTATCAGCAAACTGATAAAAAAAAATATCGGATCTATCTGAATATCGGATCCGATAAGCGGATGTAAATATATGTATATTCTGCTTTTAATTGTACTTATAATATCAAATACTTTAGTACTTTTTGCATTGGTGACCTTTACTTTTACCAAAGATGACTTTTGGGTACTTTTTACAACACTGCTCTTTGGCCCTAAAAATCTTCTGAGGATTTCCAGGTATCTTAATACTTTATCTGTGTACTCTACAGTTGTGTTTTTAATATGCTGCTTCTGTACTGATCCCTGTGTGCAGTATTCAAAACACTGAGTGCAAGATATTTTGTGACAACCAGATTTTTGATTTCAGATATCAGACCAGTAATGGCACGGCTCTTAGATTACTCTGATGGCAGACGGCACACATGAAGTTGTTAAACACTGAATGGTTGCAGTCTGCATCAGTGTCTGTCTGTAGTATCCTGGTTGAATGAGTTACGTGTCTGCTCTAATGAAAGTGTAAACTCAAACAGTGATTGAAGTTTTACTCTTCTTCTAAAAATGCATTTTATTTGTGAAACAGTTGTAAAGTATTCTGTGAAGCTAAAAGGTTCACAGTGTGTAAGAAAATGAAAAAACAGGGAGAAAAAGGAGCCCAGCCAGGTTTGGCATTGAGTCAAATCGGACCAGGTTTTTATTCCATGTGTGGTATAGAGCCAGACATCTGAGTAAAGGACATATTTGCCATGAACCGTGTTATCCTTGTAAAACCCTGGGTTTATGTTTTTCGCCTTGGGAAACGGTTAGATTTCTGTCAGAAGAAGTGAATTCTGGAAGGAGGAGGAAAAGTCTGCTAAATCCTGATCCATCAATCCATCAGATCCCATAAGCGGAAAAAACTTGAAGTTTACAAATCCTTGTCGTTAATGTGTCTCGACGTTTTATTTCCAAAAGCATTTCACTTATTTCTCACTGTTTTTTTTGTTTTTTTACCAAAGTTAATTCAAGTTATTCGGCTGTTATGTCATTGAATATTGCAGTTTTTCAGGATTCTGTTCTGCCTCCAGTCGCCCCACAACACTTCACTGATAACTCAAGGTCGACGCCCGTTCATGTCTGCAGCCTCTGTGAATGACTCTAGCAGCTGAAAATGTGTGCAGATGTGAGACTTTGTCGCTGTGGATAATGTCACAGACTCGTAAACGCCGACATGAGACTGAGAAATTGAATCTATAGTCACTCCCTTTGCATTCTCGTCGGGGTTCATCCCTTGACCTTCCCAACCCCTAGAAATACTTCAGATATGCACCAGGCTGAAAATATGATATCATACTTTTCTTATTCTAAGCATCGCTCATTATTACACATAATCAAATTCTTTTTTTCTTTCTTTAATTTCATTACATTTGTCATGTTCATGTTTTCATGTTTCATGTTGCATCTTGCTGTGACAGTTGGTATTTGGTCTGTTGAAATAATTGTAAAAATGTTCAAATCAAGAGAACTCAAAAGTCATTACTGGTGAAATCTGTAACACTTTCCCAACAACAGTGATTCCATAATCTTTTATGACTCATTTAAAAAAACTTCCTCACAGCACTCACTGGCACAGTTTAACAAAAGCACTTATGCATACGACGTTGAGCCAACCATGTCTCTAATTTCATTTATCATCTTTATATCTGACACGCACTTTGACGTCAGCAGTCACATATAAAGAAGAAAAACACAGATTGTAGTTTTAGGAAAACAACGTTTCTCATTATTAAGAGACACTGAACTGATTTAAGCTTCATCTCAGTCATAGAGGAGAAAGAGAAGGACGGTGAGCTCTGTTACTTAGCGACAGACCAGCTTTAAAGTTTCATGAACTCCAGGACAGCAGCCATCAGGACTTTGTGAAGCTGAAGTGAGAGACTTTGCTGATTCACGTGCTGATTGAAAGGTCATTTTTCATGCTCTATAAATGGGACGAACATCCGACATTAGAAAGCTCTTACAGTAAATGGTCACAGCAGCCATGGTAGGTCAGCTATTAGCTCAAAGTCAAGGAGCTGTATTATAATAAGCAGTTATGGAATTAGACTAGGACATTTTATCAAGTACTTGTGTGTACTAAAGTGCAATTATGAGGTACTAAAAAAACAGATAATTAATTTGAAAAATGTAATATTAAATGAAATGTATTTCTTCTTTGGCAGTAAACTCAGCCAGTTACAGGAGCTCAGCTTCTTCTTCTACAGTTTGATAAAGTATTTACTTCAAATTCCAACTGAAGGCCTAAAAAAGTCAAAAAGTCAAAACAAAGTCGTAAATAAGAGGCTGGTTAGTCGGCCACGTCTCGTGTCGAGCTCCCTCCTCGTTTGTTTGTGCAGCTCTCAAGGTCATGGTCTCTGGCCCATTAGCAGGCCACGGCTGCCTCGTGTGCTATACATGGAAAGGGTTGATAGTGTTGTGTGTGGGAGGTGGGGAGGAGCAGGGGGGGTACAGCTCAAGAGTTGATATGTCTGTCTTTCAAAGGCCAGCAGGATATTGGCCTCTCCTGCCCAGACGGCCGCTGACCCCTGTGGAGACAGTCCCGCTTCAAGTTGCTGCCGGGTCCCTTTGAAAAACACCTCGGCCCTGCTTGAGTGATTGGCCATATGGGCGACAGTGCCATCCAGGAGCCCCCCGCTGTGCCAGGCATGGGTGTGGGAGGCATGAGTGGGAAGCATGGCAGCCTCCCCCAACTCCCATATTCCAGTTATCTGGTTTCTCGTATCTCCTCAATGTGTCCTAACACAACTACATGCTGTAATGCACGGTATACTTAGATGGTGCTTCCCCTTCGCATTACACACATTCAGACACACATTCAATGTACGCACACATCAGAAACATACATGTAGCTCATTTGTTGGTTTCCTGATCATCAAATTTGTGCAATTGTGTTATATTTTTCTTAATGAACACAAAGATTGGGCCTTGCAATTAATTAGCAGTGAAAATATGAAGATTCATCCGATTTTTGAGAACTTGTGAAATGCTTCAGTGCCTTCTGAAGGTAGCCAAACGTCCAGAGCACAAAGTGGAGACAGATGTAACAGGCAAGCACACACAAAAACATATACACACACAGCATGCATCTACATTTACAAGCACACAAGACTGACAAAACACACAAACACCTGAATACATTTATTTCACCAAGTGCTCATTATCATAAATGGCTATGTAAGAAAACTGTAGCTTGTTTTTCTACACGTGCCTCGGTGCTGTATCACATAACTCTGGTAGAGGCTGTCCTTGTCTATCTCAGTTTATTGTGAAATTCCCTTGACACAATTAACACTTCCTTCTTTTGGACAGATGAATGGATGATTTCCAAAAAGTTCAGCCTGTCCAAACATTTCTGCTCATTAAAATGGGAAAAGATAAAAGACACATCATCAGCTCTGTGCAACAAGTGGATGCAACAGACCTCCGTCTTTATGCCATGAAATCCTTTCAACACACGTGTAACAACAGACAAAGAGCTGAAACACTGAGCCCTCAGTGTTTTCACCAAGTGCTAACTTTGACTTTAGCACATTATTCATCAGAACAGCAGGTGAATCTGTTCAGCGTGGAATATAAGGCACATGTGAGTCATTGGTTTCCTAACAGAATAAATGTTAGCTAAGTACTTTTCTGCACAACCACAAGCTTTACATTGCTTTAGTTTCAATTTTCTATTTCACTCTTGTCACAACACTGTGCTTCTGCTCTGGTTAGGTTTAGGCACAAAACCCACTTGGTTATGGTTCAGAAAACATCATGGTTTGTCTGAAGATACCTGTTTTGGATTGCGACAAACACAGCTGGAAACGGGCTGACTTCCCATGAAAAATATCTGGTTTTGGTCACCACAAACGAGCCTGGAGATGTCCAGAGGTCTCCTGAAAAACAACCGGCTCTGTCACCACCACCACGGCTGGAAATGGCCCGACTTTCAATGAAAAATATCCAGTTTTGGTCGGCACAAATAGGGCTGGGGATTACCCGAATTTCCATGAAAAAATATCTGGTTGCATCGGTGGTTTCATGCTTAAAAAAGTTGACACAGACTTAAAGCCGTGGCCACCGTCTGCCACCACCATCCCCTCCACCTCCTGATGTATGTAAAAGTCAGGTCATGAACATGTAATATGAACGTGAAATGACACGTTTTGTACAAATGCAATATGGTACATAACCTATTAGAAAGTACAGACTTGAACGTATCTCTGGTTTGCAGAAATCTGCTGACATTATATCCTGGAAACTGGACTAACTGAAAACACATTTAACAGCGTTGCTTAATCTGATTTAATAGATTTAATAATGCTGCCTGATGAATGATGAAGTAACAGGCCAAGTAATCCGCTATTAGCACAGGGGGCTGTGGAGTTTTCAATGTGGTTCACACCACAGGTTTATTCTCCTGAGACATCAAAACCCCACACCTGCAGCACATCAAGCTGCATGTCTATACAACTCCAAGCATCATGACTTTTAAAATATAAAACTCCAGGCGGGCCAAATGGGCTGGCATTATCAATAACAGCTGAAGAATGAAATATGTTAGCCTCCCTTAAGTGGGCCTTTTATTGATTTATTTAGAGCTGATAACAAGAGTCGTAAAGCCATTTTGAGGCGTCCCCCCTTCCCTCGACTTGCCACCCTTCCTGTGCTGTCAGACCTTCAGTTTCAAACACTTACTGCTGCTGCTTCTGCTCGAGCAGCAGTGGAAACGTTTCGCCAGAGTTGTAAATCTCCCCGCCAGATATTTTCTTTGATTTCTTTCTTCTCCTCTTCCACCTCCCTCTCTGTACACAGTCTGATTCTTCTGCGCGCGACTGTGCAAAGCCTCAAAGACTTTTTTGGCAGCGCTGAAGAGACATGGGGATTAAAATGAGCAGAAGTAATTTCACGTTTACGGGTACAAATTTGCTCACATTTTGTTTCAGTTAAATGTTGCGGCCGCACACTTGTCTCGGTGAAAGGCGGGGGAATCCCCTTTGGAATTTGCCGTTTCCAGTCCATATGCTTTGTTTCACATGGCTTTGCTTTTTTTTTTATTAATTTACCAGGCCATCTGGTCTTGGCCTGAGTCACTCCCAGGTCAAACAGTACTTTCACTTAACATCAACAGAGGGGGGATTTTTTTTCCTTTCTACTTGAGGCGTGGAGTGCAGGGAACACTTCAAAATATAAAATGTCGTGATAACAGATATGTGTAAGCTAATAATCCCATATGTTATCACATCTCCAACTGGGTTAAGCCTTCTTTCTTTTCAGTCTTTTAAATGATGCAGGGATACATTTTTTAAATAATGTATGCCCCTGTTATAAATGATACTGTATGTGAGCACACTTTTTATAGACTAAAATATCAGCTTTAAGCTCTATAATAGAAAATAAGGTACTTGTTCGTTTGCCTGTTTATTCTGTTCTTGCTCCAAAAAACCTTGAACCTTCAGACTCTAATAGAAAAAGAGACACTCTCCACCACAGCTGTAGTCGTCCTGTATCATGCTAACTACCATATTATATTGTTATCTGCAGGCGTTGTTTGGCTCTCACTCTATACTATGAATGATTCTGACACTGTTTATTAGGAGGAAAGTGCACTGGGAGAAAAAAAAAGAGGTCCATCGGGCCTCAAGATCCCATGCAACCATTGTTTGCTCAGCCAGCTGCACCCCTACGAAGGCAACAGTAACGTGAAACACTTAACAGCAGACTGACAAAGGTCATAAATGAAGTCAAGGTGTTAAACAGGTGCGAGAGAAGAAGAGAGTGGGAGGAATAAAACTGAGCAACGGGAGGCACTGAGAAAAGGAGGGGATGAAGAGACGTTTCACCGGACAAACTTCGACCTCTCGCTCCGAGCTGGACAGTGTTGTAATAAATCGCAGGTCGTTAAGGATCTGGACACCTCTTGGCACCCACTTCAAAAGAAGCCCGAGGTTTTGCCTGTTAGCTTTAGATTTGGCATGGAGGACGGGCAGGTTGTGCTGCTCCGTGCCTCCACATCTGGCTGGCAGCACCTTGGCTGAAATTGAGACTTCGTGTCTCCTGAAGTTTTCTTGTGACATCTTTATGATCACTCGGCGTTACCAATCGCAGCACCCACCGGCGTCCTGACCGTATCTCTCGCAGTAAACCCCACATCCCACACCCCTGACCGTCCCCCTCTCACCCCTGGTTCCCAAATCCAGAGCTCCAGCGACGGTGAAACCTTAATGCGAAACACTTGGAGTGTCTTCCGATTCCAGGTCTCTGTGAGAGGTGCTGCTAAGTGGAACCTTGCAAACTTCCTCGCCAGCAGAGGAGCAAACCTGCACACATTGTTTACATTACTCCAATGGACGCCTTTTATGTTGCTCTCCTATCGATGAATCTATCTGGCCCACACTGATTTATTAGCTGGCCTGGAAGTGCCCCGCAAAGTCTCCAAACCCCCTAAAGTTCTCCCTTTCTTGTACAAGTCGAAAGGAGAATAAAATAAGAGAATGGTGTGCACTTTTTTAAGCTCTGACCTGTGTTCCCACCTCCACTGTCACCATCTCTCCATAGCGGCCCTGGCATGGAAACAGTGCTTATTGTAGGCTCTGAACAGGTGCAGAATGGAAACCGTGAGCCAGAGAAGGTACATAAATTACATGGCAGGCCGAATCACACAGCACTGTTGCCGTGTTAATCTGTCAAGAGCTTTGAAGGGCAGGACAAGTGAATTCACCCTGGGAAGAAAAAAAACGTTATAACCATAGCGGCTATAACTCTGTCTGTGCTGCAAAGCTGAGACTCTTCATGACACTCAGACAAAACTTTGACCATAACCATGAGTTCAGTCTTGCTCGAGACCTTCGGCTGTTTCTTTAGAGAACAAAAATCTATTTTCTTGCGATGAAAATGGAGCACGAGAAATGTCCACATCTAGTCCAAGTTGGACTTAATAGTTTGACTGCTGATGACTTGAAAACATCACTAGAAGTACATTTGACCGCTAGAGAGTAGCAGCAAATTACCACTGGATTTTTAAGCAATACGACAGCTCTCATGTTGTAACAGAACATGCAACATAACAAATATCCAATAAAAGTACCCATAGCTCTGATGCCTACATCATCCATCTTCATTCTATAGAAAACTTACAGCATGCAGAAGTGTCAGGCTGAACATTGTGTAAAATATCTGCACTAAAGACTGTCCAGACACATTTATTTGACGAAGATGAAATCAAATGAGACTGAGTTTGGTCAAGATAAAACAACAGCAGAGGAGAAGAGGTCGCCATGACCTTCATTCAAAACCACACGACTGAAACTTTCCTCTTTCTGGCCTCAAGTTAAATTATACGTACCAGTTCATGGTCTCAGACTTCAACACCTCTGGAATTCTTTCTGTATCATTTCAGAAAGATTATAATGAAAATGAGAAAAACAAGGTCTTCCTTTGTTCATGTTTACAAATGTCAAGGTGCGACTGGAGCGCCTCATTTAAATGTCACATTTTATAGGAGTTGAACTCTATAACACTGTTATCAAACGGGCACGTCCCACCACATCTGTGTGGTTGAACTATGCCTTTATGACATTAACAGTTACCACCATATCTAACAAAAAAGGTTCATTCGGGTTTATTATATAAAGCGAACAGTCTTAAATGGACATTTACCTCCAGCACTGTGTGGCCACAGCTTCTGCTTCTGTGCCGAGGAACCCTCATTGTCATCTCCAAACTATTAAAAACTAATCAAAGAACCTCGTCTTTGATGAACATGTCCACTGTAAGTTCCTTCTTGTCTTTTGGGAACAATAAACAAATATTCCTCTTTAACTAATTCCAACGTTTGTATTTGGAGGCTAGCATGTGAGCAACATGCTGACAATTTATTGTGTTTATGCTGATTTGCAGCTTTGGCAAGCTGACCGGAACAAACCACATTTAAATTGATGTCCCTGTCCAAATGCAGCAGTATGTTTTATTGATCTGTTTTTATGATAACAGAGATTTATGGCCTGGAGGTTATATCAGGCTGTGGCTACACAGACATAACTTGTTAGTAGTAGGCGGTCTTCTGGCCTTTTCATCACCGTTTCATGGGTTCCATGGATGATAATTAAGATATTCTAAAATGACATAATGGGAAACACACAGAAATGTTTTCTTTCCCACAATATGAGGAGGTTGACAGTACTCTCATGTCTGTGGAGCTACGGCCAGAAATCAGTTAGTTTAGCTAGGCATGAAGAGAAACAGGTAGAAACACTGAGCCTGGCTCTGTCCAACATCTGCACAATGATTACTAATTAAGATATGTATCTTGTTTGTTTAATTCTTAATCTACAGAAATGTACAGATGACAATACTGTGGTTTTAAAAAGGAGTTATGGGCTGTAATCATGAACAACTTTTCAGCATCGTGTTGCCACAGTGAGGTTGCCAGGTAGCCAGCATAGACACAGCACAGGCACTGGAGGAAGGATACACTAACCCTAACCTCCATCTTAAAGGTCATACTGATAACATTTTTATGTAGACTAATCAATTTTTAGAAATAATACAAGAGCTTGTAGAGAGGTGCAAAAACATTATCATGATTGTGACTTAAGAATTTAAAAAACAAATCCAAAATGATTGTTTTGTTTATGTGCATGTAGGAATTCTGATGATTGGTTCCAGCTTCTAACAAGGTTTGTGAGCCAATAGTATAATGCCATTGTTATAATTTGATATCTGTTTTGTCAGCATCGAGTCTTGGTAGTTGCCAGTTTGTAGGAAAAAACAACGTTAAAAGTTCTTCAGTATGCACCCAGCATACTGTACTGCCTCACGTTAGCAATGATGACGTTTGCTAGCTAGCGTTAGCAACATTAGGTATTTGCAACCAACTGGCAACCCCTTAAATATGTAGGAACACATGCCTGAGTGCCTCTGTTTTGGCTGCTGAGGCCCTGTTTATTCTTGTTAACTCTTTCCATCTGCAAAAAGACAAGTCACAGGAAGGAGGCGCCTTTCAGTCTGCCACCTTATCACCTGGCAGAGAGGACAGTGTTTTCTCTGACCATAAAGCCTTCAAATATGCAGATGATCTGATCAACAGCAGTGTTTTGACATAAATGCAATGATAGGGGAAGATGGATTGCCACGTGTAGTGGCTAAACATTATCAACAACACCTTAAAATGACAGATCAGCTAGCCGTCAGCCCGCTTTTATTCTAAGTTAATTGACTCCTGGCTCCACCTCCAAACTTATCTTATGAAAAGAGAAGTCGACCTTCTAGTCTCACCCTCAGAAATAGAGCGAATGAGTGTATTTCCCAAAATGTCCAACTATTCCTTTAACTCGTCATGCTAATGCTAACCCTAACCCTAATTTAGCGGGGGTAGTGATAGTTAGCTAATCTGTTAATACTATCACCTAA